>NW_023339663.1:5723633-5750428 GCF_004916995.1 Morone saxatilis
GGTATTACCAATGACACTAATTAAGATTCAATGTTTCTTGAGCTGAACCTTAATCAGTATCATTGGTAACACCTATGTTTACCCTACTATTTCATGTCAAAATGGCAGCTATGAAAAAGGAGTGTGAAAACCATGTTCACGTCAGGCTAAATTTGAAAACATCAATTACGTGACAGAGTTCTGTTTGTTTATACATTACTTTGAAAAAGCAAATTTTAATTTAATTTAAAACAATAGGAAAGTTACTTTTTGTCATCTTCATTCTCTTTCATTTGGTAAACAACAGAATTGCTTATCTGCCATCATTATTATGACTTAGTTTGTGTTTCAGTATAGCAGAAATAGCTTTCTGTTGTTGCTGTCTGACAATTGCACAAGTTGGGCTGCAAATAATTATTTTCATTATCAAATAATCTGCCAATTATTTTTTTGTTATCAATGGTTTTCTATGTAAAAGGTCAAAAATAATAACAATTTCCCATCTGAACCACCAAAGCCTAAAGTGATGCCTCGTAATTGCTCATTTTGTTTGACCAACAGTAAAAATAAAAATTATGATGTAAAAAGATTTGGTATTATTATTCAGATGACTTATAATATTATATAATTATATTATTTAATTAATAATTGATGTAATAGTAAACTGAATATCTTTCTTTTGGAGTACTGGTTGGACAAAACAAGCAATTTGAAGATATTCGCTTCAGTTCTGGGGAATTGTTCACTACGTTCTAATATTTTAGAGGCAAAATGATGAATCGAGAAAATAATTAGCATATTGATCAACAAAACTAGTCTATAGCCATGCTAGCAGCTCTGTGAAGCTGTACTTAGGCATCATCAAAGTTAGCAGGATGCATTAACGTGGTGGGCAGACTGACACATTAATATTGTCATCCCTGTAACCGTGCTGCTAGCATTGCTAAAAAATGATATAATCATCAGTTGCAGCTCTAGTGTGGATGTGGCCTTCAGCTGTTTTTGTGTCTCCAATGACAGACATCCATTGCTGAGTGTCTGACCTACTTGGATAACGGTGTGGTCTTTGTCGGCTCCAGGCTGGGCGACTCCCAGCTAGTGAAGGTAAGCGGCAAGAAACTGTTTCACAACCTGTGCAATCATTGAAAGTCTGTGAAATTCTTCTGCTGTTAGTAATAAAATCATTATATAAAGTGAGATGGAGTTCTTTGCACTGTATTATCTTGACATCTTTTTGAAGTACCTTTTACATTTGCATTTTGATTTCTTAAACTTCTATTCTTGATAATCGTTGACAGAATCGGCAATTGCATGGCATCAGAAATGATGATTGCACCCCTGTTTATTCACTGATTTCTAAAGAGGGTTCTGTTCTGTTTGTCTCTGCAGCTCAACGTGGACAGCAATGACCAGGGCTCATATGTTGCAGTGATGGAGACATTCACCAATCTGGGGCCCATTGTGGACATGTGTGTGGTAGATCTGGAGAGGCAAGGCCAGGGTCAGGTAAAAAAAACAAAAGCTGATTCCTTTTTATTTCAGTGAAAAGTAAAAAATCTTTTAGTTTTTGCCACCAATAAAACAGGACAGACACGACACATGTTATATCACAGTTACAAATTGAAAGCAAATTATACAGATGGGATAAAAGGTTTCTTCTGCGTTCGCCAGAGGATGTAGACATGACATGGTGATTACTGAAAACCTGCTTAACAGTCAATGGAAACACTTTATAGCTTATGGTGAGTCTTCATCTGTGTTTTCATCTTTATCATCCTCTTTGTCACAGCCTTCAGGGAATCTGGCCTTATACAACCAATGCAGCCGGCTTCTTGAGTCGCGTTAACAGTCTTTTTGTCAGCAGAATTAAGCATTCAACGTACTACAGCACAAACCTGCCACTGGCCAGAATAGTCGGGGACAAATTTTCAGGAGATTCTTGCTGACATCAAACACATGGCGGCTTCCTGTGCCTTTTTATAGGCAGTCTGGGTGTTCTTTATTTGTGTAGTCTATTTTTTTGTTGTTGCTTGTTGTCCCTATTCACCTGGCATTAGCATGCGCTTGGTATCTCAGTTGCATCTAGATATGATTTATCTGGACTGCAGTCACACCCAATGTTAATATGCACCTCTGGTACACAAACTTAAATTGTCTTTCTTGTTCCATTGCAAAAAGGCAGATTGCTGTGCATGTTATTTCCTCTAATAATATTTACACCATTTAAAACTGACAGTGAAGACTTTGCCTCGCTTGTTTCCTGTCTGCGTTTATCCTAACAATCCATCATCTTTAGCACTTCTGTATACTTAAGTTTGTTTACCTTCAGCTGTTGTCAAACAGTTTGTATTCTGAACATAATGCAATATAACCTGTATTGCATATTAATGTCAAGTTTAAATGACAACAATTTCATTTTTCTACCCAGTGAAGGAATGTTTTATTCCTGTACCATCAAAATATGAGTTCTTTATATGTTAAATGAAACCAGTTGCTGCTGAATTAATATGTTTTGTTTCTGGAACATTCTTTGACACGTTAATGCACAAAATATAGTTGGCAAAAACATTTTTTGATTCGAGCATTTGTCCTTCTTGCGTGAAATCAGTGAGGCAAAGGAAGATGAAACAGTGAAGTAACGAGAGGGATACAGTACAGAAGGTTTTGTTGGCAGGGTTTGACTCCAGGCCTCAGGATACTTGATGTGGTTCCAAAGGCAGCGGTCCACCAGAGCACTCAGCCATTCTCTGGGTACAGACCAGCACACAATCAGCCACATACTGTATTCATCTACATACACTCGAGCTCATTTCAGTCTGTTGAGTCCCAGGACTAAATCCAATCCCAACTGTTTGAATTTGCCATTTGCTGTAAATCCACAGAGCATTTGACCTGGTTAGTTGGTGTGGACACATTCAAAGACAGTTAAGACAGTAGAGGATTGATGCACAGTTTGCTGGATGTCACACGGGGAAAGTACTACAGCACAGTTTAGAGTCAAAGCTGAAAAATGATTGTATTCACAGAACTACAAACCACATTGAGGTTTATGAAGGATACAACCTGCATAAATAACTAATACAGGAGCATAATATATCATGTGCAGATTGTCAGGATTGGGTCAGTCCCGTCGAGTGTGTGTGAGCATTTTAGAATAAGCTCTGAGGAGTTAGGTGAGGTGCCAGGTTCACAATGGTTATTTCCATTAGGATGAAGCTGTTGGGTGGCAGGTGGTAGGGCCTGAGATTATACGGGCTCTGGTATTAATCCTGTTAGTCTACCATGACTGGATGAATGAATAATATTCTGATGCTCTCCAGTCAGACTGTACAGACACCAGAATTATTTACCTCCAGGGTGTTGGATCTCAACTCTGTTGCCATGTTACAACTGGCAATCTGAGAGAAGCTTCAGAAATCCTTCACTACTATATGCTACTGCTATAACACGGACTCCTGCCACTACTTCTACCATAACTTGTACTTTGTGTGACATTTACACCTACTTGAGAACTGTGAGCATTAATGAGCACCAGTTCTTGAGGGCTACTGTTGTTACTAAGATACTGTTTAGGAGTAAATAGTAAAAATAACAGAATTGGGGAACAAAAATACCTAATAACAGAATCAACCCAAAAAGGGGGAAATGAATGCATCCCTCATATCTCAGTCCATGTCTTTATGTATTTTTTTGTGTTGCTTTCAGCTGGTGACATGCTCAGGTGCATTCAAGGAGGGCTCTCTTCGGATCATTCGCAACGGCATTGGGATTCATGAGCATGCCAGCATTGACCTCCCGGGAATCAAAGGTTTGTGTGTGTCTGTAATTTTTTCCACCACCTCCCTCTCGTCTTGACTTTATCTGGAGCTTAATTCTTCACTGACTTGACAGTAGAGCCACTTCAACCTGCACATCTGTTTGCCTGGCCTTGCCAAGACGCCAGCTGTTGCTCTTCCATGTGAGTGTGAGCAGATGGCTCAGATGTCATAGGACCTAGCTTGGTACTTTCAAAAGAACAGGAGAATTGCCAAGGTTGTGGTTGGAAACATTTGTTTTCATTTAGCAAACCAATGAGCACTGCTATGTCTGCGATAGTTAACTGTCAAATTGAAGAATCCCATCAGGTTTAACAATGGCAGACACCTCTTAATCTCAGGAAATTAGGTTCCTCTCCCAGGACTGTTCACTGATGCTTAAATGAGACACACAGGCCAGGTTAGGTCTGCTTGCACTTGTTAGGCTTCAGCTGTTTATTGACCATCTCTGCCCTAAAAGTCTCAGCTGCTGCCTCTTTCCCTTGGCCTCTTGATGAGAGGCAATTATTCACTTAGCAAATCAATGGCTCTCTGAGAGGGATCGGCAACCTGTACATCTTACAAAATGTCAACATTTGACAGATGGAATACTTAAAGATCGGCATGGGTACTGTCTATATATTGTATTTCTCCTGCTCTGTAGAGTGTTTCAGAAAGTAACTTTTTAACGTCCCCTCTTGAATTCCCCTTCAAGGTTTGTGGCCGCTCCGCTCTGAGGCAGGCAGAGAGACAGATGACATGCTGGTGCTCTCTTTCGTGGGTCAAACACGGTGAGTGTTTGTCGTGCAGCCTGCCAGATAAGTGTAGCATCACTTCTGAATGCCTTTATCTTATCTTAAGAGTGTGCTTTCCCCCAGAGTGTTGATGCTGAGTGGCGAGGAAGTCGAGGAGACCGAACTTCCTGGCTTTGTGGACAACCAGCAGACATTTTACTGTGGCAATGTGGCGCATCAACAGCTCATTCAAGTTCGTACACACACACGCAAACGCGCAAACACACACACATACATCCGTAAATAGTTCTATGTATAAAGTACTTGTGGCGTCACTGTCATTGCCCATCAGAACATGCTTTGGTAAGTTGGTCCTCTCTTAGAATTAGCCGACTTGAAGTATTTGTACATCCCAGATGAAAGCAGAAATATCATCTAATTTCACAAAATTCAAAATTAATTATAGAAATTAATTATTAAACTGTGGCCTTTCTCCATTTAATAAGATATACTTTGCTGGAGCTGAATCATACATGATTGAAAGGGGCAGTTGTGAATATGAAGGGCGCAAAAAGACCATGTATTTTACATTTGGTTAAGATGAATATTGTACTTACATTTAAATTCAAGTGTTAGCCTTCCTTTTTTAAAACAAGGATGAAACCTGCTGGGAATTCTGCCAACATTTAGACCCTCAACCGTAAATCTTTAGGTTGTTATGACAACATTGCTTGTGTTTTAAATGTTTTAACTCTCTTGCCTCTCTGAGTTTGTATTTTTACATTACGTTGTTTTTACACGACTCTGGATTTCTGGCATAAGAAGTAAAAGACGATAGTTGTGCTAAAACCTGCATTGAAGTCACTAGCTGTAGAGATAAAAAAAAATTTACTTTGTTTTATCACAAAAGACACTGCAGTTGACAGTGTCAGGGACACTAGAACTAATGGACTGAAAGCAACACAGACTGCGCACATTTTCCTATGTTTGTAGTCATTTTAACTTTGCTTTAATCACATAAAGTAGTAACAGTAATGTTTTTGATACTAACAATGAATCAAATTACTCCATGTAACATGAAAGGGTACACAGAGTCATATAAATGGAGATAGTGCTAAACCCAATAGGAATGAATGCCAGACTCTGCAGGTCTTTTTAGCTTTTAGCTTGTTGTTGCTCATTATTTCCGTCCTCTGTCCCACACATAGACTGTGTGCTTTGCAGCTCCGATTAACCCTGCAATAAAAACTGCTGTCTCCAGCAACCAAGCTCAGACAACTATGAAATTGCAACATTTAAAGTAGCACCTGTTAAACAACGCTGAACATCTAGAAAAACCCTGATATTATTTTCAGGGGAAGTTGGAGACCATGCCATAGCTAAAAGACTACTGAATATTGGAATTAACATTTGGCCATCAACACTCCAAAGCAATTATCGTAGTGCCTATATGCCAGCATAGCATAGCATTTGCCTACCGTAATGTAACCAAATTTAATAGTTAGCCATTGGCAGTTTATATCCAAGTATATATCCAATTGTTTGGGTACCAACTACACACAAACATACATTACATTACATACAAAGTATCTAACTACATGCACGCTGACATTAGAAACTATAACACTATGTGGTTAACGCTGAACCTGATAAATTGCATGTTAGCATTTTCATTTTGAGCTTGTTAGCACACTGAAGAGCTGTTAGTGTGACTGTGGACTCTTGTTTGACAAAATACCCTCCCCATTTGTTTGTACACCAGCTGTTTCCCAACAGTGTGTTCTGACATAAAACGTATCTGAAGAAAAGATGTTCTCGCTTACATTCACAACAAGAGGTCAAATTTAAATTGATTTTGTCTCTTCGGTGCAGTGATTTGCACTGCAACAGTTAACAGACTGCAGAAAATGGACAATATAATCTTCTTCCAGGTACTCCATTAAGGATTCTATATTGAATATATGCTGTAGTTTCACAATTCATTACACCACTGTATAATGTGAGCCCCCTAACAGTGCACCTCCATTTATAGTTTGACTGTTTGTACTTGCTGCAGTCTGTTAATGAGGCTCTTTTCTGTCTTGTTTCTTTAATGCTGAATGGCTCTCCCCATCACATTATTACATTTTCAATATTAAAATGTGTTTCTCCTTAACCCGAAAGGCTTTTACCAGGTATTCACCATCATCTTTGGTACATGCAATACAAATGCATTCAAATTAACTTTTATAACAATATTAATAGGTCTTAACTAGGGATTTTTCCTCCGATCGGAGTCATTTAATATTGAATATCTGCTGTTCCTGAGTCCCGATCTGATTTATTTAGATAATACAGTTGCACAGTGCATGCTTCAAGTACAAAGTTACTAAAATCAGTCCAATGCTTGACAGTTGAATAGCTTTGAATTGCATTAGGAAACATCGAAGCTGTTCCTTAATGCTTTTTTCCCCTCTGTAATCTTTTGATCTTATCGCTGTCTGAAGGGAGTTTCTCTCTCCAGTGTTTGATGCTTCTGCCTTTACCTGAGTTACCTGAATGGACTGTCTGTGTTCTACTGAGCCTTTATTTCTGTTGTCTCTACATCTTTTGCACGGATTACATTCATTAATTACTCTCATTGGACATTGGCTTTTTGTTCGCGGGACTTTTGTTGCACTTGCAGTGGTGTGTTTAGTGTGGTTGTGACAGATCTCTACCGCTCTCTCCTCCTGCTCTCTCTCACACACACACAGAGTTGATCAGAGTGGAGATAATAAACAGCGAGAGAGTTGAGCTTTGTGAGTAAAAACAGCTGTGTGACAGCTGTGTGACAGCTGATGTAAAACAAAGTATCGGGTCGTATCAATAAAGCTCAATATAGCAAATAGCGTTTAGTTAAAAAATGCTTTGATCTGCGCCGATACCGATTGTTGAGATCAGATCTGGACATCCCCAGTCTTAACACAGGAATAATAACACAATGTCTTGTTTTGATGTTTCATAAAAGTGATATATGTGATCAAACAAATGCCATCATCATCATCATGTCATCATCATGTCATTAACACTTGTGTTGTGATGGAACTGCTGTGTTTTCCTTTAATACATTATAATCCTTCAATGGTCTCTAGTAAGCAAAATGTCACAGTAGACTTCAATATGTTTCTGCTCAAATTCTTCATCTTTATCTTCTCTTCCTGATGGATAGCTGTAAGTGCCCTCATAGTTCTTAAACATTATGTCAACACTCAAAGATCTGGTACTTTCTCAAAATACAAAATAACTGGAGAGGATTAAATGCAAAGTGATTTATTTTCTCTCAACCATCAGACACACAGTCTCATCACATTTATATTTACAAAAATACAAATTTGTGGAGAAAAGTCTCTTAGCAATGAATCATAATTTCTTTTCAGTCATAAAAGTGCAAAAACAGTGCTGGTACAGAACCACATATAAGCAATGGGATTTGCTTTGAAACTGCTTTATATTTTAGCTCCCAGTCTCCACATAATCCTTTCTGTCACTTCCCAGAAATACTGTGCAAAATAATATTTTAAAAAGGAAAAACTGTGTGTGCCTTCAGATCACGTCAGGCTCTGTGCGCCTGGTGCTCCAGGAAAGCAAGGCATTAGTGAGTGAATGGAAGGAGCCACAGGGCAGGAACATCAGTGTGGCTGCCTGCAACCACACTCAAGTGGTGCTTGCCGTGGGACGGGCCCTCTACTACCTGCAGATCCTGGCAGGAGAGCTCAAGCAGATCAGGTATGACATATATACAGAGACACAAGGGGATAGACCCATTGTTGGTTTACTGATATTTTCAGGCAATATTTGACTTGATGATAACTTTATATACTACTAACACAGCTGCTCCAGGCCATGCTATAGCACTTTGAATCATGGATCATACGGTTACCCTTATATCTACAGTACATCATATCAATATTACTGACTTCTTCTTCAGGATATCTGGAGATTTCCTGGTAAGATATTTTAAAAAAGAGATTTGTGGGCTGTAAAGAAATAGTTTGACATTTTGTGGAAATACACTTTCTTGGTGGGGGTTAGATCAGAATTTGAAACCACTTTAATGTCTGTACTGAAAAATGAAGCTACCACCAGCAGCTGCTTGGCTTAGCTTAGTACAAAGAAGAAGAAACTGCTAGGGTTGCTCTGTTCATTCGACACGATATAACGTGTTAATTAGTGAGAGGTGCTGGTAGGCAGATTACCTTCTTATTACCTTCAGACAGAGCCACGTTTCCTGTCTCTGCAATTTCCAGTCTTTGTGCCAAGCTAAGCTAACCGGCTGCTGGCTCTAGCTACATATTTACCCTACAGACGTGAGGGCGATATCAACCTTGTTATCTAACCCTCAGCAAGAAAGCGAAAAAGCCTATTTCCCAAAATGGCAAACAATTCCTTTAACGTCCACCATGTCTGTCTGTAGGTTTGATAGTGAGACAGCTACAAACTGTGTCAGCTTGCAAGTTCAGAAAAAGCTTAACAGTAAAAAAAAATCCCCTGGCTGTGATCGTTATAAAGATGCTTTAGTGTGAAAGTTACATAGCCATTGTTAGTCAGTTAACTTAACTTTTGGGTAAGAAAGTTGACTGCAGAGAGTCTTGATGCCTTGCCAGGAAACAATAACAATCAAGATATAGTGCTCCAACTTACTTATGTTAACAGATTAGTCTAACTAATAGAATGGCAGTTTAATTGAATAGTTAATATGAAACAATAGCAGGGAATAATCTTACATATGACTGCATACTCAATACCCAGCAGAACTGTTGTATGAACATTTAATTAATCAAACATTAATTTAATGTATTCCCAATAGTTCAACAACTTTGTCTGTGACTCAGTTATGTGTTTTTATTATCCTGCACATCTTACCTTCATTTTAATATCTTCTCTCCTGCTCTGCGGTAAAGTTTGAGATGAGGGATTTGCATTTCATTTTTAAGTCCGAAGTGGCTGGTGCACTAGAACTGTAGTCTTACTTTTTATTATATTTCTGTCATGCTGCTGCTCTTGCGGTTTACCCTTGTGGCTGTCTTTGTGCCAGTATTGCAATAAAACTGCTTTGAGCCACTATTTTTTTTTTTACACTAGTTTAAAAAAGGAAAAGAAATCATGGATACACAAAAATGTGTTGGGGTTTTTTTTTTTCAGAGAAAGACACAGCTTGTAAAAATGGCCACCAGGGCTCCTTGAAGCACAAAGTGTTTGTTTGCAGCCCTGAGAGTCGGTGGTTGATGGAACAATGAAGGAGAGTGAAGTGTCTCACAAGAGCTGTGAAATAATGTTTGGTCTACATCAATAAGCGGCTGGATTCTTGTGTGAGCTGCAGAATTCTGTAAATACTAGATAGTCATAGTTGGATTAAAGGTGTTTACATGGCTGAAATGCCCTTCTGTATTGAAATTAAAATGTAAGTGCTCAACACACTATACAGTGATTATCCTTACATTTGCATTATTTTGTGGCCTTGTTCTATTACAATGCAGGAGTTAGGCCTGTTAATTAACAAACGAACAATTTAAATCTTTCTTCAAACCTTATTTTTAATGCCTGATAGAGAGTGGGGTGGGGAATACAGATGAAGTCCTTTTATTATAGTATATGAAATCTTTATATTGTGATGTTGAGATCTGTCCAGAACCTGTTTGTGTCTAAAATAAATAGACAGGAATGCCTGTTTTTGTCTAATCCAGTGAATTAAATACTTGACAAATGAAGATACTTCATCAGATTGATGTGAAAATCAATATATTGCCATGAATTGTTCCTAGTCCGTGATTTGCAACATTCTCTACAGTGGCCTTTTACAACCAGAGATATTAAAGGATAGCTATAATATAATAAGACAAATGTATATGTATATCTTCCAGTATTGTCATGTCAGACAGCTCTGAAATACTGTATATCGAGTGTTAACCAGACATTTAAATTCAGAATAATGACACTGGAAATATAATTCATCCCAAAAAAGCATAGGCACTCACAAACTGCTAAACTTAGCTTGATTGATGTGTTGCTCTGTGTCAAAGCTTTTGAGTAATATTTTTTAAGTATTAAGAATTTAAGACTAATAGACAGACTGTTCCTAAGTTTAATATTCCTGCAGTGCTTGTAGAGAACAGGCGCAGGGGAAATGACTGATCAACTGCTAATCATTTTGACATTTGTCAGATGGAGCTGCTGTTAAGGAAATAAATTCACAACAGAACTTAAACAAGAAAGAGCAAGTTGGCCTTGGCCAACTGACCTTAGAGACAGAAATCCCGTTGCCTGTCCGCACACTGGTCCCTGGTGATCCATCCAGTTTTGATTATGTAGATGTAAAATGAATGGTTGTCTGGGAACTTTAGCCAGTGTGAACTCACAGCTCAGCTCTCTAGATGAAACCTTTCTCAATCTGCATTTCTCTTGAGAAAAATTGTAAAATGTGTCGAACTTTGTCACACACAGTCCACATTCACACAATGCGCAGGGCAGCTTGCTACTGTGTTTCTCACATCCTCTACACCTTTTTTAGTACCACCGAGATGGAGCACGAGGTGGCCTGCCTGGACATCACACCTCTGGGGGAGGGTGGCGGTGAGTCACCGCTCTGCGCTGTGGGACTCTGGACCGACATCTCAGCCCGTGTGCTCAAACTGCCCTGCTTCACAGCCCTGCACAAGGAAATGTTGGGCGGAGGTGAGAGAAAAGAGAGGCAGGGTGCACTGACGTGAGAAAAGGAAAGCTGTTACTGGCTTGTGGAGAGGGATAGGTAGATGCAGACAATGTCAAATCAAGTGAAGTTAATTTCTTTAGCCCAATAGCAAATACAACGACTGGGTGGGCTTACCTAACCTAACCCAGGCTCTCTCAGAAAGCAAGAAAAATCTGCCCATAAATTCTTCCCACATGAAGGGGAAACAAATCCACAGCCTGAATACAGGCCAGCAGGGTTTGTTACCTTACTTGGCCGTACAGTTAAATCCTCACTCAACCAGGACAGACTAAGTTGTTTGAAAGCACAAAGCGTCACAGCTCTGTCTGCATGAATCATTTTAATCTCTGTGTCACTTTGATAATGATTATTTAGTAATACGAGTGCAAAAATTTCCAAAGAGTTACATTTTAAACTAAACATAAAAGCCCATAAACTTACATTTTTACACGTTTTTGCCTCTGAATTTAGTTTTTAGTATCACATCTACAAAGTTTGATTTTCTTTTTTATTCCAGGAAAATTTCAAAGAGTTACCTTTAAACAAATATATAAAGATAATGACTTTAATAAAAAAAATTTAAGTTCAAGTGTTTTTGGATATGTAATTTTTGCATTTATGCACAAGGGGTTTGTTATGAATGTTGTTGGGTCATCGACCAAAACTATCTATATTTAATTCACATTGTTCAGCCCTCACATCCATGAGGAACATACAGGGTAAAGTAAAAAAAATCACATTGTTGAATCAAAGTTGTAAATACAAATAAATTTGTCATTAAATGAGCTAAAATTAGTTTCTTTGTTTAAAATCAATTCCACCTTCCCATGAACCAATAGTGGTAGAAGTAGTTGCACTGGAGGAAGACATTTAAATAGAGATCCCCTCCTGTCAGATGGCTGAAGCTGGGGAGAAAGACGGATTCAGCAATGGGATGATAGTAATACAGTAGTGTCACTGGTCCAATAGAAACAAAGTAAATCCAGTAAAAATATTAATATATAATATAAACATTTCACTTTCTTGCTTAGAATTAGACAAGAACATTAATACCCTTTTTTTTAACCATTGGAGTAGGCAGAATTATATATTATATATTATTAATATAAAATATTCCTTTCAGAGGTCCAATAAATAAGTCCAAGGAATGGGTCTATAATGTACTAGCTAAAATGGATTGTATATCCAGTTTAATTTAATGGATGTAAATGGAATCTCCCATTAAGTAAAATTTTTTAGCACTTGAACATTAACTATGCTGCCAACCCGAATGCATTTAGTGCACAATTTAGCCACTTGAAAAGTTTTTAAACTTGTGTTATATATGGGGATATAATATGGGGACTTGACTACTTTTTTTGGGTTAAATTTATCAAAAAGTGAGCAGCAACTGGAGACAAAGTTTCATAACATGGTGAACCGGTACAGGAAGGACTCTTACTTTCCAATTAGAATTCCTCATCCATGAAGAATATTTCCACACTCTGTCCCACAGTGGCACACATTATTTTCAAAGTGCGTTTGATTGACAGCTGCTCGATGCTCAAACTCTGCAAACTGTGCTGTCTCCCCTAACAAGGACAGTCTGAGTGCAGACTGTTATAAACAGGAAACCTTCAAATTAAAAGCTAATATGCTACTCTAATTGTTGATACTGTTAGCTATGTCATTGGAAGTAGAGAATTTCAACAATCCCACACTGCACAGTTGCAGTGATTTATTTTAGTTTTGTTAAGCTATATTTTATATTTTTAATTTCTATTAACTTTTCTATACAGCCCTGTGTTTGTGTTTTAACATTTTGGCCTGTTTATTTAAAATAATTGACTAAATAAAAGACTTTAACACTGTCGCTTTAGTGAGCCAGCAAGCATTTAATCAAAGCCAATGATATAATTGGCCTGCACTTAGAGAAGACAAGGATAGGAAACGGAAAAGACATATTTACCCTGCAGCATTAGAATGTTTTTGTTTTTTTCAAAAAGTTGCCAGTCAGTCTGGCCAATAACCCTTATTGATTTTTCTGACAAGACATTTTTGCAGACATTTATCACTTTGGTGTACATCTATGAACCTGTGACTCCAGAGTACAGGAAATATAAATCATTTTACTGTCTGTGTCCTCAGAGATCATCCCGCGCTCAATCCTAATGACCACCTTTGAAGGCAGCTACTACTTGCTGTGTGCATTGGGAGACGGAGCGCTCTTCTACTTTGGTCTGGACCTGCAGACTGGTAGGTCATTCACACAACCATCCCTACACCACTTTTCCAAATAGCTTCTCAAACTTCTCAGACTGATAAGGGCCTCCAGGCAAGGCCAAGGGCAGATGTCTGAAAACATTTTCATTTTTAGAATATTATTTCATGGAGAATTGAATAACTGCCAGCAATATATTTGGATGCAATAGTGGAGAAACTTTGCAGCCTGAAGAAATCAATGCAGTGAGTTTGGTTGAAAGCCTGCTATCTGACTATAAAAATAATTCAATTATATAATCAAATGCTGTTATTTCATAGACAGAAAGTCCATCAAAGGAACTTGTCAAGTGTGGTCAAAGCTACCAGGAGTAACTTTTACTGACCAAAATATATCATTTTGATCATAGCTGTTTTTATATGGATTTAGACACTTAAACACTTGTTTTAAAGCCCGCCTATTTACTTAAAGTAGGTAGTGGCCAAGCGTCTCTTTATTTTATGTTTTTCTTTTTGATGTAGCCAATTCGGGGCACTTTAAAGCTGCAGTAACTGATATCTGCAGCCACTTGGGGGCAGTGGAAACAAATTGTGAACACAGCATTGACGAGTCATCACCTTTTCAAGTTGATATGGCAAACTTGTTAGCAAACAGTTGCTTATTTACACATCCAGCAGTTATAGAGGAACTTTTAGGCTCCGTGAAGCTGAGGGCGGGGGGCAGATTCAGGTAATAATTCTTTGTAGGTTCATTGGTAGCGTTGCTCAACAAAACGTATTATTTTTATTTATTTTTTTATTATTTAGTATTGCTGGTCAAAATGGAAGCGGCAGAGGTCAATATATCCTGACGTATTATTTAAGTATGGGTCAAGCTCCAAAAACACTTAATCCTACACTTTCTATTATACAGCTCAGTAGTGGTTTAGTTAGACGCTCCTGCATGCTGAATGCTCAAAGCTTTTAAACTCCACAACCCCAGCTTGTGATGAGGGTCACTGAAATGACATCACCTAGTCTTGGGATTGGAGTTATCAAGTTACCCAGGTGATGTCATTTCATGTAATAAAAATAAATTAAGAGCCACTGAAAACATTGTGAAACAGTTTTTATGGACGTGGAATAGCCCTTTGATTACTGCATTATTGAATTGCTTTCTGTTCTAGCTAAAGCTGGCTTTAAGGTCTCTCTTTTGACTTTTAAATTGCTGCATGAACGGGAAACATCTTATTTATGAGGCAATATGTTCCAGCATTTTTTAAATGATTATTTTCTACTACTTGTATATTTGAAGAGTAAAGAGGAAATTAGTATTAAGGAATTGGAATTCTCTCTCATTACCCACCAGAAAAGCTGACCCTATTAAAATGTTTAAATTAAGACTAAAGAAGCAGCTTTTTTGCCTTTTGATTTAAAAAAATAAATTTCAGCACACAATTGCAGTATTTTTTTCTTGATGAATTGTTTGGTCCCAAAAATGTTCATCACAATTCCCTAATGCAGGAGGTGACACTTTCAGATTGCCTGTTCTGTCGTACCAACAGTCTAAAACTAACACATAATCAATTTGTTATCACATAACACAAAGAAAAACTGCAAATCCCCACATTTGATAAGCTGGAACCCAAGAATAATTAAAAATAGCTGAAGTGGTTAATAGATTATCAAAATAGCTTGCAGCTTAATTGTATGTTTTTTGATGATTGATGCTGATCAATCGACTAACTACACTAGCTAAACACTCCAGGCAGTCAAAGAAACCGCTGCAGACAGTGATCAGAAACCTGGGTGTTAGAATCATGTACACAGTGATTTGATGAATCAGGTTTTTCTATGTTCCTTGTAAACATCTTGTTCTGAATTTAATCAACAAAATAAGACTCTCAACCAGGATAGTAGTTTGCATATAAATGTGCTCATTGTTTTGCTTTAGTCTGATCTGCCCATGGTCATAAAATGTGTTTGGTGGTCAGAATTGACAAATTACGAGGGCATCAAAAGCCAAAGCCGATGCAAACTATATATTCTACTGTTAAGCAAAAAATTGTTGTACAGAAATTTAAGGAAAAACTTAGAAATAATAACTTATAAGTGAGTAGAGACAGAGGGCTCTGGGGCTCGAGGGCACATCCAACCATTCAGGTTTGAAAATCATTAAAAAAGAGAGTAATTTGCACACAAGGACAAACTTTCTAGGCTAAAGGCAGTTAGCAAGTGGCTCTTTTGACCCAAACAATGATTAGTACACCCACCTTTCAAACTGGAGTTAAACTTGTGTTTCGATCTTATTTCCTCCCCTCAGGCGCCCTGAGTGAGCGGAAGAAAGTCACCCTTGGAACACAGCCCACTGTGCTCAGGACCTTCAGATCGCTGTCCACTTCTAACGTCTTCGCCTGCTCTGACCGACCCACCGTGATCTACTCCTCAAACCACAAGCTGGTCTTCTCTAACGTCAACCTCAAGGAGGTCAATTATATGTGCCCACTCAACTCTGAGGGTTATCCTGACAGGTCAGCAGCAGAACCTTTACTGCTCAGGCATTATATCAGAAAATTTGTGTTGTTTTATGTTTTCTTCCTCTGTGCACACAAACAAACTTTGTTTTTTTGTTCCAGTCAATATCTGTTCAACAGTACAAAACAAGTAACAGACCAATCAGTATTTAAAAGGGAAGGCTGTGTCACACATTCAAGAAGCATGGGGGGAAATCACATCCCTCTCAAAACTGTCATAGTTACAAACTGCCCTGATCGGGTGATTGTTGAGATCGGATTGGGACATCCCGAATTTTTACATAGAGGTCTTTCGGATTGTATACGTTTAACTTATTTGTGTCCCTTTACTAATGCTGATGCATCTTGTTTTTTTACAGCTTGGCTCTGGCCAACAACAGCACTCTGACCATCGGTACCATTGACGAGATTCAGAAACTCCACATTCGCACGGTTCCCCTCTATGAGTCTCCCAGGTCAGTCCCCCTGCTCAAACACTGAGTTAGAATTGACCTTCAAATGAACATTTCAGGCCCGCCCATCGTGTGTACAAATATGCTGCTTGTTCCTATTGTTTGCAGTGACTTTGCCTGTTTGCTCTGATTCAAGCGACTTTTCTCCTGTTTGTTTTGTTATAATTCAGCTGAATAAATTTCTGTCCCCACTTTTTTAAGCTCAAAAGTTTAAGCGACAACCATGACTCAGCGCTGTTAAATAACTTATTAAAAGGTTGATTGTTGTGTTATTCAATCAGAAAACAGAACGCAGTCTCCCACTGCATCTTTTTTGTTCAGTTTACCCCTGTTTGTTTTTTTCATGTTTACTAGCGTCTTCCATTTGTTTTCTCTCGTCTCTCTCTCTCGCTCGGTTAACACCCCACCAGGCGGATCTGTTACCAGGAGGTTTCCCAGTGTTTTGGGGTTTTGTCCAGCAGGGTGGAGATTCAGGACGTGAGCGGCACCACATCTGCCGTTCGCCCCAGCGCGAGCACACAGGTACTGTAGCTCTATGTTCTGTTTGGATAATAAACACCCAAGGGCTTCTTTGTTTTGTACTCTTATCTAACCATGCATGCTGACTAAGCACATTAACTGGGAAATTTTCAGGACAACAA
The DNA here is from genome assembly GCF_004916995.1 of Morone saxatilis. NCBI lineage: Eukaryota > Metazoa > Chordata > Actinopteri > Moronidae > Morone > Morone saxatilis. Next base: position 5,740,655 of record NW_023339663.1, read on the forward strand.
ATGTCTCGTCCCTTAGTGTGTCCCTAGAATTTTCAGTTCAGTTTGATCATTTATAATTATAGTCTAAGAACTTCAGAATTTAATTCATAATTGAAGCTGTTACCAACCCCCCTTATAACTGACCCTGCAAAATATTATTTGTTGTAAAATGTGTAATTATAATAAAAATTTGACCATGTATTTTGTGTTTTTATTGTTTCAGCACTAATCCAGAGACATGTAGGTAGTAAGTGGAGAGTGCAGTGAATAAAGACAGCCATTTATTACATTTACTAAATTTAGCTGTTGCGAGAGTTCAAATTAAGTTCAAGTTAAATTAAAAATAATCATATTTCGTTTGATTTGTTGTGGAAGAATACTGACAGTGAGGTTTCAGCTGCCAAGAAAGAATAGTAGGACCAACATTGAAAAGAGATTTATGCTTGGAGAGCTAATCAAAAAGTCCTTTCAGCCAGATTTACAGTGACAGCATGTGTTGTGTCCACTCAGCTTGGCTCTATAGCTTCCCCAAGGGGACAGGTGTGTACTTTATTTTTGTTTGTATTTATTGCTGCAGCACACAACTTTGTGGAAACACAAGCAGAGCCAGAGCCTCTCACATGTGATGACCAGAAAGATGTTTAACCGATTTTAAATGCTGCACATCTGGTGCTACAGATGGTGCCGACTGTGTTGTTGAGCTCACGCAGAAATAGAGATTTAAATTGCTTTATACCCTTTATTAGGTTTCTCTTTGTCTCTACCTCTCTTCCTGTCCTGTCTCATAAATCTGCATTCTTTCAGGCTCTCTCCAGCAGTGTGAGCTCCAGCAAGCTCTTCCCCAGCAGCACCTCTCCCCACGAGACCTCCTTCGGTGAAGAGGTAGAGGTTCACAGTCTGCTAGTGGTGGATCAGCACACCTTTGAAGGTGAGAAAGCTGAATGTACATTTCCATTTGATCTCACAGACCTGGCGCTTTCATATGGAGCTTCTGATGGTAAAATATTGCGCTCAGCTCTTAGAGTAACCAACTTAATGCAGAAAACTCTATCCACAGTCTGGTCTCAGCACTCATTCAGCAACCTCTATGCTTATATCTGATCTTAAAATTGATGCACACCTATTTTTACGCATCAAACTTGTATTTATTTGTTTCATTGTCCTCAATTTAGGTTGTGTACATTTTGAATATTTGTTATGTTATTGTTTATACTTAATGAAGATGCTCCATAAAATACTGAATATTCCTCAAAATCTAAACTCAAACAGGCTCTTTACAGAGTAACTGAATGATTGAACACGTCGGACGTCATGCAGCTCATTTCCATGGTGAAGCCCACTGAATGTGGCAGGATTTTGCTCTAGTCTCTTTTGCAATGCAGATTTTCACTGCACCAAGCCTTCCTTTTAAAAATCCAAGAGTTACCCGGCCCGCATAAATTAGGGTATGTTATATGTTAATGATATGTAAAGAAGGAACTGGTTCAGCACGTTGTGTCCACAGCTGGCTCCAATTTATCAGATAACTGCTCATTTAGATTTTCATCAATCAGACGTGAAGACGTTCTTATGCAGTAGTGTAGTGTATATACTGTGCATTACACTGTAGATGATTGTTCATTTAACTTCAGTGGTACCCTGTTTTTTATTTTATTTTATTTTTTAAAGAAATGCAGGGTTCATATACATAGTCTCATCAGTTTTTCAGTTACTGCTTTACACCACTGGAAACTAGTTAGGTCTAATAAGGTTAGTCTACAATGAATGTTGCTGTTGCAGTCACACACCACTGTATAATCATCATTGGATGTGTCAAATATGTTTTCATTGATGCATTATACACATACACTGTGTAGGTTAGGTCCAAATGCTGGAGATAAAAATGAAACGTGTATCCAATAAAACTAACAGTAGAATGAGGGAGATAAAAAAGTATGTAATGACTTAAGATTTAATTGGGCAAAATACAGTAACTGAAAACACCTATGTACCACGGATGTGTTATATTCACAATTTCCATTCATAACATAATTTCCACAGTGTAACTGGCTTGATCTGGGAACGTGGCAACTATCGCTAAAAAGACATCTAATGCAGCAAGAAAAATTCCCGTCTGTGTATTACGTTTCCCCTTGTTTAATGTTTTCCCTGCCAGATTTTGTTGTCGTAATAAACCAGAATTGTCCTTTAAAACTGAATAGAGAAGAACAGATAAATGTAGAAAATGTATTATGCTGCTTACTCCCTCTCTTACTAAGGTATGTGTGTTTTATTTCTTTATCAGTTCTCCATGCCCATCAGTTCCTCCCCAGTGAGTACGCCCTTAGCATGGTGTCATGTCGTCTGGGAAAAGACCCGTCAGTGTATTTTATTGTCGGCACCGCCATGGTGTACCCAGAGGAGGCTGAGCCCAAGCAGGGACGAATCATCGTCTTCCACTACACTGACGGTCAGTAGCCAGGCTTTTCTTCAGCTTTCTCTGTTTTCAGCAAACCAAAATGTACTTTGTTGTCTGTCCCTCAACCTTATCCTGTTTGTCTTCTCATCCAGCTAATTTTGCTTTGCTCTCCCTATCCTTCACCCAGTTTCATTTTCTCCTTCCCGCCCTCTGTCCTGTTTTCTCATTCATGGACACTTTGTCCTACCATGCTCTTGTTTCCCTTCTCACTTAATCATTTTCTTATCACTTCTTATCAGACTTTTCTCCTCTCACAACTACTGATTCCCCTCATTTTCTTTCATACTCTGTCCTTCTAAAGGTGCACTGCTTGCCTTTCATTTATCCTCCTTTTAGCTTCTCGTTCTACCTTCATCATTATTCTGAATGCCTCACCTTCTCCTTTTCGCTTTCTGCTCACAGTTATCGAGCGGTACGCTATCCTCTGCCTCACTAAGATCTTGTAGGTGCTAGTTTAGCTTGACATTGAGCTTGTAACACTTTGAATGTTAACTTAGACAGACTCACAGACATAGTGCTCTTTCCTGCAGGTAAGCTGCAAACAGTGGCTGAGAAGGAGGTGAAAGGAGCTGTCTATTCTATGGTGGAGTTCAATGGCAAACTGCTGGCCAGCATCAATAGCACAGTAAGTGGTGCTTGAGCTTTTTTAGCAAGACATACAAAGCCCTTGACTTTTTCCAACTGCAATTAAGTTCCATGTACAGTATGTTTTGAAAACTTGAACATAAATGTAGCTTGAATGCTTCATGGTGCACATTGAAATAGTGTCAGTTTTTCTCTCAAACTCACCATTTAAAATCTTTAGTCTCAGCCCTTGGGAAAGTGCTGACCAAGTGCCTCTTTCAAGTACACCTCTATAGCAGTTGCTTATTGACTTTCCACATCATAATTTACCATCTGGTCCAAGGATTAAATCCAGAATCTCTCAATACTGCTTCTGTTTTCTGCCCATATGTCAAGAAAACTGTCAGTTGTAATGTGATTGTGTTTACACTGGCGGTTGATACAAATAACTGGCCAGACTCTACACTTGCCCAGTATCACTCAAATTGTTGTTTCACTCTAAAATGAAGACAAACTGGATTTTCCCTCACAGATAATGTGAGAATATGTTACTGTTAAATGGAAAGTTTAAGCATTTTCAATACTTTTATCAGTACAGTCCCTTTTTTACGTTTACCAAAATACACCTTTTCAGTTCATCAGTTCTTAATATGGTTTTGACACAGTTGTACAAGAACTTAAAATAAAAGATTAAAGGTTGTGAGGAAAATAAGACCAAGAATCTGAGCCAGAATTTTATGCCATGTTTATATTGAAGTATTGAGGTTCAATATCACAGTCTGGAATGGATTAGGTTCTTTTTTTAACTACAGATGATGTAATTTTCACCAGAATCCAGACATTTATTCCTTTATTTTCTGTTATTTCACCATGTTCACTTGAATACCTCACTTCAACCTCTGGATGACTTGTGCGTTTTAACTTTCCTTTCTTTGATTGTTTAAGAAGCCTATGATCTGTTCAGGAAGAAAAGTGCTTCTTCAGTCATTTTAAAGTTCAATATGTAAATAGATTTATCCCATATGGATTGCTGTGTGAAATCACTCGACATAGAGTGTGAAAGACACAGCTTCCCCCCTATTGTCCTGTAATACCATGCTCATCCACACTGAGCTATAGATAGATTAAAAGGATTAAAAGCTTGAAAAGGAAGCTTTATTTTAAGATATCGAGAATCAAACAGTCATGAGTTTCAGATTTCTGGAAGTCATCCCGCAGTACAATAACTCACTTCCTACCATTTACTTTCCTTAACATTTTCTTTATTGAATTTGAAAATTTATTGAAAGTTCAATCACAGAAAACATTTATCAGTCACTTCATTTGTTTTCAGCTTATCTGAATCAAAGAGTACCGGTACATGTTTTTTTCTAAAGTCACTATTATGCGCCAAAGTTAAACAATCATTAAGCACTAATCCATAATAGATGTAATATCAATTTTCCCTTTTGAGAGCAGCCTCAGTAGAACATAATACAACATAGTGACAATATCTGACATAAGTTGCTTGTGAAATGCCTTTTTACATTACCTTTCTAATAATTTCATCAACTGGACACAGCACACTGATGCATTGTTCTCTCTTTCCTTTGACATTTTCTTGGCTGAAAATGTTGGACTCTTCATCACTGTCACTTGCAAAAACTTCACATTTATGTCAGTATCCCTTCATCTGAGGGGTGTTTTCTCTGGAAATGAAGAAAATTGCCTAACTGAAGAAGAAACAGACAAATTAGTTTTACACGAAAATGTATTTTCCAGCATAATTTGCAGGAATATAATTAGTTTGAATCAACAGCCAGCAAACGGCTAATTTCCTATTCAAAGCTAAGTAAAACAAAATCAGTTGTGGTTTTATATAGAGTTATGCAGGACTATTTCTTTACTGGGCACAATAACTTCCTTTGGTCTTTGCCAATACAAAATATAAATCATTTTTCTGTCTGCTATAGCTTGCATATATCTCCAATAAATCACATGCTCTTTGTTCTCCTTTGAGAAAAAACGTAGTGCCTCTTAGTTCTGCATTAATTAAACTGTATGTTTCTACATAGATGGAGACCTTACTTTGATACAGCGCTCCCAGCTGGCTGAGACAAAAAGGAGCGTACTGATATTACCCGTTTAATAATTAAAAAAAATATTAACAATACATTTAAAAACATGTTGACATTTTGACAACAAAAAGGTGACTACTAAATGTGATTTAATTGGACTTATTTTATTGGAGAGATCTGGATTTGAGCGAAATCAATCAAGCATACAAGCAATATATATTCTTGCAACTGGTATCAAATACCAGTTGAGCTTCTTAAGTTAAGATCAAGTCGCAGGTACATTTCTTTCTACATTTTTTATATGCTTAAAAGCACATTTATCGATGCCATTATTTCAACATTACTTAGCTCTAAGTCTGGAATCTCCAAATTTTTTATGCCATGGTACCTTTTTGGAGATGTTCTCAACATAATTCTGGCATTAAGTGAGTAGCAATTAGATCCAGAGACGCACCTCTATCACTCACTCACCCGACAACCATTTTTAACAATTGTTACAAAGTGCAGACAGTGTGAAACGGTCAGTGTAATTAGCCGTTAACTGTTCATGCAAAGTGGCAGCAGATAACTCAGACTGCTAATCAGTACTTCAACCTCACACTCACTGAGGCTCATCTTATCCAGAGTGATAGCAACGCGGAACTAAAGTGTCAGCCAGTTTATCAAACACAAAGCTAATTGCCGGTCCCTCTACCTTTGGCAGCTTGTATGACAACAAACAATTACTCACGTTGACTGTTTGTTTCAGGTCCGTCTGTACGAGTGGACGGCTGAGAAGGAACTAAGGACCGAGTGTAACCACTACAACAATATCATGGCCCTTTACCTGAAGACCAAAGGAGATTTCATCCTGGTAGGAGACCTGATGAGGTCCGTCCTGCTGCTGGCATACAAACCCATGGAGGGCAACTTTGAAGAGGTGAGATGTGAAGAGGATTTTGAGAAAATAACACAGGAACTCAAAAGGCGATGTGTGTGGTTGCTATACCAGAAGGATCAATGAAATCACAAGTCAGAGTTGCTGGTTTTCAAAATATGTGGTAGTTTTTTATTTTCTACATCCTCGGATGCCATCACACATCAAACAAATATTTGGTTGGTCCATAATTACATGTTTTAACTTCTCTTTGGTGAATAAATGTTCCTTTTTATCTCTCTACAAAGCATTGTAGCACATATACCTCCAAGCCTTTTGATGAACGGTGTGTTCAAATTGATTCGTGGTAGAAATATGAAGAAATTTGGTGTTGAGTCACACACACTGTTGAATGCATGCTGTCGTGCTGTGCTGAGAGAGACCTGAAAAAAGGACTTGAATTTATTGAGAAACAGAACGCACCTCAGAATACCTTGACATTTTAAGAAAGTAGGAATTTGTAACTATTGGAAAAACAATACAAATTTTACTTCATGCTAAGCTAAGGTGATTGTCTCTTGGCCCCAGCTTTGTAGTTAACATGCACACATGACAGTGGTATCGAACTTAAAAGCAGAAAAGGTGGATAGTGTGCACATCCGAAAGGTTCAATATATGTACATGTGGAGCAGGAGTAATGTTTTTGTCTGTAGCCTGTTTTTTATTTACATGGATGTTTGCCCGATGGAGATTAAAATGTTGTGTTGATAAAAACTTCTGAGCTTGCAAATTTTAATGTGTGGGCAGCGTGTCCTTTTCCTTCGAGTGGTATTTATCTCCTCATGTGATTCTCAGAAACAAAGTATCTCCAAAATGTTGAACGATTCCTTTAAAGAACAGATTCTGATTGCTGTCTGGCATTCAGTACTTCACCAACAAATTGTCTTCTGAAGCATTAAGCTAGACAATAACATGGGAGTTCAGACTCAAATATAATCACAATCCGTGAGGGTGGTGCTTCTTTTTCTTCATAAAACAGTCTTTGGACGAGCATCTGATCACGATGCTGACAGTTTACAGGCTGCAGGTAGCGTACACAGATGGAACAGATGTTCCTGACATTTTTGGAGTTTTTAAAATACCATTGAAGACATTCCTTCTATGGTATTTAAAAAGTATATTGCCATTGTACTACTGAAACATGTTGACTGTTTGTTTGAATTCCAGCTGTTGTTTGGAGCCAGCACCTTCCTTGCTCATGGATAATACAGTATTTACCCTGACCCTTGAAACACTTCTGTGTTTACTGCTCCAACACATGTGTTGTTTTTTTTGTTTTGTTTTCTCCGGTTAGATTGCACGTGACTTCAATCCTAACTGGATGAGTGCAGTGGAAATCCTGGACGATGACAACTTCTTGGGGGCAGAGAACGCCTTCAATCTATTTGTCTGCCAGAAGGACAGGTGAGGGAAACATAAAATCTTATTGTATATAAATGCTGAAGTGCAGTGAGATTTTATGCACATGAATTTCAACCTTTTCTGTAATCATTAAAATCCCCTGAGCTGCACATCTATAGCCAAACTGACAAAAAGTTTCTAAATCACCTCTGATATTTATCCGCTGAAATCACCGTTATGTCATTAGGAGGCTGCTCTTTCTACAGAGTCCCATGATACTTTTTTAGAGCAGCTTTATTGATACGAATGTGCTCTAACAGCATTGTCTTTGCATTTGTTTCTGGAATTATGAGTCATCTCTGCCAGCTTTTAGCCGCTCGGCTGCATTTCCCTCTTTAGTCATTTTCTATTAGACAAGTGTTGATTTCATGGAAAAGGAGAAAAGATCTGGTCTGAAAGTGAGTGTGTTACATTTACGCCACTGCTTATTATGCACCTAATACATCAGGTGGGACCGCTCAATGCTTTTGACCTTTATTTTTGTATCACATCTCTCTTCCTGTTGGTTTCTCCACTTTACCTCACCCATTTTTCTATTACCTCTCTATCGCTCTCTGACCTTTTCCAACCCTTCTGATATCTCTGCCCGGCTTGTTTTTCTTTTGCTTAATCAATCAATAATTCCCTCAAACATTTCTTACTTTGCCTTTGACATCTTTTTCACTTTGTTTTTACTCTTTGATTTGACCTCTCCTCACTCTCTTTGCTCCTGTCTCGTCCCCTCTATGTCCCATTGTTTGTAATCCTTTCCTCTTCCCCATTTATTTCTCTCCCACCATCCTTCTTACGGTCAGTGCGGCCACCACTGACGAGGAGCGCCAGCACCTGCAGGAGGTGGGGGTCTTTCACCTCGGGGAGTTTGTCAATGTCTTCTGCCACGGCTCGCTGGTGCTGCAGAACCTGGGCGAGAGCTCCACGCCCACCCAGGGCTCCGTGCTCTTCGGCACCGTTAACGGCATGATTGGTAGGCGCACGGACAATTTCACACTCTCTCACACACACACACACACACACACACACACACATACACACACTTGCTGTAGGTAAAACCCCTGCTGTATTAAATATCCACAAAAACATTTATTACCGTGTGTCATGTGACCATATATAAAATAAACGTATTTACTTTGTTGCAGAGAGTTGTATGACACGCTGCAGGTTATATATTAACTATGTATCCTATACAAATTCTATATATATCTGCTGCTCAGTGGCAGCAGATCTGACTGTGGTTGTACTGCGCAGTTTCCAGGTGTGAATGTAACTGAGAATGTGATCAGAAGTTTTACTCAGTGAAATGTCCCTTTTTATAGATAAAGAGAGAAAAAAAAGAAACACTGATTAACACGTTTCTTTCTTTAATCTGTACCAACACTTTAGTGTAAAAATAAGAATATGTGGTTTCACAGGAATGTTATATTCCACACTTTTTCTCAGGTGGAAGCATTAACTTCCTAAAGTCTCTACTGGTTGTTGGGGTAACTGCTGACACTACAGCACATAACTCTCTCTTAACACGGAAAAGGTTTGTTTTTCACTTTAGTTTTTGTACAGTGTAAACAAACAAGATGTAACGTGTTAATTAGTGAGCTTTAGAGGAGCATTTCTTCTCTTTTATTTAGTCAGGGGGTTTGACTGAGAGTAATGCTCTCTTTTTCAGGAACGCCTTGATCCAATTCACACAGTTACACATTCACTTCTGGAAGCTTCCCAATACAACCACAGTCTGATCTGCTGCCCACTGAGCAGCTCCATCAGAGCAGCTGGGGTTAAGGGTACCAAGGGAACCTTATTGGGGGTACCTTCACTTTCCCCAACCAGTGAGAACCAGACGGTTTGCCATTGTCTCTAGCCTTTGTGCTATTCCTTTCAATTCTTTTTCTCCTTAAGGGTTAGTTCATCCAAATCACAAAAACAACCTATTCTCCTGCTTATCACTTAGTTTCTACCATATATTCAGCTTCTGTCCCCACCTTGATTAATTGAATAATAATATCCAATATAATCCACAGACTTCGCTGAGGACAGTTTTACTCTCGGTAGACAATAGCAATAGTGAGAACAGTAAACCCACTCCCAGTGAACTTTTTAAACATTTTTTTTATATATTTGATTGTCACTCCTGTGGAAAAATCTCATGAAAAAGTTTACTTTCATGTAGCAAATGCAGGAAAGTAAACATCGTCAGGTTGAGACTGTAGCTCTGCACAGAGATGGTTCTTATTTCTAGTATTTCCAATAATCAGCTGACTGCAGTAGCGAGAGCTCAGACCAATTAGGCAGTACACATACTTTTGTCAAAACAATTTATTTAGAACTAACGTTTCCATTTCAGAAAGGGAGATGAAAGGCAGAGAAATTACATTTTTACACCTCATTACTCAGATTTAAACTAGTAA
>NW_023339663.1:5750445-5765885 GCF_004916995.1 Morone saxatilis
GTAATAATAATGGCAGAGATGAAAAATAGAGAGTGCACATCATTTGGACACAGCAGTAATTTATACCATGTACTCCCATAGCAGTAACACACAGCAGGTTATTTCACCTCAACACCTTCTGTGATTCTTTAAAAAGTCTCTGAGGAGAGTTTAACAGAAAATGAGAACCCATTGCACATTCCAGTAAAAACTTTCTACATTAGCCCGTAAAACATTATGGGCTTGAGTGTGTAATGAAGGAAAATAGCCCTACTGGTCTTATCTTCTTGAGATGCTGTGATATATTAGATGTTTCTGGGAAGAAGCTGCAGGCCACACGATTATTCTACCCAAAAAGCAATCAACAAGTGGACTAACTTTTGATAAATTTGTTCTTGGAAACACAGACATTTGCTTTAGAAAGCCTCTTGCTGCTGGTAAATTTTCTTCTCAAGACTTGAGAGGTGTACACAACAGTTGGTTTCATATTTCACTGTGAATTAAAAGAATGTACCTAGAATCCATCCTTATAAAACTTTCAAGTGAATATTTGTATGCATCCTTATACAGGTTATTGATTCACTTTGTGACGTACACTAGGTAATTTGGACTGATGACGCAGTGAGATGGAGTCAGCAAATGGTTGATTGTGGTGTTTTGTGTCAGTCTCTGCGACAGGTGCTGTCAACAACAGCTGAAACAATCTATCAATTAATTGATTAGTCTGGCAAATTAAGCCCACATTTTAACCCTATTTCCAGAAAATTGCAAAAAAGAATGCAAATTCATGTATTTCCATCCACTACTATTCACTCATTCATTCATTCATTCATGAATATTAGGAGTTGGTTTGTTGAGATAAAGCTCAGCTGGTGGCGTTGATTCTCCAGTTGGGTGTCATTACAGCATTGCCAGAGAAGAGGACGCAACAAGACCTAATTTAAAAAGCATCAGTCCAAACTCCTAAAAACAAAAACAATGTGGAAAATGTGTTGGAAATACGGCATTTATGGATCAGTGGACAATTATCACAACTAAAGCAAGATATGACAAAGCTCAATGTTTCCACACTTTCACAGTTTGATTTAATAGATACATTAACTTTCCCACCTCAGTCAAGTATAAACATTCGTTTTAGATGTGTATACATTTCCACTCTTAATATATAATAAAAATGTACATTAAAACAGGTGGATGGAAACTCACTTACTGTAATAAGACTTTGACAGCTGCAATGAAAAATTAGGATAATAAACTGAGTAATTCTATAGTATATAATGTAAATAACAGAACATTTTTAAGACGACAAAGGAAATTATGGTGTAATTTAATTTTTTGCATTCTATTTTTCATAATTCTCTGACATTTTGTAGACAAAAGTAAATCTATGAATTGAGAAATATAATCGGCAAGTTAATTGATAATGAAAATAACTATTCGTGTCAAACCCACTGTAGGACAGTATCCAACACTTTCTTCTGAAGGGAAACAAGCTCTGCATTACAAATCAGTGTAACCTTTTGTTCAGTTTGCCTGTTTTTTTTTTGTCAATTTCAGTGCAGATTATTTCCCAGGAGCATCACAATAATGCACTCACTGTCACAGATCTTGAGTTTTTAGCATAGAGGAAAGCATGCTTCTCCCTGAAAGCTCTGTGGTGTTAACATTTACAGGGAAAACACTCACATTTACAATAAAACATTTTGGAATGGTCTTGAATTATTGAAGTATTGAAATCATACTACTTTACTTTTAACATCGTCCCAATATACAAGCATGAAACTTGCATTAAGAGGATTGCAGTGACGCTAATGATCTTTTAATTTATTTATTTTAAAGCTGTTTTGCGTTCTATTATGAATCGACTCTCTTTCCTTGATTCTTGCTGATAAGAAATCCAAAGTATTTACCATCTGCAAAATCTGAATATCACACTTTCAAAACAAGGATTGTGTTGTTGACTGACGTGTGTGTCTGTGTGTGTGTTAGGTCTGGTGACGTCCCTGTCCGAGGGCTGGTACAGCCTCCTCCTGGACCTGCAGAACCGCCTCAACAAGGTCATCAAGAGCGTGGGCAAGATTGAGCACAGCTTATATCCTTCTTATATTCAGACTGTCACAGCACTGACCGCTGTGGTTGTGTTATAGGCAGTAAACTCAGAGATTTGGAGAATTATGGGTGATTGCACATACAGCACAGATACATTTAAAGGAGTCCGGTATTAAAGGATCTGGATCCTGATTGAGTGACTGACACCGGCTGCCTGTTTTTCTGAACTGTGATGTTTTTATTAGACTTTCCACACAGCACGCTGAATATTTGTTGACTGTGCCTAAGGTAAGAAAATGTGATATTGTAGCTAAAGTGCCATCCTCAGGCGAATCATCAGCCTTGTATTGATTTTCCTTGACTCCGCTGCACCTGGAGGTCCTTCCACACAGAGCGCAAGACAGAGCAGGCCACAGGATTCATCGACGGGGATCTGATTGAGAGCTTCCTGGATCTCGGCCGAGCCAAGATGCAGGAGGTCGTCAGTACTCTACAGGTAGGAGCTTATGTTCATCCATACTTTATCTACTAGATGTTGAACCAAATGATCCTTTTTCTCTGCATCTTTTTTTTTATCCTATATTTATGTGGAAAAAAAAGAGTCAGTTATTTCAAGACTGTGAACACACTGAGTTGCTTCATACTCGAAAAGAGGATTAAGCACTCAGGCATTAAGCTTACTTAACAGTTCTCTCATTGCCAGGTTATTGGCAAAGCTTGTAGTGACCTGTAATGTGCACAAATATAGAAGTTTCTTAAATTAAAGGGAGGCATAAGCTTGTTATTAGACCCTGGTCCTCTGCCCTGATAACAAGTGTATTGTGTTCGCCCAGAAACATCTGGTGAAGAGGCAAACTAAGATGGTGGTGTTATTTTTGTTTTTGGCTTCAAGCAATGTTGAACCTTCAAAGAGCCTTAAGACAGTTTTATTAGTGGCTCCTGTGCTGAGAACTGGGAATACGCTTCATGGCAGAACAGGTGGCAAAATCACTTTTGGCAGAACAAATAAGCATATTGTGCTTAGTGTCTCTTAACTCTCATTGCATTTTTAAAAAAATCTTACTTTTACCTCATAAACAAAGGCTATTCCCTGTTCGCCTCTCTAGACCAGCTGATAAAAACAGTCCAAAATATTTTGATGATTTCTTTGCCAGCAAACGTTTTTTTTTTTAAGCCAAAATTCTACTAAAGTTGGAACACTGCTTTAAAAATAAAATATGTTGCAGTATTAGTTGCTCACTTGCATCCTTGTCAAAATATAAAATAATGAATTGACCCGTTATCTTACTATCGGAAAATTTGTGCTGCAACTATTCAAAATCTAGTAATTTGACTATTAGTCTAATTAATTATTCACTCTAGAAAACAACAGAAAAACATAAGAAAGAGTAGGGTAGACACAGAAGTTACAGATGATACTAATTAAGGCTCTATTCCATTTAGTGTAGCAGAGCCTCTCTAGGGAGGCAACATGCATAATAGCAGCACCCTGTTTGAACTCAATTGAACCAAACCTTAATTAGTATTACTGGTTATTGGTAGCCTTAATTAAAATTTTGAAACACCACTGGAAAAAGTCATGTTGTACAGCAGAAAAAGCCCAAAACAACTACATTTTGCTCAAGTTTTTAGTTCATTAACATCACTGACATACAGAAGAAAAGTGGCACAAAAATACACTGATAAAATGCAATCATTGAAGAAAAATAGGTGGAAGTTATGCAATCAATACTGTATAAGAAAGATAAAAGATTCCCAGGACGTTTAAAGGTCCAAATGTGAATGAGAAACTACAGTGGCTCTCTAGAGCCATTGTATTTGTTGCTATTGGGCTACTATAGAAACATGGTGGTTCAAAATGGCAGCATCTGTAGATAAAAACAGCTCGTTCTAAGGTAACAAGAACATAATGATTCTTACTTTAAGTCGATTATTGACTATTGAAAACATAGCTACGGATATTATATTATGTTTCTGCCAATAGAGCCTCCTAAATGTTACACACAGGACCTTTAAAATCATATTACCACAACTGTTGACTCAATACCACTGAAGACACGCGTCTCCCTCTCCACATGTACGTATTTATTTGTTCTAAAGTGGCACAGGCGGTGTTTGTCTCAGCAGGTGAGGCTCACTATTTGGTGTCATTCAATTTCAGATCGATGACGGAAGCGGCATGAAGCGTGAGGCCACAGTGGATGAGGTCATTAAGATTGTGGAGGAGCTGACGAGGATCCACTAACCTCGACCGTCATCCGGACCCCCATTGAGCGACAGAGGAGGGTCCCGAGGAGGAATGATGGGCAAAACGGCAAGGAAGCGAACTTGGCTTGGGTTTTGCAGATTTGTAAATAATTATAAATAAACAGTGTGTGCATGTTCGTCCTTCAGACTTCAATGATTTGTCAACCGTTGAGGCCCTGAAGGTGCTACATGATGACTGTAGTGCGCTTCATTTAGACAGGCCTCTGGGCGAAGTGTGTAACACCCTGTTTGGACAACAAAAAGACCAAAGTGAAGACATTGGTCTGAGTGTGTGTGTGTGTGTGTGTGCGCGCATGTGTGACTGCGTCTGTGTGAAATAATGGAGTTTAAATAGGAAAAAAACCCAGAAATATTCGTCACCAAAAACATTCTCTGGGATATTTGTGACAGTTACAGGCAGGTTGAAGGTTAGCAGATCCTCTACACCCCACAGTTTAAATCTGACTGATTTACACTTTTCAAGTTTATTATTGAAGTCTGGAGTAAACACGCTGTACGAAAAACAAAATGAGGAAAATGATAGATTTATAGCTATTTTGTCTTTGTGATGTTTTCTTTGTTTATTCTAATAAACTTTGCTTTAGTACTGTTAACATGTGTGTCTCAGTTTGTCCCTATTCCTGTTCCTTTATTATCCTCATAATCAGGCTCCTCTGCTCTTATTCCAAGTAATTGGCAACTCATTTTTATAGACGTCTATCATAGCCACGCTAGCAGCATTAATGTTGGTCAGTTGGCTGTTCCAGCACTTTGGTCCAGACTGGAATTTGAACAACTACAGAGATTCAGGCTCTTTGAGGGATATGTTGTAAGGACTTTGTGGTGTGTTGTGGTGATCCCCTGACTTTCCCTGCAGTGCCACCATGAGGTTGACATTTCTGCTTGAAATGTCTCCATGATTATTGCATTTGCTTCCGTCAAATTTGGTACAGATGTTCAAGGTCACCAGAGGATCCATCGTAATAATTTTGATCCAGAGACCTTTCACATAATGCCAGGGCACAAAATTAGCACCAGCCAACAGCCGAATGCCGGTGAAATATGCAAGTGGCTGATAGATGTGCTTTACTCAACCAAAACCAAAAAATCTGTGATAATCTATTGAGTGTAGTGATGTATCGTCGGCTCTATTTCTTTTTTTCTAAATCAAAACAAGGAATAATAGGATGATCCAATAACATGTTTGTTAAATACAATCCAGAAGGATTTCACTTTGGTAATAACATTAAGACCCCAAGCATAATGAGACTTTTATGTGTCGTGCAGGTCGCCAACATACAAAACATAGTTCAATATGAATAAAAAGTTAAATATCTGTGTAATAGTGTTTGATGTTTTTACCTTGAGGGTTTTTATACCAAGCATAATGTGCAAAATATTTCTGAATTTGGCAGAATTATAAAAGCCAGAAGTGGAACCAAATGAAGAGCCGCTTGGAAGCCGAAAGAGACGACTTTTACTGCTGAGCTGAGCCAAATTGTCAATTGACACACTCGGTGTGTGTCGGGATTCCCATCACTAATTGACTGGCTGGTAAAATGTAAACATTTACTATCAGTTTGTTCGGTGGACAAAAAAGTTAATTTTGCATCGTGATTAACTAACGGCAACATTAAGCCTTTTGTGATTAGATTAGAGTTGTTTTTAGCAAGAATTTACTCGTTTCGGCTTATTAATGTGAACATTTCTTTTAGTCTTTTGAGGTAATAAACTAAATATATTTGGGTTTTGGACTGTCAGACAAAGCAAGCAAGGTGATTATGTCATCTTGGGCTTTAGGAAGTCTTTTTTACAATATTTACAGTTTATTGACCAAATAAAGACGATACATGACAGCTTATTTGATAATGAAAATAATTATTTGCAGTCTTACTTTAATAAAAACTGCTCTTTATTCGAGCTGAGCTGCATATTTTAGTCTTCTGCTTTTATAAACAGGCGTTTAAACACACTTAAACAAGTTGCCCTCCACAATTACTAGTGTTGACCTCGTTCATCAAATTAAAACAGCATCTTGGGCCTGGTTTACAGTTAATGCAGCCTTGCTACTGGAGCCCACTGCCTGGAGTCCACGCAGCCATAATTATCCTTTATGCATCCAAACGAGAAAAAACGGTCTCCATCTCTGTGTGTCAGTAGATCATATTGTGTGCATACTAAACACGCAGGATTTCCTTCGTTTCTTTCTCCGACCTGCTGAAAATGCAGAATATTAGTACATTGTTTTCTCAAGCGTCTCATTAATTTCAGTCGTGTGCATATTTCTTTTTCATCTGCAGTAAACAGAGTCGAAATGGAAGATACCAGCTCTTTCAGTCGAAGATATCAATGGTATACAGACTGAAAAACTGGCAGAGGGACAGGGTAGTTCTCTGCACCTTTGCATTTTTTAACTGAGGATTTGAAGCAAACTGGTCAGAAACTGGCAGTGGATGTTCTCCTGAGCTATTTTTGTCCCCCTGTCACTATCCTGAGGCATACAGGCCTTTGTTTTGTTCTGGTGTTTCTTTACCCGATTCCCCATTCACTGTAGATTGTTTGCATCCTCACTCTTCCTCATATTTACATCTGTTTAATTCCATTTAAATAAATAACGGCAATGCATGGAGCAGGCAAGCATTCTGTCCTTTAAATATATTGTGCTCGTAAAGACTGAAAAGGCAAATGGAAATTGAATAAACAGTAAATGTGACTTGACTGACAGAATAACTGAATATGAAATGAATTCATCTTCCTCCAATGATTCAGATCCTTCCTCTTTTCATTGACCTAAGATTAAATTTGATGATTGTGAGCCATGAGGAAAGTCATGCTACTGAGATTTTTATTTTCTATTAAGGATTTATGTGAACTAAATATGATTATGTTTACGCACACTGCAGTAATGCTTTACCAAGGACACATCAGAAAACAGGATGTAGTGATGGGTCTCTATGCAGTCATATTTAACAGAGCATTTATTCTCTGATGCAATAAGGTGTGAAAAATAAAACACTTGTTTTTCCAGGCAATGTTGCTGTTGAGAGATTTGATTCATAATTAAAATGACGTGTTTTAGGTTTATGTATCTTGCCCAACAATCATACGGCAAGATCCATCCACAATTTATTCCGCCATGTTGAACTGCCATGTTACTACAGTAGCCCAGAATGGACAAACCAAACACTGGCTCTAGATAGGGGTTTTCATGTTTTTTGCTAGTTTTGCTGCTACCGTAGTTTCTCCTACACACTTCACAGCCTGTATTCACTCCCAGGCCAGGAATTCAGTTAGCTGTAATCTGCAATTTCACCGGTAGATGCCACAAAATCGTATACATGGGTCCTTAAAAACACAGGACTATAACCTGATAAACTACAACCAGGGCCGTCCATAGGGGGGTAAAGAGGGGAAAGCTTTCTGTGGCGCAATAAGCCCAGCAATAATCATGTTACACATGAGGGAGGGAGCATGCACATGCACTGATATGAGTAAATCGGATTGAGGGAGGGCCCATTATCTGGACCTTTTCAGGCGCCCAGCTGTTTCTGTAGATGGGCCTGATCCTGATGTTGATCCCTTTTAATAATCAGACTAACATTAGATAACAACAAAATCAAAGCTATTATGTTTTCTTGTGCTCTTAAATATTTGAAGCCTCTAAAAACTTGGCTTCAAACGTTAAACATTTCTCTATAATATTAAATATTCATGACTAAATAAATCAAAGTTTGGGAAAATAATATTCCTTTTTATTAGTTTGAGTTTTGACTTAATCGACTTTGTGTTGATGGGGTTTGATCAAATTTTATCAAACCACATCAACACAGTACTAAAAAATGTCTTATACCACAGGGATGCTAATTAGTGATTATTAAAACTAGCAGAACCGGTTTAACAGTGATGTGGCTGGAGCGGGCCAGAACATTACGACTGCCTTTCCAGCCAGAGAGCCAGCCACAGCAGTTTAACCTGAGCAGATACAATGAAGACACCTGTAAGGCCTCGTCACGCCACCGAGTATATGCTCTTTGCTTGGGTGGGGATAGGATTCAAAGATGCTTTAAAGAGCACTAGGTGAGCACTAGGTGAGAGAACGGTGTGAAAAGTTTTCTGATTTCTAAGACTAGTGGGGCTAGATAAGGTGGGATGACTGCTGGACTACTGAGCAGGCCATGGCGTTAAGATGATACTGCCTATCAAGCCAGCCAGGCCCAGCCACAGCAGTTTAGCCTCTGAGCAGATACAATGAAGGTGTAAGGCCAGGTCAGGCTGCAGAGTGTCGGCTCTTTGCTTGGGTAAGAGGAGGAGTTAAAGGCAGCTTAAAGGTGAGTTAGGTCAGAGCTGAAGAATCATGGTGTTGCCTGTCAAAAGGCTCAATAGATTTATGACGGCACAGCCAACTGACTAGTGATAGTACCAAACATCTGTCTGTCTGTCCGTCCGTCCGTCCGTCTATCTATCCATCTATCCATCCATCTATCCATCTATTCATCTATCCATCTATCCATCTATCTATCTTTTTTAAACGTGAGTCAGACTCTTCCATTTTATACACAAATACAAACAATCATATTCATTATGGAAGATAAATTACATACCAAAAAACAACAAACTGAAGTATTATGATGACTTTGCACAACATTGTTACATCTGTTCACTATAGTAGTCCCATCTGCATTATAACTGTAAAATAAATGTTCATGTAATGACTTGAAAAAATATATATATAAAAAAAAATACAATAATAAATAGTGTAAGGGGGGGATACACATACAGGAAAACCGAAGATACCCACATTGATGTGCTATATCAAATTTAAGAGAAAAACTTGAAAAACAACTAAAATTGAATAACTTCTAACCTCCATCTGAACACCCTACAATCAACTTAAACCACTCACTTATTACAAAGGTAATTTGATCAAGAACATAACCGATCGAGCCTTTGACCCCTAACTATTCTTACATCTCACATAACATCAATCTACATAATTTCCTCACATTGCAGAAATGTGCTTGTTCAATACCCATTAAGATTTCTGGAATTCTTCTGCCACGGTTCAACAAAACAAAGTGTAAAGCAGCGGTTCCCTGGGGGTAGGGACCCCTGCTAGGTGGCGGCAGGAAAACTCATCTCTGATCAATATTCACAGGAAATAATTTGCTCAAAATTCATTCAAATCGCTTGTTTTACAAAGGCTGCTGTTATTGTGTTCACTATTTGGGTTCATTGTACAGTTTATCAGTTTGTTCTGTACTGTAATTGTTATGTATTACATTTAATATGAAATAGGAGGTCAGGGGTTGCCTGTTTACTCAATGTTAGAAAAGGGGGCCCTTCAGGAAAAAGGTTGGGAACCACTGGTGTACAGCAAGGCCAAAAAATGAAGCATTCCTACATATGTTGGTTTTACGTAGCAAGAGAAATAGACTCTTTTCACAGGACTTACTTTGACTTGCCATAGCAGAAAAAGCAGAGGTGGAACTAATAACATTAATGATGGCTGAGTGCCACAGAGTGTCCCAGGGAGACGTGCAAGTGAGCCATCATCCACAGTACCACGGTCCTGGAACTGGCAATTAAATGGATTACAGCAATAATTACTGTTATTATTTAGACCTTTGCATTTTGTACTATGACATGTGAAAAGATTTGGTGTAAGGAGCACTCAACATGCACAGCAGGTTTATATTCTGCCAAATAGCACTGCACTACCTTCAGACAGGTCTGATTTCTTGGATTAAAATCATCAGAATCTGTCCCTCAAACCCTAAATAGGGAAGTTTCCCTTCTGATTTACATTATATGTGATACACCTACAGCTGGGTGACAATTTACAATCTCCAGTCTCCCATAGGCATTCAATTAATTTACATAATTTCCTTCTCTTTAAACCACTCAATGACTCCTCATTTACTGTAAGAAATCTGCATTTGTTATGTTTCTCTACTCATCCATTCAGGTTCTTCCTTTAATTTGTCACCCGTCTGTACGTACAGGACAAAAACACAACAGAAAGTAACTTCAACCAATATAAAAAGCAATCAGAGGTTTACTCTTGCACAAGCATTCTTTGTGTAGTACTTGTGCCATGTCAGAGCGAATACAACACAGGAAGTTTCCATGTAGTGGACCTTTGTGTAAACTCAGATTATAATGACTCAGATAGTACACCATGTACAGTACACCAGACTACAAAACACACAGAAACGCATGTGCATGTGGAGCGAGGAGTGTAACTTATTAGCTGTTTTCACCTACACATACTGCGTATAACCCACAGAGCTGGAGACAAGTTCAGGTCTCATCTCTGGTTGCTCTTGAAACAGAAAATCATTAAATGAAGTAGAAGTAAATTATACGAAGGAAGGGTTTATTTTAGCTCGAAAACACCACGAAACAAATCAAAACACCTCCTCAAATAACTCCTACAAGGCACCAAACATCACAGATTGGGTTATATCTTCCCGTGCACCAGGCTCTCAGGGTGTATTTTACCTTAAAGGGGAAAGAAAGGTCAACCATGTAGAACCACCTCTGGGAAATGTCCAGTACAACCACTGTCTCGTAGCGATTAAGCCGAGCTGCTTCAATGGAGCAGCTGGGAGGCTGAAGCAAATAATTTCACCTCAGATTGTTTGACGTGCAGTTATCTGCTGAGTCTAAACAGGTGTTAGGGAGTCATGCTAGCTCTGCTTTGGCTAGTTTTCACTGACAAGATTTTTTCATCACCTCAGGCTGGTTTGGCTCCCAGACACATTTCACATCTTTTAATCCTACTGAGCCGGAGCCAGAGGGCTCTCCTTGCCTTTTCCAGCACAAAAAGTGTCTTTCATGTCAGGTACCCCAAAGCCCCCAAGACCTTCAGCAGCCACTGTCAGTTACATATTTTGATTGCTGTGTGTCTGTGTCTGTGTGTGTTAATGGTAATTGTTTTTATTAGTTTTTGGACAATGGAGCTCTACGGCACAGAGAAATATTCAGACTTTGGATACACAGACAATACTTATTCATAAATCAATGAATTGCTTTTGGTATTTTCATGAAATGTTTTGACAATAAGGAAAATATAGAACCACCAGACTCTCTTAAGCGATCAGTGTGTACTTACTGTCCATTCTCACAGGTTGTCAATAGGCTCACCTGGAAAGTGGACGAGATCAGGCAGCAGCAGTAAGAGGTAGTGACAACAGATCAAACAGATTTAACCTTCATTGCACAACATGAGGCTAATAGCCTGCAATCTCGCATTAAATATTGCAATCGCACAGAAAACTTGAAATTTCTACTAAACGTGGTGTTTGTGGTCAAAACTAAGAGCCAATAAGCTCTTTGATCAGGTGAAAACCAGGTGTTTCCTGGTTCTTGCAGGTGGTGTAGAACTACTGCAGCGCCTCTGTCTCTTGAAGTCATCGTTTCCCATGTGTACATCTCAAACATGCCTTATGTCTGTGACCTGCACTTTAACCACACAATCACATCTCCTTCTCACATTATTTAATTAAAAAATATATAATTTAGCAATTCAGTGTTGAACTTGGTTGGGGGACTGACCAGAGAAAAAATTTTTAGTGGTCAAAACTGATGCTGCAGAGGCCGAGATATACTGACTTTGAGTCCCCAGACCCAAGAGTCAAACTCCACCGGATCCTACATTTCCCATAATTCAACTTCTCTCTCTCTCTTTATTAGACCTCCCCTGCCTTGTAGAAACACATCTCTCAAACATCACTCTGTTTGGCTTCTTGTTCTGTCTTTGTAGACTCTAAATAACTCTGATGAAACAAAACTGTCAGAACAGAATGTAGTGCTCATTGAAAAGTCTGAAAAAATACATTTTCTTATTTCATGTCTTTTTATTAATCTCACTGCCCCTCAACTTAATGACCCAGGTTTGGAACCACTGCACTATACCAAGTCCAATTTTAGTTCTCTGCTCCTCATTCCTCATTCAGAGGTGGAGCACTTACTGAAAGTGTGTTTGAGTGTTTCATTGGTCTTGCTTGTCTACACAAAGAAAACCTGAGCTTTTTGTCATCGATTCAAGTGAGTGAAACTCCACATTGTCCCTGGATGAACTACGTATTTTCCCCGAGGACAGAAGTGGACTATTTTATGGAGTCTAAACAGCATGGTTAATGCATTCAGCCCTGGCAGGGGGCCCCTACTTTCTGGCACATAATTTGTTACTGCCATTCCAGTCCTGCAGCAGCTGAAGGGGAGTCTTGCCTCGGTTGCTGTATCCTTCTGCAAGTCTATGATCCAGCCAGAGTAAATCTGGTCTTGGGTGTTTGTTTTGTCTTTGTTTTTTCCAGTTTGTTCTGTTTTCAAGTGTTTTTCCAGTCTTACCAGAATGAAACTACATTCTCTCTGGTTGTAGTATGTTGTTGTTTTGTTTGCAGGATTTGAAGTCTTATGTTATGAAATGGATTCTTTCCAATTCTGACTGAGAGATTTTGAATATAGAAATATTAAGATCATTTTTCATCCCGAAGAGGAAAAAAATATCTGCAGTGATGCATTTAGACTTTAACACCCTGCAGAACTATGGTAGAATTTGATTACAAGAAGATTGCAGTGTTGCTTTTCTTAAAGATTGTCTCTATTGCCTGCCCAATCCTACAATTGTCCATAATAACACAGGAGGAGGAATATGTATGTGAGCACTGACACAGTGACGTGGAGATTTCAGGGTTGGCTCAAATGCATAAAAAACACGATGGTCCAAATGAAAAGGAAGCTGAGGCCTCCTTTGTGTACTGGTAATAAGAAGAGCAGCCATCTCTCTTTAAATTTAGAGACATAAATGACCAGAGCTTACTCCATGAAATCACACACATTGTGTAGATAACGTTTGATGGAAAACAGTTTTCGAGATCACTAATACACACTCTCTGGAATCATTTCCATCCAATTGTGTTAATAATGTAGCGCCTTTAATCACATTAGCCCGACGTAAAATGCGATTGGTTTTGATGCTCAGGCATACTGCATGAAATATTCAAATGGAGGTGCCCTACATTAGGCGATGAATCTCTTTTTTTTTTTTTAGCACACTGGAGGCGAGTGTCTGATAACACAGCCTTTCTCTGATAGCCATGTTAAGATGCTAATCTTGTAGTCCAAACATATAATTATCTTGCTGAGGGAGAGACATTTACTGCCATTGTTTAAAAGTGTGCTTCCTAACAACAAAGAGACAAAACACTGAGCTTAGGATGTTGCATTTGATTGTCTGAGCAGAGAAAACAGGCTGTGGTTTTGGGTGATAATGGTAAAACTATTTTAAATCAATTTTGTCTACTAAAATGTATTGAAACAAGACTACAAGAGTCTACACCCATGCTAGTGAACCTGTGAGGCTGTGCTTAGGCACTTGCTTTAAGCTAAATGCTAACATCAGCATGCTAACATGCTCACAATGGTGTTAACATGCTAACATTTATTTATTATTTTATGTGTTAAGCAGGCATAATGTTTACAATATTCAACATCTTAGTTTATCTTCTTAGCATGCTAACATTTGCTAATTGGTCCTAACACAGTAGCCTATAGAGAGCTATATAGAGTTTTTCACTAGTTATTAAACCGACTTAATTTATTAATGATACCTCTATATGACCTACGTATGAATAATGAATATTTGTATCTTAATCCATTCAACAGTTGTTGAGATATTTCAAACTGAACCAAACTGACTGCCATTCTAGAGCCCTCACACTATTCACACATTCTAGAGCCAAAACAATTAGAAATTACCAATTTTGACTGAAATATGATTTATATTTGCTACAAGAATGAGGCTGAAAAGCCACCCCTTCACGGACAAGAATATATAAATAATTTATAATCTGGTTTTGACTTGAGCATGTGAGGCTGTCATATAGCCTTCAGGCCCTCAACTCAAGGATGTCTTTTAAACATTAATACAGACTTAAGGTTATACTCATCTCCAACCTGACATGAACCTGCAGGTCAGTCAGCATCCTGCTGGTGCCTCAAAAGTGATAGTCTGACTGTTCCTGGGAGGTTTAAATCATTAAACGATGGTGATGTTAAAGCTTGGTCATTAGCTGAGCCTTCTAGTCAGCTGGTGGGTTGCCAGACAAAAATGAACACCAACAAACAGAGTTGTGATAACATATGACACTACAAAGCAATTTGAGAAAAAGTTTTAACCGCCCACGTCAAGAGAAAACATCTTTAGTTTGTTTGTAATGTTCAGTGTCAGACCTTACTGCAGGATTCATTTTTGTTTGGCAAGCCATTGGGTGGTTGGAAGATCTCCAATTTACATGATGTCTTACCTCAACTGTCAAGCAAGCTTTGGTCTCATGTTATGGATAAATATTTAAGCTCACTAGTGTTTCAACAAGGTTGCCAACTACTTCAGGTGACTTTATAAGTTGTGTCTCATATTCTGAAATTGAAATCTAAGCTGTCTGAGCCAGGAAAAAATAGAGGCTTTAATTATATTTTCATATATTTCAGCTTTTCCTTGCGCCCTATATCTTTAATTTTACAGTGTTCATGGAGCAGGGTTGGTCCAAACAGAGAGCCTATTTTTGGAGGAAGACACATCCAAAGTGATGTATGATTAAAGAAGACAGAAGGATTACAGATCCTGGTTGGCTCAAACTTTTTGTCTTTTGTTTTCAGTCACATGATTTTAGTATAGATCGTAACAAACCTGCTCATGATTGTATTTATTCTTGTTATAATGTGTGATAATTTGGCCTCATAAATTAATCAAAATCAATTAAGAGAAGCTCCACTGACACTTCACGGTTCTGCCAGAGGAGCAATGTCTATTCACTGCTGGCCAGATTGCAGTCATGCCTTGCTGAGCTCAATATCAGGACAGCGTTATCAATGTTGGCATCACACTTCAACATAAAATGACAAGTAATTGTTTTGGATTGTAAACCAAATCAAAGGTTTCATTAAATAAAGAACATATTGCAGAAAAGCAGCTAGCTGAGTATTAAAAAGATTACAAGTTTGTCATTACGTTTTCTACCTCTCATCCTGAAAAATTTTAACATTTATTCAAGTAGAAGTTTTTTTCTGCTGCTTACAAATTGTACTGTAATTTGTTGTGTCAGTTGATTGGTGGCGATTTAAACAAACCCAGCCAGAGTTTGATGGATGACCACACGCAG
>NW_023339663.1:5765946-5772132 GCF_004916995.1 Morone saxatilis
CTTTTTGTTCACTGTAAAACTTGATGTTGAAACTCAGAGAATCACCATGAAACTTAAAAAACTTAATTGAACTGATTGATTCATTAGGCCATTGATTCGGGAAGTTCCTTTATGAGTTAGTGGCATACAGCCCAACTCTGTTACTCTGTTGTGTAAGACACACTGTATGGCCAAACTACGTGTGCACACTCCTTGTAATCAGCAGTAGGTAGGTTCAGCTTCCTTATCCACTGCCATTGCAATGTGCACAAAATCATTGTTAATTGATAGCTCATTTCCAGCAAGTGTCCCAGTAAGCCATGCCAGTAAGCCAGCATAAGCATGCACAATACCCGGACCCTGGAACTGGCTCACAGTAATGAAATGCAGTCATTTTAATGTTCAGTCACACATAAAACCTTTCCTATGACAAGCCAAAATGCCTGCTGTGAACAACAGCAGCGGTGAAATGCTCAATAACTTTCAACATCACACTATCATAAGTCACCATCTTTCCAATGAAACTGTTAGATTTGCTGGATCTGCCAAATTTACCTAGTTTGCCAAATGACTGCAATTTAGTCTAGCAGCAGCAGCAGCAGCTTAGCTGTGATACAGCCACGCACAAAACTCCAGAGCTGAAGGGGGTAGTACAGGTCCAGTGTGTAACATTAAGGAGGATCTGTTGAACGGAATCTAATTTTCATACGTATGTTTTCATTAGTGTATTATCACATGAATATAGGAATCGTTGTGTTTTTTTTACCTTAGAATGAAATGTTTTTATCTACAGACTCCACAGGTCTCTGTCCATGGAGTCCGTAACCGTCTGATGTCCTTTCCATTCTGACAAACCAAACATTGGCTGTAGTTAGGGACTGTAGTTTGTGGCCAGCGTAGTTTATCCTACAAACTTCAAAGCCCCTTCTCATTCCCAGGTCGTCAAATACAGTTGGTGTTCAGTTACAATCTACAACTTCACTGTTAGATGCCTCAATCCTACACACTGGTCCTTTAAAATAAAGATGTAACCCAGAATTGTGAAGAGTTACTAAGAACAACTGCGGTAGAAACTGACAACCTGTTAATTGGCAAATCATTAATAAGTAGATCCTGAATAACTTAACTTTTAACTGAACTTAAGTTCCACGCAACCTGCAACTTCACTGCTTGATGCCACTAAATCCTACACACTGATTCTTTAATCATTAGGTGCTCTTTTTGTAAAGTGGTGCATCATTCTGAGTTCACACTGAGTTACTAAGTAATCCCTTATTACCTCGTGATTATCTTACTGTCATTACCTATTCAGTTTGTTCCCCCTCAAGTAAAGTGGATGAACTGGAACGTCGACTGTGTGCCAGCTGGTGAAAGTGGGCCATCATTGGACCAGAACTTGCAAATCCCTGCAGCCATGTTCCAAAATCTTGTGGGAAGCGTTCCCAGAAGAGTGCAGGCTGTTATTGCAGCAGATTAGCGCCCATGGTTTTGGAATAAGATGTTCAACAATCAAACATAAGTGTAATGTTTGGGTGACTAAATACTTTTATAGACGTCACTGATCAGATCAAGTCAGCTGCAAGTGGAGTACTTTGAGTTTGAAGCCTCTGCTTATCAAAGTAAAGAGGAATTATATATGCCAGCCTTCCTGGTGACAAGTGACAATTTTCATTTTGTTGCAAATGGCTTTCATTAGATAACGCCATCATTCAGTTGAAACATAAGAGGCACAATCAGCGATTACTGTCCACGTAACCCTTTCTTCTTCCTGAATGCAGACATTCAAGTGGAGCATAAACCATATGGACTCGACTATAGTGTGAGTTGTACAGAATATGTGGTTCTACTCTGTATAAGAGAAAAGTCAGTTTTAATACATAAAAATACATTTAAAGTTTTTAGAAAATCTCTAACTGCCTGGAGTTATGCATTGGCCACACCTGTACCCTGACAGTTATTCTGTGATGATAAAATATTCTGGGCTATACTTCCTCATTGGAGAAGGACACACACACATGCACACAAAAGATCTCCTGTCTCTTTTTTTGAAGAGACATCTCATCATCATTTTGAAGGGAAAGCTCTAAGCGACTGACAAATACAGTGACTTCCTTTCACTACCCAAATTAGAGACACAACTCACGCAGGCAAGAGATGGCCTGAATTGTAGTCATTTTCTCCCAGTTTGAAAAGGCCATCTATCTATGCTGTTTCATCAGCTCAGCATGGGTTCACGGTCTGGCTTCAGGAACAAGACAAGGGGATGGAGAGGTGAGGGAGAAAGCACACAGGTATGTTTTATTGATCAAGCACAAGATGGGAGAAAGCCCGTGAACATGAGAATGAATTATGCATTAGACAAGGGGAAAGGAAACAGAGATCTGCTCAAGCGGTGAGGTGAATTCAAGAGGCAACAGAGGGACGAGGAGGAGACGTCAGGGTTTGGAGAGGGTTTGCTGTGTTGTAAGCAACCACATTTCCCAGACTAATAGAGTCAGCCAGGCATCTAATGCATGTGTTTGCCAGAGGTTTGCAGTCTTTTACGTGGTGATAAACTGATTGCAGGCTAATTGTTTTGTCACTCTTGACATATCCCATTTATTTCAATCCAGGGTGTTTCACTCAGACCATGAATGGATTATGAGCTGATGGGTCCCTGAGCACAGTCATGTGCTCCCATCCCTCCTACTTAAGAGCAAGACACCAAGACTGAAAGTGACGCAAATGGACACAGAACGAGAAAACGTTCTTGTGTCTCTCTGTGGTCTTTTTGAGGTTTTACATGTCTTTGTTGTCGTTTGTGTCTCTTTGTGGTCATTTTGTATCTTTGTGGTCATTTTGTCTGGATTTTGACAGTTTGTGTCTCATTGTGGTTTTGTCTCTGTAGTAATTGTTCATCTTTGTGGTCATTTTGCGTTTTTTTTGTAGTAATTCTTCTTCTCTGTGGTTGTTTTGCATATTTTTGTGGTCATTTTGTGTCTTTTTGTGGTCACTTTACGTCTCTTTGAAGGGGTTTGCAGCTGTTTGTGGTCCTTTCGTTTTGTTTTGTAGTCATTGTTCATCTGTTTGTGGTTTCTGTGCATCTTTGTGTCCATTTTGTGGTTTTGGTCCCCTGACTCCTTTGGTCCCTGGGCCTGTATATGGTAGCGAATTTTCACCACAAGAATTGTTTATTTTCTGAAAGACTTTCTCTAAAAGCCAGTTTCTGAACCATTAGACGCATTAGACTCACATGTACACAGTATATGCTACAGTACTTTGTACTGCTGCACATTTGTTTTTGCTGTTTTTCCAAGTTTTAGTTGAAGAGAACACCTAACTGTGGGTCCATTTTGTGTAATGAGGTTTTAGTGGGAGTTTTTTCTTTATGCTGTTATTGAAGGCCTGAGGTCGTGGATTGTCATTTTCATTTATCGTTTTCATTTATTGTTTCATAATGCGGGCATTGTGAAGCCTTTTGAGACTCTAACTGCGTTCAAGGGCTGTACACATAAACTTGACTTATTCCTTAATAAGAACACTGGAACACTGCATGAAAACAAAGGTATAAAGGTCCATAGGTTATATCCGACTAAACACCAAAAATCAATACGTGAAAAGCCGGTGGTATTTGGTTTGGTGTAAAAGGGGATGAGGAAATAGTCTACATCTGTCTTGGCATTTTCATACTACATCTCAGCATATGGGATTTACTGTGGTTGTCTGTTAACTAGGAAAAAGCAAAAATATAAGCTTGCGGATATTACTGTGGCAGGTCCAAGGGTCCAGGCCCATCAGCCAAACCAACACCAGAGATATTACTGTCCCCAAAATTGAAAATTTGTCTTTACATTACAGAATACAACCAACAGTGATCTGACACAATTTGAAGCCATCTCTTATATTTTCATTAAGTCCAGGGTTTGCACGTCTTCTGCAGCATCACAGGTGTCTTGGGCAGTTGGTTAAGTTTAATAACGTTCCAGAAAAATGGAGGCAGTTGTTGAAATATTCTGTGGGTAAAACCTTGTGGAGAAGGACTCAATTTTACAGGTATATACTGTATAAATAAAAAATGTGTGAATGTGAGTGTGAATGCTGAGTCTGTCTGTATATCAGCCATATGAGACTAGTGAGCTGTCCATAGTGCCTCTTATCCAGTTCATGCTGGGGTAAGATTCAGTGCCTGTAAAGTTAGCCTGATGGTGGCACTATGGAGCATGATGACATGCAAGACCCTTAACGTACAGTGCTGGGCTTTAAGGCAATTTTTTGGCATTCTGGTAACAGTCAGAATTGCAAGATTAAATGACGCACACCCACACTAAAAGGCCTTTTCTCATATGCAGTCAGTGAAACATTTTTTCACACTTTACTTTAAACTGTAAACGCTGTAAAAAGAACTATTCTTATAATCAGAGTTTAAGCCATTGGGTGCAATGAAACTTGAAAAGTGGAGAGCCCTATCAGTACAGTAGCTTTAGTTTTTTTCATGCCATTTATGTGAGCTAAGGGCCAACAGTAAGTCAGCCAGCTCAGCCAGAGTTAGTTTCTAATGAGAAGGACTCTAATGTTCATGTTCTAAGGGCCTAAAAATGTGAATGTGAAAGAAAACCTGATAAACGTTTAAGTGTATGTGACTGGTGACTGGTCTTATATTGGAATGAATGGGATATCCAGTTCAGTTAATACAGCTATTTGCTGACTCCTATACCAAACATTTGTGTTTAGTTGTTAGCCAGGGGTCAAAATAATCAGCAAAGTTTGAATTACTTTAATTTACTTTATATTTTGTTCAGTGACGTTCAAAAGATTTGTATATAGACTATGTACATTAGTGGTGACTGTCTTTATTTCAGTAGTAAGTTCAGTCTGTTGCTGGTTCAAAGTCTTATATTCAGTTTAGTACAAAGGTAAGTCTGTATAAGCACTGTTTGTAAGGCAGTCCCACATGCCACTCACCATTGAAAATCCCAGAAAGTGGTTTAACAACACTCCCCATTGGTCTATTTTCAGAATTCTTAAAGGATTAAAAGTCTGTTGCAGAGTAAAAAAAGGATTTTGATGTGTTTCTTAAGTTGCGAGTATCCTGGAAATACCTTCAGAACAGTGGTAAGTGTTGTTGAATGACCTTTTCAAAGATCGACTGGTATTTATTTTTCAGCTTATTTTCATCTTTAGTGAAATTTCAAATGTAATGATGATACATAAGAGGCACAACCCGGGGCTGTTTGTACTCAGCTGCCACATATTTGCAAAAGAGCTGTCACATCATGATTAATGAACTTAGCTGACAATGATGCTTTCAGTCACTGCAAAAAGCTACTGATTCACACTGATGATTCAATATTGTGACTTCAACTTGAAGATTCTGTGCCACAGCATACATGCTCTGAATGCCTTTAGTTGCAGTATCGATGTGTGTTATTTATGATTAACTTACAGTTTAGTGTTTTCACTATCAGTCGCATTTGTGTGATTGCCAGACACTTGTGAAGAACTGACATTTTTTAACATGCGTCTATTTTGGAACAGGCCTTCACTTTTTAACACAAGATGCAGTATGTTAGACACAGCATATGTTGGGAAACTTAGGAAATATGTTTTATATTTTCTGACACGCAAAAAAAAGTTGTGCCAGGAAGAAAAATGTAGAGTGGCCTGTCATAGATAGCGTCACCTACTGACTTATCTGTTTAATTTCTTTGGCTGTCTACAGGTTGAGATCTGAAACATTTCCACAGATTTGATTGCTTTGAGACTTTTGCTCCCTCAGGTCCAAATTGTTTGAGGTAAGAAAAAAAAGAAGCAATGGAAGAAAAATCTTAAGAAATGCAAAAGCACCTGCAGTGCAGCTGAAAACACCTCTTAAAGCATTTTTCCTATGGGGCTATTTAATCAGAGTATGTCTCTAGTGTACTTATAGCCTGGATTATACTTGACGGCCCAAGGTAGGAAGGAAAAGAACTTAAAGAGTCACAAAAGGGCCAGAGAAGGCTTCAAAGACTGCAGAGAATATTTGTCATTGGAGCTCTGATTGGTGCTGAGGGGGGAATCGCCTCAGGCCAGCCTCAAGGATCCTGCTACTTGTTCATTTAAATTCCTCTGACAGAATCTTTTTTTTTTTATTGTAGTTGGTGCAATTCTCATGCCCCATGTAAATCCACCCAGTAAAAAAGCCACATGTGCATGAAATCACAAAGCGGTCCATTTAATTAGATATATCTA
>NW_023339663.1:5772145-5785634 GCF_004916995.1 Morone saxatilis
CTCAGCAGAGGGAATATATAAACGGTTTTACATGCCGTTTCCTGGCCAATTTCCCCCATCCCTTGTGTTTGTCATGCAGGTTGTCTGGCATAAATAAAGCAGGATTACACATAAAACCCTTCAGCGTTTCCGGTGTAGGAATGACAAGATGACGTGTGCTTTTTAGTCGATCCAAAACATTTAATACACACCATGGCAGGAGACATGCACTTGCAGCACTTCACACTGTGCACTTTTCCCAACTGTAGCTCTCATTTTGAAAACACATAAAATAATTTAAAACAAAACACATATTAAAAAAAAAGGGTTACACTTTTTTATACATGTTCATAATACTGCTTTATAAAATGTATCACAGAAATTAGCTTTTGACACAGAGCAAACCATAGAAACCAACTCAGGTATTACACTGACACTGTGCTTGTTGATAGTTAGCAGAAACTGTGAACTGGTGACATCCGAGAGGGAATGTCACAGAGAGGACAAGCGCTGGAAAGAAGAGTCTGTAGGGGGAGGAGGAGGAGGAAGAGGAGGCTGGGTCTATATCGGTCCCTCTCTGATGAAGAAAAAAGTGTGCTGAATGGCACAGAGGTCGATCGCTAGGCGTAGAAGGTTTCTACTTTCACTGACTGACAGAACATTGTCATGGAGAAGACCAGGCCCAGGATCTGCAAAAACAAATAAGCCATTCATTTGTTCAGATGTCCACGCGTAAGGTCACAGTGAAATGACGTCACGTTTATTTCTTGGATAACAAAAGGAAGAGCATCCTCACACTCCAATCCGTGCAATATTCATTAAGTAGAGATTTTGCACAGATTGGAATGTGAGGACGCTCTTCTTTTTTATTAAACGCTGTATCTTAGCTCCAGCATCTCCGACAAACCTTTATCTGGTGATTTTACCAAAAAACAAAACACAATTTAATGCCACTCTGTTGTGATCAATTCACCTTTTTACTGCCTTTAATTTAAATGACATTAAGTTAGTTAAAATGTGTTAATGACAATACAGTGATATTCAGTTCTTTTTATTCCATAGGTGCTGTTTTTACCCCCCTAATCTATACAGATATCTGTATATGAATACATAATCTGTAGACAAGTGACAAGATCCTGGTATCGGAAGCGTTCTGGTTTCCGTTTGTAGTCTGAATAATATTGATCAGTCACGTTTGAGTGGGCTTTAGTTGCATGCAGGTAAACAATGTGGAGAGCAAGAGGCAGAACGCATTGGCCAAAATCCAATCTCCGAACCTATCGGCTATCGTCTGATGCCGATTTAGCTTTTCATTAGCTTTTTTAATTTATTTATCTGCATTCATATGCAGAGATCTGTTCATACAGATTAACCAAAATGTTGTCTGGATTGCATTCTTGCATCTCAAATTGCAAGTTGTTTTGATCCGGTATCCATTATCTAGATATCTGCTGGCTACAATTACATAACAATTTCATATTTGTTTTTTGTCTCAATAATTTGTAAATAAGAACAACAATGCTATGAATTTGGCTGCATTAAAGGACAGAATACATGTAGGTGAAACCGGCTGTTGTCTGTAGCTGCAGTCACAGGTGTGGGCTTGTGTGGCAGCAAAGTCAAGAAGACAACTTTCTGTCACAATCAATCATTTTAAATGTCAGTAAAGCCGAATGCACAGCTGTTGTCACAACCATGAAATAATTTGGTCAGCTTGGCTGGCTGTCTCACTTTTTACCAGATGTTGACTGTGATGCCATTTTGTTGTTTGCCAACTGAAAAATAGGGCGAAAAAGAAGAAATGGAGCTGTTTTTGTTTTTAAAAAATTATGCAGACGCAAATTGTTTTCACACCAAAATAGAATTTAAAAAATATTGACAACTTAATGTAGATGTGATTGTGAGTTTGTGTGTAAATTAATTAAATTACAGGGATACAGCTTTGTTGAGTGTAAATTAATATTTGTTTCATTATATTTGTTTTAGCCATAGCCGAGTCATGTCTAAACCAGTTTACTGTATTACACTTCATAGCTGTCGTTAATAGGATCTGTAACGGATTGCGGTAAATCATGATGAAACACTTGAAGGCTTCAAACACTTCTTCCTAAAACTTGATCTTAGAGCACAACCAGGATGCATTATTTTTACTGCACAGTTTCTTCACCATTTGTTGGAGGATGTTGGTAAAAAGATTTCTGTCAATATGATGTCCTGCGATATAACGACTTTTCATCTCAGTTCCCTGCAGTTATGTGAAGTTTATATGTAGAGACTCTCTCCAGGTGTAAGGTATTGCTTGTGTTTATTTGAACTTTATATTCCCAATTTTTCTTTTATTTTAAGGAAATGTTAGTATTTATGCATAATAGTTGTCTTATATACACCGATCAGCCATTACATAATGAGTACTGACAGGTGAAGTGAATAACACGGATTATCTAGTTACCATGGCACCTGCCAGTTGGTGGGATATATTAGGCAGCAAGTGAACATTTTGTCCTCACAGTTGATGTGTTAGAAGCAGGAAAAATGATTTGAGTGTGAGGATTCTGACAAGGGCCAGTACCTATCAAAAGTGGCCCAAGGAAGGAAAAGCAGTAAACCAGAGACAGGGTCATGGATTGGACCACATGGGCGGGCCATCACTCCCCATATATAATATGAATTCAACTTTTCAATTGTAAAAAGAATTTGTCATTTCTTCTTTCAAAAGCTACATAAACACGCTTTAATTTTTCTTTGCCTGAGCATAAAGCATAATTGTATAATTCTTTGTATTGTATAATGCTGTGAGTCAGCTGGCAAACATCACAGATATTTGAGATAAGTCAGGCAATGATAACATCTTTCTGGTTTTCATTTTGCTGCATGTAGGGTTTTCAAAAAGGGCACAGAGAATCAAATAGACGACTAAAACTGAGCCTGCAGCATCACAGGAGCCCAGTATGATATTTCTCCTCTCACATTGTGGAAGCATATCACGTAACACTTGGCTGGAAAGGAGATAAAAGAATTTTATGGAAAGTCAAACCCTCCTATGTGGTCTTGAGCGGTAACACAAGAGGCTTATACAAGCTCCTGCTGTCCAGAGAAATCCTGCATTCAGCGCTTAATGCAAAGGACACTGGAAGTATTAGGTTTATTTATCACAAAGTAAGCGCCTCCATATGAGGCTGTAGATATCAAGGACTGACTTGCTTAAAAAAAATTATACAACTTAAAGCTGTAATTACCTGAGTGAGTGCTGTGCATAGAGCAAAGATCCAAAGTGCCACCAGGTTCTCATTAAGCCAGTCCTTCACACGCTCGTAGCACGGCTGTGGAGACACACACAAACACACAAATATATACATAAAGAATGAGCAAACATTGGCTGATGAATGTAAACCTTTATTTAGATGTCTAGTGCTATGTGCAATCATATTATATACCATTAACAGCGAGTCTTCTCATCCTGTATTTAGAAACTGTGATAGAAAATGTTCTTTGGCTAAAAGATCCCCTGTGGCAACATCCTTATCTCTTCCTCCTCCTTCTCCTCCTCCTCCTCCTCCTCCCCCTCCTTCTCTGACCTAATATTCTTTGGGGAAACTTTCCAAAATTCAAGCAAGTTCCCACTGTCCTTGTCTCCCTTCAGCTGTACAAACAGGAGTAATGTGAATAGCACATACACTGGAAGTATCATTTAGACATGAGAATGGGCAAAATTTTTTATGTCTGACATTGTTCAAATGCATTCTGAAGGCAACTTGACAAAAAAAAAAGAATTCTCTACCCTCTTACTGCTTCCCTATTTTTTCACTAAGACATTTCCACAAGACTATGTTTCAAGACTATGTTTTGAGACTACATTTCTTTTCAAACACTGGAAACATGTAGTGCCCAACATGTAGAAAGAGATGAAAAATACTTAATATAGGAATAGAGCAATGTCCTTCTGGGTCAGGGATATAAGCAAGTAATGAAAAAGACACGAATACTGAAAGTAAAGACAGTGGCTTTCTAATAACAGTTGAAGGCTGACATTAAAGGTGACAGGATTGGCATTTGTGTGCCAAACTGCAGTAGTGAGTATATTTAGTCAATAGGCCTATTCAAACCTAATACAAGGAGTTTTTAATTAGGTATGAAACAGTCTCAATTTAATACTAATGCCTCTATATGACCTCCATAAACACACAAGATCAGATAGGTATAATTGCAGATTTAGATTATTAATCAACTAATAAATCGAGAAATGAACGCACATAATTTAATGATCTGTTATGGCCTGTCTGAGACTGACTTCATTGAGAAAATACATTTATTTGGAAAATGTTCCACAATCATGTAATGTTTTAAGTAATTTTCCAAGCAAATATTCAAATGTGTGATTGTCTCCATGCCACCGTCTTGCCACCCCATGAATATTTTTCTAGATCCGTCCCTGCCAGTGGGTAGGATTCAGTGGTATCTAGTGCTGAAGTTCCACATTGCAACCTTTTGAATACAGCTCAGCCTTCCAAGCGTGTAGAAGAAACTATGAAACATGAATGGCCCTGTCTAGAGCCAGTGTTTAGTTTATCTGGTCTAGGGCTACTTTAGAAACATCTTTAGAACAAACTGCTTCAAACCCGCTCCCTCTGTAGATAAAAACAGCTCAGGTAGGTTTCTTATTTTCAGCTCATTATAAAATACCTATGAATATTATATTCCATTTCTGCCAATAGGTCCTCCTAAATGTTACACAATGGACCTTTAAAATTAGCTCCACCTTCACCAACTGCAACATTAAAGTAATCCTGTGATATCATGTATATTCATCTGTAAAATACTTTAAGTACATTTTGATGCCAATACTTTTGTACTTAGAATATTTCTACACTGTTGTTACTTTTACTTTAGTAAAAGATTTGAAAAAGAAGTGTGTGTTTGATTATGTTACAATGGAGAAATGACAGCCTGCTATATTGTAGTGAAAGATAAGGTACTATCATAACAGGCTACGCCACTGTTCTAATTAAATTATTCATTTCTACAGACATACCTTCCTGATTGTGCCTCTTTTGTAAATCTCCTTACATCAAGAAAAGCTGAGCCAGAGGCAGAGAAACCAAACACAATATACTCTCTACAATCTACTCTGCATTTCTCTACTGCCCGAAACATCAGGGAACCCAAAAATATATTTTCTATAGCACAAGGTGAAATAATTCTGGGCTGGATCAATATGGAAAGTCATGCAGTAAGGCAAAATTTAGAGCCGCTTCAGTGTTATTTATCAAACCCTCCTGGACCACAGAGCTGCATCTGAAAACATATAAATTCATATTTTTATTGTTTGGCGTCCACATAAAACCAGGGGAAAAAATATATAAGTGAACCTGAACCTGCTAAGCCAGTCCCAGCACAGGGACTACATTCACAGCTACAAGGCTAAGAAGTCATCCAAGATAAACAACAAAGCAGGTAAGAAAATAATCTAAGTTTAAATGTCCACTTAATAGCTTTTCTGAGCTTTCAACCACATCTTGCAGCCTTCATCAGTGAATTGAAGTGTCATCATAAGTGATGATATATAACAGCTGTCAATCAATGTCCTGCTTGATCTCCTTGCAGCCTTCCACTCCTGGTTGATGACTGTAACCTTTCCCAGTCAATGCTGTGACAGATTTTGGTCTGGTGTTCACATACAGATGATATTGTTTGTTTCTGGTGTTAATTCAATGTCTTCCAGTCCAGAGTCCTTGCCTATTCAAGAATCTTAGGGTGTTGAAATGGTTTGTGGTAAATGCCAACTACCTGTCACCTAAAAACTCTGTCTTGAATCCCAGTGAGATTCTCCTGCTAGTCCATGCTGATTTAGTTGTGTTTGTCCTGGTCTTATGTGTTGGATTGTCATCATCCACTCCTTGGTCTGGACTTCCCCATGGACCTGCTGTACCACAGTCTCTTTATCCTCCTCCTCACTGTTAAACTGTTTTGCTCTGTGTACGGGCTTCCAGAAACCTGAGACTGATCCCTTGCTGAAAATGCCTCCATTGAAAGTTTAGAAAAGCTGGTGTATAATTGGGCTTACATTATTTTGTGACATGCACTGTTACTAAAGGTCAAGAATGAACTTCCACGCACAAAAACTAAATAGGTCGTTCATCATTGCCTTTCAAAATAATCTTACTCCAATGAAGCCTACACTGAAATAACAAAAACTGCAGTTTCTCAAACAGTCACTTGAGGCTGGCTACAAAAGTGAGCCAAACTCTATTAGGCCCCAACTTAACAGCAGGAATAAACATATCTAGAGCCTGGTACAAAAAAACGGTTTTGGTCTCTATAGCTGAATTCTCCTTTCATGACAGGTGTACAGGGGATGAATTTTAATAAAACTCACCCATTTAAATTTGATCAAGCTCACAGGTGGCTGTTTTCAGCAGCCAGGCTTTATTCAGCTCACCTCAGCTCCTCCCACACTCAACGTCGAACCCTTTGGGTGACGTCACAGAGACTAAGCCCATATTCAGTTATACAGTCTATGGCTCCTACTAACCATTAAGAGTTCCCTCGCTAACATACTTCCAATGGAAGAGATGGGGGACAAAATCCACAACCTTCAATCTGCACAAAAATGAATTCCAAAGTTTATTTGAATCTAATAAGATGCTTTAGTCCGTCAGTCAATTGGTTAATGTTTAGTTATGTTTTTTTATGTTTCCCAAGATCTAAGCTGTTTCTGTGCTAAGCTGCAGTGGAAGGATGGTAACTGCACATATAATTTACTCACTCAAAAACAGGTCTTTTAAAATTACAGCCACTTTGTGTATATTTCAACAGCAGGGGGGAATGGGATGGTGTGTGTGTCTGGGTTTAAATGCATGTGATTGGTGTTTAAGCTAAAACAAGATGTTAAGTTGCTCTTTAAACGAAACCAACATACAATTTCAAAGTTTTAGCAAAGAATGCTGTTCCTATTGCATAACAGATAACGTCAGGTAAATGTAAAAATAGATTATACATGGACTTTGTATATTTGCAGGCATTGAAACTGTGTGTGTATCAGTGTGTGTGTGTCATCGCGCCTCCATTCAAGTGTGTCCTTTGGGTTTTTTTTCTGTTTCCCATCAATGAGAGCGTGAAGAGATTTGTTTTATTTAGAGAAAATATTTTTACACAGATCCCGAGTTCACGAACACTCGGCTGCCAATGACAAGAACCACAAGAATCTAAAGCCGACAACAGGCTTTATTCCAACTCTATTCAACAGTAATCTGTTCACTGAAGAGGAAAAAGAGGCATTTATAACATTTGTATTAGAAAAAAAAACGAAACAAAAAAGCATTAATTTCTGCCTCGAGACATTTCAACAACATAAAACCATCAATGACCCTGAATGGCATCGCTGACTTCTTTTGTCACTTGATGCCCAATAGAGAAATCTCTGGAGAATGATTTGATTTCAGACTGAGAAGCAAGGGTTAGAATGTATGTTTCCTAGAAAAAGATATATAATTTGAAAAGTGTACAGTATATATTTAAATAAAACAGGGGTATGCACATATTATTGGAAGAGAGAACTGCTTCTGTGTGAACTACATTACCTGAACTCTTGAGGGTAAATATTAATCAAAACTCAAAACTAGCCAGATTAATTTGTTTTCAAAATGCGTTTCACACTAGAAGGGTCAGTGGAATTCTCAGGTCTACGTGAAGGCCATCAAGCTGTCACCTGAAGGAGGTAAATATGCATAATTTTGAAAAATCTTTCAATGGTTTGTGCAGAACTTGGTTACAGGAAAAGTAATAGAAATACATTTTAAAAGGTTACGTCTTTCATTTTTAAAATTGAAAACCACTGCCGCTTGACCACAAGTTGGCCTTTCTGCTGAATGGACAAATTAAATTGAGTTGTACACAACCTAAGTAAGAGGCTTATATTTAAGGAATGAAGGGCTGTCTGCTCCCAAGTCTACACCTGTGACCATGATGGCATCATATTTAAGATCTGCCCTTTGCAAGTGGAAACCAAGATGTAATGAAGAAAATACTTTTTGTGTCAAATAGCAATGTTGCCTCCTGTGGTGAAAATTTCACCACAAGGTCCATTTAGTAGCTGTCCTGGCGCTTTCAATCATCACAATGCTTATTGTCGTACCTGCAGGACCAGTGTGTAGGGTTTAGTGGCACCTAGTGGTGTAGTTGCTCGCTTCACCCTCCCTGAAGGAGAAACTATGCGAAGTGCGCGAAAAACACAAATGACCCTATCTAGAGCCAGTGTTTGGTTTGTCCGTTCTGGGCTACTGTAGAAACATGGCGGTATGCTATGCAAATCAGGCGATCTGCTCCCTCTGTAAATATAAAAAAGACTCATTCTAATGAAAAACACAATGATTCTCATTTTCAGGTGATTATACACTAATGAAAACATACCTAGAAATATTATATTCCATTTCTGTCAATAGATCCTTCTAAATGTTACACACGGCTACTTTCCATTCTTGATCATCATCATTATCTCAATAATGTGTATTAAAGTGCAACATCTTTACATCCATCTGCTCATGAAGATCAGGTGATATGACTGCAAGCCCTAGAACAGCTACTAAATGGACCTTGTGGTGAGTCTGTGTTGTCAGTTGGTGTGCCCAAGTTCATGAATAAACTCTGAATGTCATACTGTATGATGTTAAATGTCTTATACTGTTTGAAATCTGGTTTTAAATACAAAATGGAAGTCCTCCAACACAGTGTGACATTTTTGAAACAGATGTAACACACTTGATCTGGAGCTTTACAAACCGTGACTGTTTCTACAGGCGACATCTGGCACATTTGATATGATTTTTAAAATGCGCCCATTTACCATTTTGTTGAATCAACGTAATAACATCTGAAGCTACACTAAAATTGTTGTCATTATTATTAATCATATTCACTCATTGTGATGTACAGTGACTGCTTTAGCGCAGTGGGATGACAGAAGTGAACTATCAGTGTGTTAAGTGGCCCTAAATGTTTTGTCCCTATGATGACAATATGTTGACTTCAAAACGTAATTTTATGATCCCTGCCATTGCAGCTTTTTGTGAGACTTTATTTTTTATCTTTCCTGTTGATGCCTCCAAATAATAATAAGCTTTTGCAGTTGGCAGAGCAGAACAACAGCTGTTGTGTAGGTCTCCTGCTGTTATGTTTTTCATATTTTCTTTTTGTGAACTGAATAAGTAACAAAAGAATGTAAATGTTGAACAAACCAAAAAAAAGTGTTTCTTGCTTTTATTGCTAAAAGATTTTTAAAGTGACCCTGGGTGAAATATTTCATTTACCTCCTGTGTTTACTAGTTTGCAAGTTTTTAAAATGCATTGGTCTTTGAGAGTGCAGTGCAGTATGAGCTGCTAAAACAGCAAAGAGCCCCAGAGCATAAGGAAACACACTCGTACAGGCAGTCTGAGTGACATCAAACAAACATCAGCCAACATGATGCTTATATCTTGGTAGTTTTCAACCTGATGTTGGTAACATAAGATGATGATATTTTCTTTCAGCTCATTTCTATGGTTCTAAAATCTGCAACTTTTCTGTTTTGGTTCACTCACTGCTCCGATCATCTGCAGCAGGCAGCTGTTTTTAATGAAAAACCTCTGATTAACCTATTGTACGCTACCTGCTCGGCACTTAACAGCAGACAGACAAAGGTATCAACTAACTGGTGAACACAGCGGAGCATTTAGCAGCTAAAGAGCCATATATTTTACACAGGGGTTGGTGCAGACCAGATCAAAGCCAAAAAGGAGAAGGAATATTAGACGTACACATGCCAGATGGCCCAAAACATCATTTTCAATGTATGTTGTTCCATATCTGCTGCATGTGTACATAAGCAACACGATATATAATATCAATGTTATGATATTATGTTGATGTTGTGTTTACAGCTTGTTCTGGCCAAAAGATAATACATCATGCAGGTTTAAGCAATTGACTGTCAGATTAAGGTACAGCCAGGTAATAATACGTACATATATGTTTTGTAATTGCTAATAAGACCATTGCAACCAGACTAGAGTTTTCAAAGATGGTGTTTTGAAGACGGTAGAGACACCAGTTGAGTAAAAAAAAACATTTTTTCCTAGGAATTTGGTGAGAAAGGGAATTTTAAAAATTTGTGTGGTTGTTCATCAATGACTTCCTCATTTCCTTTTTTGACATTTCCTTTTTTTTTACAGTAGAGGCGGAAGGAAGTTACCCTCTTGCTTCGTGTAATGACGGAAGGAATGCTGGGACTAATTGTGTTAATGACAAGTTTAAATAAAGAGTGTCAAGAGAACAGGTGGTTGCTTTTATGTGACGCACAATTTGTGTTTCAGAAATGGTAATGATACTGTTAAGTAAAGAATTCAGTGCAGCAGACTTTGCCAGGGGTGCCGAACAGGTCACAAGTAGGTGGAGTAATTTTATTTCTGAATGAATGTGTAATTAATACCAGCTGTCCTTACTTATTATCTCAACACACTCAATTACCTCCACAGCAACAACTTCCACTCTTGCTAAATTACATTACAAGTACATATCCATTTGCCTACCAATAGCACTAGAAGCACCCAGTGTTACATATTCATCAAGACAAACCTCCAAAAGTTTTTATAGCTTTATTTTTCTCTTGACTGATGCAATCCATTGCACACACTGTTCAGCTTTTTCACCAGGGCTAACAGTCATGCTCACACTCATGCAACCCCTCTTAGCAGATCAGGCTGTTTTTCCACATGATACTAATTGTTTTAAAGTGACAACCATATTTTCATCTGGTTTTGCAGAAGCAAAGAAGCATACATTGTTGATCTTTGTGGCTTATTAATGATCTGATGGATGTGAAGAAACGTAGAGGTACCACAAGTGTAAGATCTCTAAAACTACAAAATACCAACAATACTCAACAGCTGAGGTTTAAAGTATTTTATGACGTACAACATGATTGCTTTCTAAAGATTATATCA
The DNA here is from genome assembly GCF_004916995.1 of Morone saxatilis. Lineage (NCBI taxonomy): Eukaryota > Metazoa > Chordata > Actinopteri > Moronidae > Morone > Morone saxatilis. The sequence continues at coordinate 5,783,099 of NW_023339663.1, forward strand.
CAATTCAAAGGGAAAACAACAACTCTCTGCGCAGTGCAGCTGCTAAAAAATTAAAAATATGACACTTATTATACATCCGATGAACATTAGTAGCACCAGCAGTAAAGTCCTTCTGGACAGAAGTAATTAATTCCATCAGTAATTATGAACATAAATCTCTCAACGTCCTGCTGTTTGCTTGCACAGCTATGGTACAACATAAAAATAGGCAGGCCCAGTTTTTTAGCTTTGCTGAATTGGAATATTTGTGACCCTAAGTTGTTTTTCAATAGATAACTGGTTACTTGAATGTTAGCTGTATTAAGTCACGTAGCCATGTGGGAATTGTCTTTTGACATTATAAATTTGCATTTAAATGAAATATGACCAACACTGTGACGACTTCTTCTCTCCTTCGTTTTTCTTTGACTCTGTACCTGAGATGATATTGGAACTTGGTTGAGGAAGACCCTCACCAAAACAGATAATCAATTTAACGTTTAATTAAATGGTACCTTATATGTACCACATGTATTTGTGCTCTCAGTTCCCCAAATAATTGATTGGCCGTTCACTAAGCCCCACCTACCTAGTTACAGCTACTGTATTCAGTACTCGCACAAAAAGACGGTGTTCATTTTCCCGCTTGTTTTTGAAACAGTGGATCTCTGATTTCAAGTAGATAAAAAAGGCTTCTTATTTCTTACTGGCTGAAGTGGAAACTGTGGATGACATGATGATATGGTCACCTGTAGCAAGTAACTAATTAAGCTTCTGACAAGATTAACTTGAAATAATAAGTTAATGAGATAATAATTAGATAATGTGCCATAAAAGGGAAGTGCTGCTTTTTTTTTTTTTACTACTAATAAGCTGGTTTGCAGTTTACATTAGAGCAGACAAACACAGTGTATAATGTATTTGTTACACTTACCGCTGTCCACCATGTTCCTGGGTTGTCCAGGCCACAGTTGTCGCTGTACTCCAGGCAGCAGGAGTCTGGCACACGGGTGGCATTATAAACTTCAAACCAGTCTGTGTGGTTGGTTACTCCACAGCAGCGAAACTGCACAGGAGAAAAAACTATGAGTCAAAAGAGTCTGACCTTATATTATTATCACACAGAAATCCTAATGCATGCACAAAAAAACATCCTGCTACGATGGAAGCTAAAATTATTTACCTGCCAAGAATATGATTTACTGAACAAAATAATTCATATGTGCTGAACATAAAAGGCACTTCATCTTCCTGATATTGAGCTGCTGCCCCTTTTGTACAATACACATTTCATTTGTCTCAAAGATCTAAAATTCTTTTTTAACTTGCCTTGTTCTTTTTATCTACATCTTCCACCCTTTGTGATTGGTATAGATTTTTTCATAAGGGATCATGGCTTTCACCACAATTCAATTCATCAGTGTACTTCATGAAAAGATAAAGTGCCCCTGATGTTTTGTTCTTTCAGTGGACTTTAATTCCACACAAGAACAATACTACCCAAGCCGCTCCTCATGCCACTTCGTGCACAGAATCGGGGATTGTGTGTTAATTTAAAACTCCCTCACCCGCTTAAACAATGGATCAAGCTTGCAATTTATCATGAACTACAGCAGAATTTAAATAACCAGAAAGCATTTGAAGCATAGTTTTAATGTTCAAGAACAAATCAAAGGCTAGAAACTGCATAGAGTCATAATATTCAAATGTTATCACCTCGAAACGTTAACAACCAGTGTGGCATGTGACCCTTTCTGATTTATTGTACCAGCATTTGGCGCCTCGTGGATGCTTTTACTACTTCTCATGCATGTAGATACTTTTCTATTCCATAAGCGGCTAATAATGATATTCAGGGTGAACTTTGCTCCAGGGACATCTGCTGTATTATCTATTCAGTGACTCAGCATGTGTGAAGGAGGCTTGGGAGGAAGAGCAGTGACAGAGAGCTGCCTTTTAATGGTCTTACTCTCAGCCAGACTTTATGGAGCCCCCATACATACACAAAGCAGTGCTGATCTAACAATGAAGAAAGTGCATGTTCATGCTTGCACATCAACATTTTCAAACGCTGGCTCATTCAGGCAGACTCTCCTCATGCCATCATCCTGTATGCAGAAAGAAAAGCCTGCACATTTCCACCCACACATGCAGACACACACACATTTGCATACATTATTTGCAATGCATTCGCTGTCATCATTTATGCCTTTTCAGTCACCATGTGCACACACAGACACACACACACACACTTACACAATATGCCTTCTAGCCATTAGACACATGCATGCACACAGACCAGAGTCAAACATTCAGCGTTTACAGCACATTTGCTAATGGAACAAAACTACAAGCCACAACACTGGATCTATGATGTGAAAAAGGTCCCAAGTGCCCTGAAGTCTCCAATCTATCATTTGATGTCTCCTAGAGGCATTCACCGGCAGCAGCATTCATCCTCTGCAGTCCTTAATTTCAAATCTTTGATTCTCACATTGTGTTTTCTTTGCAGTGGAATTTAAGGCACATAATTTAATATATATACAGTATATATATA
>NW_023339663.1:5785734-5800722 GCF_004916995.1 Morone saxatilis
ATATATATATATATATAATACAACGGAAAAAGCACATCAAAGTGAGAGCTGGAAACAAAGATTACCTCAGAGAGTCTATGATGTTTGCATTAATCTCTCTGACAGCATTTTACCAGAGCATTTAAACTAGAAAAAAGTATTTGTAACTGTTGGTAGAAACATTTTTTTCTGATTCCATTTTTTAGATTGCAAGGATTTTTTTCCCCAACCAGTCTGCTTGTAAATGTCCAGATCCCATTAGCTACAAAAAGGATTGCAGTGTTTTATTCAAATTTTACACAAAATGGAGAAATGTAAAATCAACTGCCCCTTCAACATTTCACTCCCTTTTGATTTAATGGGATCACAGTGGTACAATGAAACCTTGCCAATAGCAAAAGTAAGCACTGTCACAATGAATAATGCAGTAAAATGTCATGTATCTCAGCTTGTGACAAGGTATTTTGTATGACTTGACTTGCTAAATGGTACTGAAGTTAATATTGAATGGGCTGAGATGTTCACAACAGAATGTGTAGAAAGAAAGTGTGTTAAGCATCATGACTTTGACAAACTGTGACTAAGATAACAAAAATCTTAAAACTTCTGCAGGCTTTGTGTTTTAAATATCTGCCAGCTCGTGTTTTACCCGCCCCCTCAGGTGATCTCACATCTTACATCAGTTTGTACGATCATCCAGGCATTGGTCAAACCCACGTTGCCCTCTGTGCCGAAGAGCTGGAGGCCCTTCTTCAGATCGCTCTGGGCGTAGTGATCAATCTGAGAACACAAGAAAAGAAAAATGGTTGGATCAGAAAAGAAAATAAGATAATTTAATAAATCTAATTTTAGTTGGTTAGTTTGAGTGAGATGTGATGGAGGACGTGTTCCTTTTAAGCATCAAATGTTTGGAGGAGCTTATTTGCATTTTCATGAGGTGGGAAAATAAAGTAATTTGAACTCAAGTGGCAACAAATAACAACATAGATTCTCTATTGTCTTCTAAGAAAACTGTAGTACAATCTGTAGAAGTCAAACGACTAACACAAGTTAGTCGTATTTGTTTTTAATATCAGTTTTATCAGCATTTTTACCTTTATTTGACAGCAGACAGAACAGAAAGGCAGAAATCATCGCATTTACATGGTCACATGGTGACTCTGTTATATTGCACACTTCTGGTTCACAGTGTGGACTGCTAGAAAGTATTCTTAGAATATAATAGAAAAGAATAAATTATACCTTTCTTATGAAGGTCATATCTATAATGCATTATAAACCCATTCATAAGACATGAAAATGCCTTTACAAGGCTTTATTTCTTCTTCTTCTTCTTTAGAAATGTTGTTTATAATTAAAGGACCCATTATGTCCACCTCTTTTTTAAACTTTCATAATGCTTTATATGTAACTACTGGCAACCTTTGCTGTATCACACAATTGCTATTATAAGACATTATGTATAAGACATTATTCGATTTCAGGAACTTCTCTATGTGTCTTTATAACTGGTTGAAGTTTTGGCATTAATCATTTGCAGTGTTACCCAGGACCCAGATTCTTCTTTCAAACACTGTTGTCACTTTGACATGGAGGTATAGAGCATTAATTCAATTTAATTTGTAGAATGCCAAATCGTAACATGGGTTATCTCAGGACAGTTTTCAAATAGAGCAGGTCTAGACTGTATATTATGAATGTGCTTATAATGCATTATAGACTTGACCTTCATTGAAAGTGTTTCAAATTTCCTGCCCTGACAGGGAAAAAATGCAGTCTTTGTTTCTCCATAATAACCACAGTGAAAAGAACATACATAACATCAATAAACATAATAAACAATACACAACACAAATCATTTGTGAGGCAGCAATATATGTGCCAAAGTTAATACAGCTTATTTACAACTCTTCGGCATTGGGATATTTTAGTGCGGTTTGTTCAGTATATTGATTACACACAGTCTTATAAAGGATCCCTTATGTATGTCTTTTCATGTTGAGGAAGATGTGGTTACATGTTTTTCATGGCAGACCACCACACGGTACTGGTCTACATAGTGGACCACTTAAGACTCCCTAAACACAAGGTTTTATAAGAAAGTGGACGTTTATATCTGACTGTCTGCAGTTTCTCCTGAGCACAGCTAAATGGACTGAGAGAGACTGCAGTCTGTACTGATGCTCATACTCAGCTCATATTTCCTCAAGTGTTCTCACATGACATCAAGACTAATAAAATGTTGTCAACAGTGGAAACAAGTCCACTTTGCTGAACTTAAAGGGGACTGAACCAACACACTGCAGCTGTTCAATAAACAAACTAAATGCAAATCCCTGTGGGTTTAAATTAGAAGCTCTGGTTTAGCAATGTGAACCTAAACAAACAAGATAAAAACATTTACCAAAATCAGCTTTTCCAGTAAGCTTTGAATCAAAGAGAACAAACTGTTCGTGTGAACACAGTCACTGGGATAAACATGCTTAAATACACTGAAGCTTTGCAGCTACTGAATCTAAAAAACATTCATTTAAAATCAACAATACAATCAGACTATCGGTGAGCTTGGGCACTAACAGCAAACACAAACTCCAGACACACACACTGAAGCCGCTCAGTCTTGTTTAAACATTTGGATGGTCAATCCCATCAGACATCAATCGCATTGATCTCCACTGACCTTGCACTCTCCTACACTGCAGCCCTTTAGCCTGTGAGGTGCTGCAAACAACAAACGCCTTGTTAAATCTCTCTCTTCAAACACTCAAATAATGGCCTTTAATTTGCCAAACAACATTAGTTGTTGAATACTGCATGTGATCTCTGACATTACGTTAAACATATTAAAGGGATGAACAAGGTAGGGTATTACTTGAAAAAGCCTTCCTTTGAATTTCCCTCACTGTAATTTGACATTTCCACAAGAAAAGGTTATTTTAAGGACAATAGAGGTATAAACAAGTTCTCTACTTCACTCAGATGTTAACACACACTCTTCCTACACCAAATTCAATAAACACTCCACTTGCTGGGGTGTTATCGGTCTTTGCTTTCCATTTTTAATCTACAAAGATGTCAGATATTCTGGATTTGTCCTTAATTACCCATCAAAATGAGTTTTTGAATAAGGCTGAGTTAGGAAATGGAGAATCCACCCATAAGCACACATTAAAGGACCAGTGTAAAGGATTTAGTGGCCTCTAGCAGTGTAATTGCAGATTGCAAGTCACTCATTTCACCCTCCCGTTTCAAGCACCAAGGAGAAACTACAAAAAACATGAAAGCACCTATGTAGAGCCAGTGTTTGGTTTGTCCCATCTGGGCTACTGTAGAAACCCATGGCATCCGTAGATATGATTGTAAGGTACAGCAAACATAACGATTCCTATATTCAGATGATTATACACTAATGTTATACACTGGCCCTTTAATGCATTTCTGCCAAAGATTTCACACCATTTCACTAACCAACAACTGCAGGGTGTGCCATAAAAAATGTGCCAGCAAAAGTGAGAAAGAAGAAGACTGCAAGCTAGCTAACGGATGAACGTAAATCCATTCAGCACTTTGTTAGGTGTTAATGATACACAATTGTTATATACATCTTTCTTATTTTTTATCTGTTCACAAGAAAACTCCATGGTATACATAATAATTAGTTATTTGTACATCTACATGCTTTTGTAGCTTGTTATAAGTTAATTTGGAAATGTGAGTCACTTAACCATAAAAAGAAAAAAATTCACAGATTTTTCATGATTTATGAGTGATGCTGGTGTGTCTCACCAGTGTTAAGTGAGTTGAGCCATGTCTGGATTCCCTTATAAGGCAAAAGTTCATAAAATTAAAGTCACAGATTTAAGAGAAGTAAACCATACTATCTATGTGCAAGTATTGGTATTTAAGGGTGTTTTACATATTTATTAAAGGTCATTAACATGCCTGCAGGTCTGTTGTGTGAAGCTTTTTGTTAAACTAGTGGCTGTGGGGTAAAATGTTTCCTAGGCCCTGGGGCAAGATGAACCAGGTCTTCAGCTTATATTCCATTCACTATAATTTGCACATGCGCTGTATTCTAATACTAGAACAGATATCACCATGTCAGACTGCTAAATGTAAAACAAAAAACGGATCATCACCTAACCAACAAATACAGCAGATGAAACAGAGTTACTCTGAAAAGATATTAAAGAAAAGAGAAAAAAAAAAGACTGAATTAATATGAACGGGTTATGATCTAACTCTCCCTCGTCTCATCTGTTTTTTATGTTTTTGTTTTCATAAATTGATTTAACAGCAGAACATGTTTAATGCAACAAACCATAGTGACAGTTTCATATTTTCACTCAAAACAACACTGAAAATTTGCTCAATAAAATTGCCAGGCGCAATTTTGTGGGGGTGTGGTGACTGTATATCAAATCCCAGAATGCCAACATGACACTTGTATCCTTGAAGAGATTCTTTTCTAAAAAAAACTAAAAGTAAGTAAAGAAGCAATCTTATGGTTTGAAATGGACTTTGTACTTGACAAGCAAACATCCCAGCTGCTTATCAGTTCTATGCTTTGCCATTTACTAAACAATAACACGCCATTATGAACTTCTGAACCCTTGTCAATACTTAGTCTGTTGTGGGTTGCCATGGGAGACATTGTTGTTGCACATTTTTTTGTGAGGTACTTGATCAATGAAAACATCCCATGCATCCGCACAAAACAAGTGAGACTTCTTGTTTTTCTCTTATATCAGTGAAACACTGACTTAAATAGCAAAAGTAAAGCTTTTTAGTTGGTAAGTATTGTTAAAAAAAAAAAAAAAGTAATATTTTCCCTGGCAAATAAAACAACCCAAGAAGCCTCAAACCCGGCAAATGAAGCCAATGTGGGAGTAAACAAAAAGTTGTAGTTCCTTCAACGTCACTTGAGGCTAAGGTACAGAAGTGAGTCAATGTCCATAACAGTCCTTAAAGCAGAAATAAACCTGGTACAAAAACCGGTTTTGGTCACTGTAGTTTAAAAAAAAAAAAATTCTCATGTGAAGGTATTTACAATTACCCTGATTCAGCACGCTAAACTTATCCACAATACAACTGTATATCATTCGATTATCTCATTATCATGGCACCTGGTCAGTGGGTGGGATGTATTAGGCGACAAGTGAACATTTTGTCCTCAAGTGGATGTGGTTGTTGAAAGATTTGAGCAACTTTGACAAGGGACAAATTGTGATGGCTAGACGACTGGGTCAGTGCATCTCCAAAACTGCAGCCTCTTGTGGGGTGTTCCCCGGTCTGCAGAGTCAGTAGCCTAATCAAAAGTGGTCCAAGGTAGGAAAAGCAGTGAACAGGCAACAGGGTCATGGATTGGATCACATGGGCTGACCATCACTCCCAATGTGCATCAATGAGCCATGGCCACCCAACAGACGAGCTACTGTAGCTTAAATTGCTGAAAAAGTCAATGCTGGTTCTGATAGAAAGATGTCAGAACACAGTGCAGCACAGTTTGTTGCATATGGGGCTACATACCATTATGACCCTGGTGGTCATAATGGTACATAAGCCCATGTTTATGGCTGATCGGTGTGTTTGTGGCACAGCTATTTTCAGCCACATACACCATTTATAATTACACTTACTGCACATCCAACTTTTTGCTGCATAATATCATAGGTGGGATCCCTCGAAGCCAATCACACCGCTCAGTCAAAATTAGATGTTGCATTAGGATCTTTAACACATTATAATATATTACATCATCATTTTTGATGCCTCAAAGAGAAAGAGATGAAAGAGAATTCTTGACAAGACAACCAAGAATGTAATTTCTTGCAACAATAAAGAAACTGTTGATATGGTTTCTAAATCATACTATAAGCTACTACATGACAACACTACTCTGGCACAAAGCAACATGCAAGCTATCGCCAAACTGATGTAAGAATCTAGCAGGCAGCCCTTATGTCCCATTTGAGTGGACTGGATAAAGGCATAAGTCTTCTGAAGTTGGGCAAATAAAAAAATAAAAATACTTTTTAGATAAATCTAAGCAGGTCATTAGTAAAGAGTGTCTCCTGTGAAAGTACAGCAAGCAGACTGTGCATAAGCCACAGCTGTACTTTTAGTTCAGTATTGATGTTGTCCTCGGGACTTTGGTCGCCCTTTAACTACACCAGGCGAGTCAAAGATGGGCCATTAATTATTTATATGGCAGGGATACAAGGAGAGATAAGAGATGTATATGGAGAGAGAAGAGGAGAGGGTAGACAAGAAGAGACGAGATGTGGAATAAAAAAAGGAGATGAGTGATGGAGGTGGGGAAAAGAGTGGGCGCAGAAAAAAACGTAAACAGGGGAAAAGAAGGAGGGGATGAGCCAGAGACAATGAAGGGCGGAATATGTAAAAGCAGATATACTGTGGGGCAAATGAAGAGGTTATATGACTCTGGTACTGACAGTATAGCAGGCAAAGAAAGGGAGCTTTCCATCTGTGACAACCCAGGAGAAAGGACATTAAGTCTGAAAGAAACACAAGAAAGGGATTTCAGGGAAGAGGAAATAATGGAGGAAATAGCTCAATTTACTTTCTTTTTCCAAACAGTGGATATCCATTACCTGTGTCATAAATGTAGGAGGAAGACTGAAGCAGAGATACAGAAAAGTTGATAAAGGCATTAAAAAAAACAGGAAAGACCTGTGATCATAATCCCTGCAGTTCTCCTGTGGACACATTATTTCACTACAAGACACCAAACTGCATAAGAAATGTCATACTTCATCTTCAACAATGTTACAGATTCTAAAAAAGGATTTTTACATTATTTATTAAATTTCTGCCTTGAAATCTGCATATATCACTGTGACGCTGGTGGCTGTATACTGCAGGATAATCCCAAATCAAGGTTGTATTAAAGGTTTTAGATTTAGAAAATTCATGTTTAAGTCATTTCAACTTGAGTAATTTGGTCACCCAGTCGTGTCTGTATTTTCTGAATGTCCCAATGGGTTTCTGCATTCCTCAACTATTGAGTGCCCACGCTCATTGGCAAGGGGCTGATTTCCTGCAAATACTTTCATTTTATCCTTCCTCCGAGGGAGCCCAGATTACGTTCCCTGGACTCTGACCCAATTTAGACCAAAGTCAAGGTTTTTCAAGGGCATTTGTTTTGACTGCAGACATACTATACTCTTGACTTGCTATGCTGTATTTCTGCTGCCTTGGGAGTGTTGCACTGCATTTCGAAAAAGGAGTTATACAGAACACCACCCTTCTGAAGAATCCACACATGTTATTCTTGTGCCTCAGGACAGATCAGTCAATACTTGTGAATTTAGACAACTCTTCTCTAAAGCTATAAACTCAAGAACAAACCCTTAAATTTGTAAAGTTAGATGTGAATTCTGGCAGAGCTCCTCAGATAATGAATGGGGCAACCAAGTCACAAATTCAAGGCTTTGCCTGACTTGTAATTCTGTCCTGGGGTACAGCAATAACATGCCTAAATAATTTAAATTGTTTGGCATTCCCCTTTAAGTGACTAATCTCAATCCTTAGCTGGGGCAAATCAATTACAATTTCCATCCTCTGCTTCTAATCAGTTCCTGATTAACACTTGGCAAACCATGTGAGTAGGCAATCAATGCCACTAACGGGGAAAGCAGTGAACAAGCAGAATCTTGGCTAGAAAGGATGAGACTTGAAGAGCCTTAATCAAGGTAGTAGTAAGCTGAAGGATTTCAGACAAGATGTTGGGCAGTAACACGCGGTCAAGGCTCATTATCTCAGAGGTTCAACAGGAACTGTCATTGTGATTAGAGGTTTTCCTCGTTTATTGAAACCTGAAATTCAACAGAGAGATCCTGTTGTTTTCATGGCTTGATGTCCATGTTGATGCACCAAAAATGTTCTGAAGTGATTTGTTGTTTGATCTGTTTTTACACATAACCGAAATACTCTTGAAAGCTTTCGTCTCAGCTATTGACAACAACGCATGCATTTTTCTAAAACTGATATCTGATGCCTTCAGTCTGTCTTTTATACATCATGGTAGATTTTTTATTTTGATTGGTTTTCTGAAGTTTCATCACTTCTTTTTTTATCTACCACTTTTCCATCATTGTAGTGTAGACATCCAACTGGATTATTATGTAAATATATGCACAGCATTGATATTTGGTGTTTAGTCTTTGAACTTGTCACTCCACACAAGGAAGCTGCAAGCAGAGAGTGGGGAGTTATGATAAAAAGATAATGACTTCCTTGCTGGGGGGACACTGACTCAGAGCCTTCAGGTGGACACTTGAGTGAAGGTAAGACTTTTGAAAGGCTGTATGAACAGCAGCATAGTTTTCAGGTGAGCGGTGTTGCAGCAGGCATGGAAGCGAAAGAGTGAGCAGTGTATGGTGAATTAAGCACTCCCACATAAGCTGCCTACAGCACCTCCTGGAAATTACCTGGTGTGAGTGTGTGTGTGTGTCTCACTGAAATACTTGTAAAAACCAACTGCAGAAGCATTGTGGCCATGATCACCCAGTGCCAGCTGCAGTGGCTGGGGCATGTGATAAGGATGCCCCCGTGTTGGCTACCCCGCAGAGTGTTATATGGCCAGTTACATCATGGTCGACGCTCAGCTGGAGGGCTGAAGAAACACTCTAATGATCGGATGAAAACGCTTTGGGGAATTGCGAGATCAGACATGAGGACCTGGAGGATGTTGCTGCTGCTGACAACTGCAACAGCTGTGTAGGGATGGGGCCTGTATCCTGGAGATGGGGAGGACAACCAGAAGACAGCAGAAGAGAGCCAGGTGAAATACAGCAATGGTTGCCACCACATATACATGCTACACCTGCAATAGAGCTTGTGGGTCCAAGACAGCATTGTTCAAAGGGCAAAGGTCTTACTGTTAAGAGAGTGGATGTTGTCTTGAGTTTATATGCTGCAGTGCAAGGAATAATCCATCAAGTGTAGTGGCTGACTGGAGTTGACGCCACTCAGGCTTTGATTTGTTTGTTTTTTGAAGTAAACATTGTTAAAATAAAATATAGGTTGTAAAGAAGGGAGCAATTTTAGATGTAAATATCTAAAACCAAACTATTTTATCTTCAATTTTAACAACTACAGTTCACAGTTGGTCTCTGTCTTGCTTGTCAGCTGGCTTGACTGGATTGTGATTAACATAAGGCTCCTGACAACAAGAAAAGGCAGTTTATTTGCTGAATTATTTATTTAGAAGAGAAACAAACAGAGGCTACTACAGCCGGGATGTAATAAATGCTGAGGTCATGTTCTTAATTTCACAACTAGAGGTTTTTGATTAGCCATTTTTCTAGTTTTTATATTTTAATTTAACTGTTGAATTGATTTTCTGGATAGATTTGATCTCCCTACACAATACTCTATTTAGAATTTATTTATATTCAAATATCACAATCTGCTTTTCAAAAGTCACCATGTGAAATGTAATTGTAGAATATCAACACTCTCTTGTCACTAAAACTCCCAAACACAATATCGTCCCTGAAATTACCCTGGTGTCCTGTGGTAGCTACAGTCTTGAACAGACCCCCGAAAACATTAGCTTATCTTGTTTTAAAGCTGAACTCCGAAAGTTAGGAGCTAATGGGAAACTGAACAGAACTCATGATTGTCAGCTTTTCATTCACAGTGATGTATTTCTTTTTCCAACATAATTAAAAGTCTTTTTTAGTGTGACTTCTGGAATTGATTGGGTGGCATAAGCTGTACAAATTTGCCAAAACTAATTTACATCTGGCATATTTAGCAGTATTTTCAACCTCAGCACATCTAACTGGCCAGAACAATTTTAATTTTTCCAAACACAGACCAAATGGTGAACTAATATTATCCAAAGCTAAAAATATAAACTTTATATCTATTGTGATTTTTCCAGCAGAAGTCGAACTCCCAAACTGTCAGTATAAGTGCCCTACTCTGTCTATTGTCTTGAAGACTTGACAGATGCTGCAACACAGTGAACATTCACCTGTGGCTAATGTTTGACAGTGCTGTAAGTGGGTTTTCAGCCTTTGCAAGGAGTCCTCTTCAATAGTGCTGTTTTATTATTCATGTACCAGACAAACCAAGACAACGTGCAATATGTTATTCTTTTCATCTAAATAACCACATAAAATCTTTTCCAATCTGTAACCCCAAAGCCACTTGTAAAGAAATTGCATGAACCAAGAACATAAAGTTAAGATCTAACAAACGTTTTGAAGAGACCAAATACTCAAGGATGAGCAGGACAAGCAAAGGGAAATAAAAGGCACCAGAATATCCAACTCAACCTGGACAAAAGCTTGTCTCGCTCACAGGTTAAATGTATTTGCTTCCACTGAAAGGTGAAATTTATGAATTCCAGACACATAGTTTTCTGTGCAATAAACTTGTGGCACAAACTTTCACTGTTTGTGTTAATTATTTTATTATTACTGTTTAAGTGGGCAGTTCTGACATGTAAACTTAGATACAACTCTATGCATGCTGTGCATACTGTCATTTCCAACTACATCATGTATGCAACCTGTTACATTAATCATATCATATTTATTTCAGCACCCTTTGCACTTTTCAGCTGTTTGAGTGTATTTCTGTGTACAGAGCCATGTAAAACCTGAGTATATGGGATGTACACATGCCTGGCCAATAAAACTGATTCTGAAAAAAAACTGAAAATATGTTGGTTCTGAGGTAATGCTTTAGAACAGCCTGCAAATTACAGTGTTGTATTTGTGCATAAGTTTAAACCATAGTGATGTCAAATATGACAATACAATATCACCACATTGTGTAATAACCTGACAAAAATGCTGCTAGAAACAAAAATGTGAATACATTTTTCTGGTCCAATCTGGCCATTGCATTGGATGGGAAGGTAGAGCTGCGTGTCATCTGCATAATAGTGAAATGAGATTATGTGGTTCTGAATAATTTTGCCTAGTAGGAGCATATAGATGGAAAATATGAGGGGACTAAGGAGAGCTTTGAGGTACTCCACATGAAAAATATGATGGGTAGAGGATGAATTATTAGTATAAGTACCTTACTTAGAAATTATAGTTTTAAAATAGGTCTAAAGTTGTTCAGTGTTAGTGGATCAAGACCTGATGTTTTTTTAAAAAGGGGTTCAACCACAGCAGTGAGAATTTCTTCAGCAGCTTAGTTGGGACACTATCAAGGCAGCTGATAGTGGGCTTCATGCCAAAAATGATTATATCAAGTTCGAGATGGGAAATGAGCAGAAAAATATCGAATGCTGGACACTTGGGCAGAATGATGATAGCCTTATCAGAAGGAAAGATATTCAGTCTGATATTTTCGACCTTATCTAAAAAGAGTTTTTAAAAAGTCCTCACAGCCAATTGGTGGAGGGTCCAGGCTACTCTAAATGAGTCAGGGGTTATGGCAGATATTCTTTATAATCCTAGAAAAGGATTTTTCTCTCACACTACAAGGGGTTTTTAGTCAGGAAAAAGTCTGAATTCATCAATGATGCCACCATATGACCTACATTAGACCATAAACAAGAATATTCTTGTTTATTTCATTTCTGTATAGTTTTTACTTAATGCCTGCCACCGGTTCAGATTCAGTTGGATTCCCCTTAAAATCAAACAAATGTTGTGGAGGCACTACTGCTTTTGTCCAAAGGGGCCACCACAATCAACAAAACGAAAGTTCGATGTAACTGCTTTAAATGCCATTGTAATTTCCCAAGGAATGTATATCATGATTTGATAAATAAATGATACCCAAACTAATTTCATAGCAATATCAACATTGTGTTACTATAGAGGTGAAATTCAATTTAAATCTACTCGTAGGTTAGACGGTTAGACTCATATCCAATATTCAGCAATATTCTGGTTCTGTTAAAAATGTATGGCACCAATGGGCGGAGATTTGATCATCTAGTATTGACAGTTTATTAACATACATATCCATTCAAGTTTTACATTTTAATCCACAAGGGAAACCCCACTGAGCAAAAAAGGGAACATTTGAAAATAACAACCTATCTTTGTAGTTCTTTGATACTGTATACAACATGGTGTGCGTTCCCCGGGGATGTAGAAACATGAAACCTTCACATGACCTATTATTCAAACATCAAATACTAATGTAATAAACAATACTATAATTTGCAGGCTGTAATAAAGCGTAACTAATTTGAGTTCAGTTTCTCCCTGTATCGGGTTGACGTAATGTTTTATGTTTATTCAGATGTATTTCTAGGAGTGGTTTCACATTCCAGTTTACTTCCTTCTGCAAAAGCTTCACTCTGTGTTCCTTCATAATATTGGGATCTTAGCCAGATTGCAATTTAAATTATTTATAATTACCGTCTCTGCAATTCCTCAACATTAGCTGCAGCACTAACAGCACATTCCCTTGTCACATATATGCCACGGCTCCACAAACAAATATGTTATCTGTTTGCTGATCATCTCAATTTGTCTCTCATATTAACATTGGCCTGATGTGGGTGTATTTTAGCAATGTGATTAGCCAGGGGTGTTTATATAATTGCATTTCTTCAGTCTACATAAAATGAAAGTTTCTCAGGCTTGAAATATATTCAGACAGGAGTGCTGCATTTTGATGTCTTGACAAGCTAAAATGTTTTGACGGCTGATGCTGGAACAGTAATGATGTGGAAAAATGGAGCCTTCAAGCTTAAAATGGGATTTCCGTGGGTCTCACGTGTCGTATGTCTAAAGCTTTAGATATGATACTTGTTTGCTTTACTGCATGAGTGGTTGCAGTTATAGTGTGTTCACAAGTGGATACTTTTTCTATTTCTCTCTACTTATCAAGTTATTTCACAATTTACCATGTTTAGTCTAACAACAGTGCAACAAGGCAACGAGTTGATATGTGAGTGGGACTGACAGCAGAAACAGACCCTGGTTCTCAGGAGAAATGATGCATGTCAATAGAATTTACCATGAGACATCTTCTCACTGCAAAAGCTGGATTTTAGTTTCAAACACATCCAACAGGATAAAACAAGGTTTACACAGCAGAAACAGACTGTTCTTATGAGAGCAGGTCCCTGTTCAGATAAGCATGAAAGATCATTTAGTAACACTTTGTAATATATAAACACTTTAATTTATTTATTTATTTATATATAACACACTGTTGTAAGCAAATATAAAAGGACATTTTAAGTGTTTAACAGTTAAAACATATATGACCATATACCATATTTAATGGGTGTCTGCACAGTTCATGAATAAATTATAGCACAGTAGAAGAGAGAAACAGAACAAATCTTTATAGCCGATTATAAAACAAGCTAGCTGCTCTGCAAGGCTGTTATCAGCATGCTAACATGCTCACAGTGACAATGCATGCAATGCATGTGCATAACATGCTGATGTTTAGCAGGTAAAATGTTTACATGTGTACTCTGTTAGCTGAACATGTAGGGTTGGCTGGATGATGGGCGTTTCATTAGCTTTGCTTTGGACCTGATGACAGTGCTAGAGGAAAAGTTAAGGGATCACCAAGGGATTACAATTAATCCTGAGCGACATGAATGTGTTAACCAAATTTCATGGGAATCAGTCTAATACTTGAGACATTTTAATAAAAATCTCAAATGCCCCTTGAGGCAAATTTCTGATTTGTGATATTGGGCAATATTAATAAAACTGACTTGGGGATTCATGGTGGAGTGCCTTGGCAGCTTATTGGTTACAGCTAGCGACCTTTGTTGCATCACTCTCTCTCTCTCTCTCCCCCAGTTTTCTGTCTGCCTCTTCACCTGTCACTATCCAATAAAGGCAACAAATCCTCCATTTATATGCCACACATTTATAAATGGTTACAGACTGTTTATAAATGTGGCGTGTGAAGACACATTGACCTTTAAGTTAAGTTACGTTAAGTTCTGACCACAGAAATAGTAGTTTGACAAAACATTCCTAATTCGAGGTCCACTTACTATTTTCCCACAGCCTTCAGCCACATCAACGGATGGAGTTTTCTCAGTTGTCATGGAGAGTGAAGAAATTTATAATTTTGTATATTATATATTTATAATAGTTGATTAATATAATAAATAAATCATGTATATTTCATATTCAAATAAAATGTAAAGACATGTGTATACATCACTTACAGAGGCTTCACAGAAAGAGTTGACAACTACTTTCATTAACACTTAATGTGCCCTTATAAAGGCAGTCAATAAAGTATTACTGATTTTTAATAGCAGGCATATTTCTAAGTTTTAGAAATGACACCATCAGAACAAAATACATGGCCACTACGTCTGCTGTTGTAGATGTAGTAATAGTCGTGATTCATTTTAACAGCTGCAGTGCCCTTTGGGTTTGTGGATGAGGTCTTTTGGGGATCCAACCTGACCATAGGTCTTCATGACTTCCTTTTTACAGCAGCATTACCTCACCTTGACTCGTCCCAAAGCACACAAGCAAATAGGAAATCATCTTCACAGCTGCCCCGTGACAGGCACCTTGTTTAACCATCAACCACTGAGCAGCAGAGGAAATAGCTCATGCTGCATTGACCCAATAACTAACAACATGTCCTGTAGTGGTGAGAACGCAAATGATCCTAGCGGTCACACTGTAGTTACACACTGAAATTAGGTTATGTTAATCCATGTGCACCACATAAAAACAGAGAGACGACCATTATACGTTCTTATTATTGGATTATCTTATTTATATATTATATTTTCAGTGGAGCCTTAAATGATTTATTCGGTTTAACAACTTCATGAAGTTTAACTTCAAAGTTGATTCTGACAGAAGTTTGTGGTTAAATAAACAATCTCACACCAGCTTTAGTAGCCTTTCTATCCTGTCGTATGATATCAAAAACATGGCGTTTTTCAGTTTCTCATGAAGATGGGATTGTAGTTGTAGAAAATATTTCTATTAGCACTTTAAGGCAAGTGCGAATGCCTCAGATTCCAAGACAAGGGTCTTCTTTCTACTCATGGTGGTACTG
>NW_023339663.1:5800822-5804746 GCF_004916995.1 Morone saxatilis
TACAAATAAAATTTAATTGAATTCTTTTTAGACTTGCCCTATTCTAGCAGTGTTCAAACCAAAAAAGAGAAATGTATCGTAACAAAGACAGACACCAATTTTCCCGTTTAGAGTACCATAAATAGATTATATTACACCACAACTATAAGACGTTGTGCTTTTTATGTAAAGGTCACAGCTCTCAACTATAAACGCTCACTCATATGGTAATTTGTTTCTTCACTCCTCAGTCTAAATGTAAAATCCACTTTTCACGCCTAGAGCCAGACGGTTGTCAAACGCCTTTCCTATGAGTGCAGGAAATCACTAACTTTAGCAGAAGTAGATGAAGCAAGTTAAGGTGAATTCAGTACAACAAAAAATGTGAATGACAACTGCAGTGAACATCACTGACTGATGACATGGAGCAGTTTAAGAGCGTCTGAGGGCAGCCTTTTTTCCTTTAATTTTAACCCATCAATGTCAAAATGAAACCTTTTAGCTACAGGGTCTTTGTTGCAAACAGTGTTTGAAGTCAAAGATCCTAGTAGATGCACAAGTCTGCGGTATATCACTGCTGTTGTCAAACGAGTATTGGATTTGAATCTTAAATCAAAGTGTTCAGAGATTTATCTGATTGATGTCTTCTCAACTGCTCACACAGCACAGTCTGAACTGAGTGTGTCTATGTCTGAGCACCCAAACACAAATATTGATAATTGGTTTCATTTCAACAGGGGATGGATAAAACTATTGCAATTATACAAAGAAGGCACCGTTTATACATCTGTTACAATATAAATGATTCTAATGTAATAAGCCTTCTAAATCAGTGTATGCAAACAGTTTTTTAGCTACTGATCTGGTTTTGGATCATTTATATAAACAGACTCCAAGTCCTATTAATATAGTTGCATAACAGTACCTCAGGGGCAACTTATCGAGGAGCAAGAGCAAGGATGGCTTATAATTTCTATCACTTGCTTTGTACCTATTGAATGTCAGCATTTTCATTTGGTTGGTTTCATTCAAGTGTTCACTCCATTACTTGTGCTGAGACCTTTCAATATCCCTGCAGGCTGTTTGAATAGTAAATTAATTTACTTGTCTACTACTCTAAGTACTTCCATAAGTTCTAGTTGGTTATGAAATAGTCCAAATTTATGACCTAAATAAGCAAAAAGAGACTATATATACATTCGTGTAACAATTTCACAATATTAATGTTATGTTAGCCAGTTAAAAAGGAAGCAGGAAGAGTTTTTTCTAAAGAGAAATTTTATTTTTAATGTTATGTTTTGTAGCCATGGCTGATATGGGGCAGGATCAGAAAAAAAAAAAATCAAAAAGGGACAGTAATAGAGCAGAGCCAGCCTTGGTTGGCCATTCAACAGATGGAGATAATTAAAAGAATTGAAACATGCTGGATTGGGCCTCTTTCTCCTCCTCCTCCTATTTATCAAATACTTTGCGAGACATGGAATAGAGACATAAGTCAGGGGGGACATGATGTAGTATTCTACACTGGCCTTGCTACTGAGCTTTATCTTCTGTTGGCTTGTTCTAATGAAGATGTAACATTATTCGGAATGCTTGATAACTTTCAACAAAACTACTGTTAGAGAGCAACCAAATCTGTTAGTTGTAGGCTTACACATAAGCTAGGTGTATGAACGCTACCAAAATAAAGTTTTCCTTCTTCACTATCGTCATATTACAGTTATTAATCTTACATACCCCATCACTGTGCACCCTGCAAAGAGCTTTGTTTGAAAAAAAAATAAAAATAAAATTACAGGTACAGGGCTAACAAAATGAAAGTTTCTTGTAACTGCTTTAAGCAAAAAATAGCAATACACTATATCAAAAACATTTGATTCCAACTAAAAAAAGTAAAGTATGTGAGTACAGCAATTACCTGAAAAATGTACTGTCAAAAATGTTAGTATTCAGTATATACAATCCTAAACCAAAACATTGCTGAAGGTGTGCTATTGTTGTTTATTTTTGTCTGGGGAAATTTTCCCTTGAGGGGATAAATAAAGTCATGCAGACTAGATTGTAAACTATAACGGGCATGGTATAAAACAGCCATACATCAATTTTCAATATCACCCCGCTTAGTCAAACTCATTTTATTCACTTTGACACAGTGGCTCCACTGAAGTTAACCTCATAGGACCTTTTCATCATCCTTAGGAACCAACAAAGTGAAACAAACGGCGCCCGTTTCAGCTGCATGGAAGATCTGTGAGCTGTTTGAAGTAGCTTCCAGCTGCGTAACAGAGCTTTTTATCACGTCTAAAGCAGGTGTAATAAACTGGACCACTGAGCGTGACCATCCCTGAAGCCTTGGATGGAGTTCATCAACATGCAGCCACTGCTTCACTCTGTTTAAGTTGTGGCATCTGGAAGGCTTTGCACACTGGAGGAATGGCACCGACCTGTACTCCAACTGCAGGACTGCTTCCAGGGAGTTACCATGGTGATGGAGGATGTGAAAAGCAGTAGGTCCTAATAATCAGAGATAAACTAGAGCTCTAAAAACTGTGTGACACTCTAGAGGATAAAATCAAAGTAATACTGACAAGGATCTCATGAAATGTGGGTCCAAAAATATTTGTGTAGAGAAAGAAGCACTGGCCAGATTTCGCTGGTCTGAATGTTTTTCCCCACAGAGGAAGTTTATATATGCCATATTAAGAGTACATTTTCACAAATAATAAATAACTCCAGGTATTTATTTTGAAAAAAACTGTTTAAACTATATTTAACTACTTTAATAATGGAGCCATGGCAACACTAAATTACAGTTTGACTCATGTTTAAAGGGTTTTAAATATTTTGTGTTTGCTTTAAATTGCATTTATTGTCATAATAACCTCTACACCTGGAGTTAGAAGCAATAGTGGGGTTGGTCCGATAATGTCAGAGCCACAATCACTGTCAGTCATAGCGATGTGTCATTCGTGAATGAGTTGCCTCTATGAGTCAGCTCGTTGGGAGACTTTTCTTTTTTTTTTTTATATGAATATAAGACAGAATGAGGATGGCTTTGTTCAATGCAATCAATAAAGGTCACTTTGGTAATAACATAAACTTGCACCAATGGCACTAAAATCTGCCCCGATGCAGGTAACTAAGTTTAAAGGGGTTCTTTAACATTGACTCAGGCTTCAGTTTCAGAATACTCATCATCACTTTTAGTCATAAAACAAGAGACAGCAAAGAGTTTCTGGCCGACACTAGCCACTAAAGGGAGATGTGCACTAAGTTGAGAAAGGATCAGAATGTCCTAGGTGTGCAGTTCTCCGTCTCTGTTATGCCCTGCAGAATGGGTGCGGTCACAGCCTGATTGGCCAAGAGGGGAATGCACCAAGCTGCTCTCAATCATTGTTTAGGAGTCAGTCCCCACACCCTGTGAAACAGGTGATCCGAATGATCCTCCAGTCAACTCAGAAGAATTCTGATATTCAGTTAAAGGGGAACTTGGCAGGAACGGTGGATGAGTTTTTTTTTTAACCGGGCTTTTGGTTCTTTTTTATTTCACGTCGTAAAAAAAAAACTTCAACTTGCCGGCACCTCCGTTCCCCCTTTCTTCTTACCCGCTGCTGAGCGCGTTTTTTCAACACGGTCGCAAACTTCTCTTTCGTGTGAGCAATATCATCGAGGTGGGGTAATACATTATACAGTCTAACCGTATTGAGGCGGCGTGGCCGTTTATGCAGAAGCCGAAAAGCCGTTCGTGTTTCTCCCTCGTATCTCGTCTCGCGAACGTTCCCATTTCCAATTTACGGTAGTCCCAAAGTTTGCAAGGGTGTTTTCCGCCTGGGTCTGCCTAGAGTGGGTGGGGGGGTCACCCAACCATTTTCACGGAACAGGGAGCCATTTAAACCATCCAGGATGATTCTAAATGGGTTTTTATTAAAGCTAGAAAAATTGCCA
>NW_023339663.1:5804771-5833533 GCF_004916995.1 Morone saxatilis
TTGCCAAGTTCCCCTTTAAGATGAATTGGGGGGGAAAAGGAAATTAAAAGAGAATTACAAAAGAATGAGAGACTGCTACAGACCCAAGCATTGTGACACGTTACATTATTTTACGTTTTAATACCAAGCATGTAATGTAAAATTATGGTATTCTTGAAATGATTTAGAGTAATCATATTGACAAATTTAAGTGATAATATGAGTACACATACCAATCATAAGTAAAAACATTACACTTTAGCCTGAATTATAAAAACCAAAAGTGGAACCAAATAAAGAGCCGACTTTTATTGCTGAGCCGAGCCAAATGAACTGACTCACTCAAAAAAGCTGGAATTCCCATCACTATTTTATTATTAAAAGCAGCTAATGTACTATCATGTTCGAGAGAGCAAGGTAGTACCATGGTTTATGTGGCGCATCATTAATAAGACACGTAGAATACATTTTCATCACCATCAAAAGATTGTCAAACATTAAGCCTTTCTTTTCACTATTCTCAGTTAATTCCTGTATCAAATGCATGAGCAATAACTCCAAAGAGTGCATTCACTAAGAGGTGTTTTTAAGACAACATGATCTAACATCACAGGAAACAACAATTTGTGGAGACAATTCCAGCAAGCTTTGATGAAATAATAACAGTACAATGAAACAGATCCTTTTATTGTTTTGTATTGATCCAATTGGATTTTCAAAACAAGACTTAATATCAGTAGTGTAGTATCCGCCTGTCCATCAATCAGTTTGTTTGCATGGGGTGTGGAGACTGCTCTCCTAAGAATAATAACAGCAAAGACTTCTTTTTTCAAGCAGCTTAAAATTAGGAAATGTCTTTCTTATTCTTATATAAGGATAATGGTTGGATGTGGAAAGCATTATTTAAACATCATATTAAGGGTTTCACATCTTGTCTCCACTTATCACCAATGACAGTGATCTTAGCCGAGTGGTTAAGTTGGTTAAAACAACCAGACCTTAACCATAGGGGCGGTAGTTAAAATAATCATGAGTAGTTTTGGGAGTGATTGTTGCTAGTGCAGGTTTTAAAAGAGTGGATAATTTCATTCAACACACAGACTGTAGCCTCAGAATGATTCCTATTACTTTGATCTACAACACTCTTTGTAGTAAGGGACCATGCACACTACCTAACGAAAACATAATACCTCAGTGAATTTTTAGTTACTAAAAAAGTCCCTTTGCTACCAAATAATTAGGTGACCCATGTTGTTAGATGTGCCTTGTGATATTATACTGTACAACTTTTCTTCAGTTTTCCAGCAGTTATCACGTTTAGCCATTTACAAAGTAAGTCCCATGCTGTTTTAAAAATATCAATGGCAGTTCTTGCAATGGCTGCCCATTCTTTACTGTGAGTGATTCCCCTTGGTGCAACGGTTCTGCAGAACATCTATACCATCACCAACTTTTTACTCTTTGTCGCTAATCGCCTCCTGGGTAGACAAAACTGAATTATTCAGAGGCTGAATAATGGGGTGCACTGAACATAAGGGAACACAGTTCCTAAGAGAAAGGTGAGGCATGACAAAAGACAACATTCATTAAGAGCTAAACAGAGCAGTGCTGATTGGCTGAAAGCCCAGAAGAACGTGCCACTACAGAAATACTCATTGGGTTACACCAACAAAGACAAACTGAGATGGAAATACAACACATTAAGCAATCATATAATCATGCAAGAATTACAATAACAAAGATAAAAGCCAGTACAAAGTATGTGCAGGTTCAAGGTCTATGGTCGCAAGTATAATTTAGACAGAAACATGGGGAAATATCAAAGTAGGGTGTTATTTACCAAAATGAGCGGTGTTAGCCTTGTCCTAAATCTTTGGGGATAATGTTCTCTGTCCCTGCACATGAATAATGTAACACAAGTGGTTGAGTAATTGCCAATGATTTATGATGGGGCTCTAAAGTGAAGTCCACTCCATATCTTTGTGTTTTGAGTCTGTTAGTTGAACAAACCAAGCATTTTAAAGATGTCACCTTGTGCTCTATGAAAATGTTATCAGCATTTTATTGTCTGAACAATTCATCAGTCAGTCTACAATGGAAACAAACACTAGTTGCAGCCCTGAATGTTCTACCAAATTTGAAATGGTAATTGAATTGCTGATTGATGAAGGATCAACCATGAAATTATACAAAAGCAGTCATTTGTTCACTGCTGTTCTCGTTTTTACTGCTTGCCATGTTGCCTGTAATTTAATTTAACTAGTAATTTGATTAAAACACAGCAATACATGCTTTGGACTTTTGATTATGTTATTGCAAAATGTTCAGGCCCTTTTGTTTGTTAAGAATTTAATTGTGCCTTTAAGTGATTATGTGAATAGTCGGAGCAGTCCTCAGACTGTACTAACAGCAGTTCTGCATTACAAGATAACATATATAGAATTTTCAAGGCCTTTAAGGCAATGCTTTTAGAAGGCACCCGGACCATATTTTCTAACTTTTGAGTCATTCATAGCATCAACCAAGACATTTTTCGGAATTTAATCCCTCCAGTGGTCAAACTAATCCCACAATAATACCCATTGTCAAGATGAGGTTTGTTATTATGTGTTTGATAGATATTTTGGCAGAATATAAGACACACTGTCACTGTTTACAAACGAGTCTCCAGGGTTTAATATTTGCAATACCACATAACAATAATATGTTGTACATATTGTTAAGATATCCCAAAAAATCCAAAATCCAGCCCTTAAACCCTTAATTAAGATTAAGATAAAGGGAATTTAACATGCCCTTTCAATGCATTATTAAAACCTTAGCTGAAAATGTGAAGGGATTAGGAGAGGGATAGCTCATCCGCTTCTTTTCTCTTGGCTGACTTGTTTATTTACTGGGGAAATCATCCAAAATGGATGAGCTAAGATAAATTAAGGTTTGTTAACAAGGAAGGGAAATTGTGGACAGTGTGTTTTTTTCCCGGTCTTGGAGCCCAGAGATAGATGTGATTGTGTAAACCAAAGTAATATCATTTCAGTTTCATTAATTAAACCATCATTTATGCAGAATGTCAGCTGACATGCTCTTTTCTTAACCAACAAACAAACACAGCTTGTATGAACTTCAAAACAACCTTGCTGCTGAGACTCATCCTTTAACATGCCAGCTTCTATCTGGAACATCAGCAATCTGCATGACATATGAAGAGCTTTTCCACAGCCACTTATTTTCTTGCTAAGCTGGGGAAAATCACAGGATATACCACGATGAGAGCAATCAGGGTGTCTTACCTCGTCTTGATAAATGAAGAAAAGCATGATGGACAGAATCTCCAGGAAGAAGATGAGCAGGAGGAGGATGAAGAACTGTGGAGACACAAAGGGAAGAGAGAGGCCAGCTGAGTTATTTAATACACCATTTTTCAGTGAGCAGGAAAAGGCCACAGGGGAATAATAGGCACCTGTCTGTGAAGAGAGAATTAAGTGTAAATTAAAGGGAAGGTTAAAGGCAGCAGAAACCAGAGTGTGTGAGGCAGTGAAAGGAAGAAGTAAGAAAAGAACGAAATGGCTACAGACTGTCAAGGAGAAGGAGTTGGCGAAGTAAGGACGATCGAAGAGCTGTAGATCGTTCAGCCTCGATATTTCTAACTGACAGGTCAGGAGAGCAGAGAGAGATGAGGAGGTCGGACAATCATAGCAAGTAGGACAGACTGGGAGAGGTGATATACAGTTTTCCTCTATCCACTTTTAAATTTGTTAAAAGAGCCACATTTTATTCCTCACCAGTCCCCACCCACCCCTCCTCTCTATGGCGGCTGGGATGAGCTGCTTGATGGGTGATACATCTTATTCCTGTGGGCCCATGTGAGTGCTTAAAACAGTTACGAGCTCATCCATCAACTACTCCGCTAGAACATGGCTGTCTTTCACACATGGGAGTGACTGTCTGAACCAGGGAGGGTTGACATATTTTGAGAGACAATGGTATAATGTTCCACAGGGTCACAAAAGGATCTCAGTTAAATGGCAATAGATTATCAAATGATGTCTCTAGACAAATCCATCTACACACACCAACTCTGTCCTGTATTTTGGAGAACAATAGTGGTAAACTTTTTCTCTGTCTTTCTGTCCACCACTTTGGTCTCGACTGTATCCCAGAAACTTCTCTATGGATTGCTATTAAATGTGGTACAGATATCCACAGTGCTACTTCTAGATACAAAAAGTGATTATTAATAGATTTTGTCACTTCTATTATTAGTCTTTGTCTTGCTTCGATTTTGAGGATATTCATGCTCTACAGTTCCCATAATTTGGGGGATGTAAAGTGGAAGTATAATGTTGCCATGGAGCCAATTACTTTTCTTCTTCATTTTTTGACATTTTTGCAAACTGGAAATGTTAAAAGTGTTAGCAGCTAATGGCCCAGTGTATTGGCAAAAATGGAATATAATATTCATAGGTATGTTTTCTTTAATGTATAATCACCTGGAAATAAGACTTGTTACTTAGAATGAGCCTTTTAAATCTACAGATGTTGAGGGTCACCTTCCATGGAGTCTGCTATGTTGAACTGCCATGTGTCCACAGTAGCCCAGAAAATACAAACCGAACACTAACATTAGGGTCATTCGCATTTTTTGTGCATTTCGTGGCCACCGTAGTTTTTTCTTTGCGCTTAGAAGGGGAGGGTGGCTCTTACTGAATTGCTGAAGAAAATAAATAAATAGTTTTTTTAATGGTTTCTTAGCCGATTTATGATTTAAGAATGATTCCATATAATGACATCACTGGTAAAATGCTAAAAGAAAATTGCGCGATATGGCGGAAGGGTTTGGTTTTTTATCTGGGACATTTTCACCTTTATCAGATATGACACTATAGAGATACAGGAAACAAGCATACTAACATATAAACCTAAAACGGTGAACGTGGTAAACAAGCATTATACCTGCTGCTACATCAGCATGTTTACATTGTGAGCATGCTGGCATGCTGACATTCGCTTTCAGCTCAAAGCCCCACTGTGTTTAAGTACAGTCTCACAGAGCTGCTGGTGTGGCTCTATTGTTTTTTGAGAGTGAGAAAGCTTGAGACCATCTCAAAGGGTCAAAACAAATTTTAAAAGTAGAGATGTTGTTTTTCAAAGACATCATGGCTACATGTCCTCCGTGTATTCCAGGTATTTGCTTGACAGTGGATGTGAGCATTGCTAGTTCACAAGACTGGCATCGAACAGAGCTGCCAGTTGCCCCTGAGGTCTTTTTGGCAGCACCTGCATGAATGAATCACTAAGCATGGCAACACTGGAAGGTGAGAGACTGAGTAGGTAACAGCATAAAGCCCACGGTGTCTTTGACTCACTCATGCTCTTTTGAAGAGGTGCTCTTAAACAACCGTCTGAAATCAATTTCTATTGTTCTGTCAGACTTCATTGTCTGAATTTAATGCTCTATGTTGTGTAAAAATTTCAGGTCTCTCCAATTTTGGGGGACTTTTGGGTGTTTATTTAAACTGAAGAAATATGTTCCACTGTGGATTGAGGAAGTTTAAGCTTTTAGGGGTGATGAAATCCTTTAACAAGCCAGTAATGTCCAAATACAGTTCAGTCAAGAGAGGAAAGACTTTTAGATACAAGATTTCACCCCAGTCACAGTCACATTTTTTTAAACTTTTTTTTAATATGCACCACAGTTACAAAAGTAGATTTACAAAAAAAATGGCAAAAGCCAGGTTTTTATACTTAATAAATGTGTCATTTTGTCTTTTAGTGATATTTCTTGACCTGCTGTTGGTCCTTAAAAGAAAATATTATCCTTCTGCAGTGTTGGGAGTTAAGGGTCAGCTGAGAAACTCTAAAAATTTAGATTCAGCATCTGGTCAAGAGTTCTACAGCAGATTCATGCTGCCACAGGCACTTTAACCTTCCTATTGGATTATGTTTTTCCTACTTAGACCTGCATTAATCGATTCTTGGCCAGTAGAAAGCAGATGAAATCAAAAACAAGCAGGCAGACCATGAATCCATTCTGACAGACCTTAACAAATGATCACTTAGTTGAGCTCTTATGGAAATGTGCTAGTAAGCGGGTTGCTCACAAATACTAATTATCTGCACATCAAGCAGAGGAGCCAGATAATTAAACTGAACTACCATTGCATTTGCACCTCATTTTTTAGTTTGACATACATGGTAGCTGATCCCTGTAGGAGGGATTATTTTCTCTGTATACTAACAACATCTCATATAGTTGTGTCTACCTATTCCACAATTGTGGCCATTTCAGGCAATTTTTCCGGCTCTGGCACATGAAGATGGCATCCCGATTGTTAATCTTGCTTATACACGCATGATTGGCTTGGTTATCTTTCCAACTGGGAAAACTATAGGACATATGATTTGAAGTTGCTTTAAAAGGTTTTTATATTCATTGCTCTGCTATTTTGTTTGTCAATCTCTGATGGCTAATGAACACATCATTTGAATGTCCTAAGCCTTGCACCATAACATTTAGTGTTTTAACTATTGAGAATTTGCAAGGATCTATTGGTAGAAGTTGAATATAATATGCATGTATAACAACGTAATAATAACAATTGTTGTGTTTTCGTTACCATAGAATGAGCCTCTTATATCTACAGATGCCATGGGTCGCCTTCTATGTTGAACCACCATATTTCTACAATAGCCCAGAATGGACAAACCAAACACTGGCTCTAGATAGGGCTGTTTACGTTTTTCACACATTTTGCACCCACCGTATTTTCTGCTTTGTTTTGAAAGAAAGGGTGAAGACAGAGTTGCAAACTGCAACTTAACATTAGATGCCTCTAAATCCTACACACTGGTCCTTTAAAGAAGTGAAAGACTTTCATATTCTTTGCTTTTCTCCTTTTTATAATTTAACTCCCTGTCTCTAAATGGCCCTTTGCTCTGCTTTGTTCTTTGGTGTTTCTTTGAGACCATGAAATCACACCAGAGAGCAAAGGGACATCGTTAAGAATGAGAAACGGATACTCACCAGCACTTGGAAAACAAACAGATCCATCCCCTGTGGCTCTCTGAATATGTCCCCATTAATCTGCTCTTAATAAGAAATATGACTCCTCTTCTTTAGACCACAGGCAATATCCAGACTCAATAGGATCATTTGATGGTAGAAGACTGCATTTTGGTGTTATAATATACAACATGAAAGCTGTTGAATTACCTTGAGGAATTTCAAATTGCTGCGTTGAATGGCGGCTTACCATTATCAAATGAGTTGCAGAAAATAACTGTAAATGATGACGATCCATTTGTGAACTGTAGAAAGGCTAATGATGATAAAAGCAATAACAGCGTGCCAATTAAGACAAGTGCAGTGGAATCGCTCTGAAGATGTTTGTTCCTTGATGAAACATAATTCATTTAAAAGGACAGATGCAACTTCCCAGTCGTGTTAATAATAATAATAATAATAACACCTAAACAGCTGGTTGCCAACAGGTCTTCTACTCGGCGTTAAAAAAAAATGTTTGAGACGTAAAATGGAAAACAGCATAATTTGTTCCAAATTACTTTGAAAGGCTGTTGCCTAACAAGAATGTTTATGTGACAGACACAACAGGCAGTGGAAACACATTTGCATCTGCTCTTCTGTTAAATGGTAGTTTGTGTTTAAACTAAGGTTTGTGTAAATGGCCGTGGATATAGTATATCTCAGCTAGAATCTAAAATTGAAGTTGGGGTCGTTTTGTGCTGGTGTGCGCTCAGTGTCTCACTGTGATAAATTATTATAAACAAAGACTCAGATCCCATTACAAAAGGACCAAAACAGACTCAATATGTATTTCCTGGATTGTCATTATTCAAACTGAAATACATTATTCTGTTTGCACCAGTGACTTCCAGCAGTATAACTGCAGGAAAGATTTATAGGAGATCAGAATAAAAGGAAACAAAATGGGACTATAAACTGTTTTTTACAGAGCAAAAAGCTTTACATCTTACTAAACTGCTGTCCAACAACATTCTTATGACTTTCAAACTTATCGCTATTTACGGTGGTGGAAGAAGCACTCAGATCCTCTACTTAGGTAAAAGTACCAATACCACAATAAAAAAATCATTACAAGCAAAAGTCATTTATTTGAAACTCTAATTAAAAGGACCACTGTGTAGGATTTAGTGGCATATAGCTGTGTAGTTTGAGATTGCAACTCCCTCACTTTCTTTCGTTCTCACCTTCCTTCCAATGAAGGAGAAACTACAGTGGTTGCAAACCGTGTGAAAAATGTGTACAGCCCTATCTAAAGTGTTTGGTTTGCTCAATGTGGACTACTGTAGAAACAGTTTAACATGGCAGCCTCTGTGGAAGGCTTCTTTAGATATAAATGGCTCATTCTAAAGTAACAAAAACATAATTCTTATTATCAGGTATTATACACTAATGAAAACACAGTTATGCATATTTATTATTTAATTTCTGCCAAGAAAACCTCTTATTGTCACACACAAGTAGTCAAATTAATATAGTATTTACCAGGAGGAGAAGTCGAAAGTAAAATTGTTATACAACCTCAAAATGTAGCACCTCAACATTGCAATAACTTCCACCACTTTGCACGACATAATGTGACATTCCTATATATAAACGATCAAACTTAATACTCTCTGTATGTTTTAGGCTGCTTTCATCCCTGAAATCCTTACCCTGATCATGTAGTTGCTGGCTGAGCAATAGCAAAAAAGATTCATTTTTGGCCTCAAGACTTCTCATTTCTCATCACCAGATAACACGAAGAATTTGAAGCCAGGAAAGCTGTACAGTATTTTCTCTTGCTACTGCTCTCCCTGTGCAAGTCTATGAGATACAGATAGTACTGACACATGTAATGGTGTATATTATCACGTCCGTCTATCACAAGAGAGATAAAGCTCAGTGAAGTGGTCCTTTAAGACCTCTCAATTCTACTCGTGGTGGACGGGTGTCCTGCAGGTTTTTGTTCCATTACAGTTTTTGTACCGTGAGAGTTAATGACCCACAGCTGGTTTGTATCTAACTGACACCTTCAGGGGGGAACAAAAACCTGCAGGATACCGACTTCTCCAGCGACCAGAAGAGACCTCCACGGGGTTATGCTTTTCTTGAAGTATTTTCATGTTTTCAGCTTGTTTTATTGCAGCAGAGCAGTTCCACAGTAACAGCGTTACAATTAGTCACAAGAGAGTTGAGATTTATGTTGTAACATTTAAGTATGACTTTAATACATCTGAAGAACACTAGCTTTTATTAGCCACTAAAGTCTAAATGCAGATTGCACACATTATGAAAATTTATATAACACACTCCAGAGGCCCCATTGCATATACTCATGTTATTTATGTTATGTCTTGTTCGACCAGTAGTGCTGATATCCCAGTTTAGCAGAGATTGATGCCTTAGCAGGGCTTCAGGTTGACAACTATAATCAAAGTCCATGCACAGGGATTGATTCCTTCATGTTCATCCATGCTGGGATTTCCACGCAGTGTTAAAGCTACAGTGGCTCAGCCATGTCAGGCACACAGTCCTTTAGCGTCTCCAAAATCAATACCCTTTGGGATCTTGCTGCCTTGAGTGTATATGGAGGAAACCCTTTGAGGTGATAGCTGTGTTCTTTTTATGTGGTGGGTCCAATCATTTTTACAGACTCTATATCTTGGACTCGTGTAAAGCTGCTCAGTATAAACAATCTGCCTCCATTTACACTATAATGATCTCACCTTTTTGACAAATTTGATGCAGATTAGGTCACAGACCTACCACACCTCCTCTGTGCCTTTTGACTTGCACTAGTATTGACTGTCTGAACCTACTGGTGTGAAACATGACTGTAATTACCCATTACCCTGATGAAAATTGACCCTAAATGACTGTTATTTACAATTTAAAAGGACAGGGTATAGATTTTGCTCCAAAATGTCATGACTGGTGCATTGCGCTCAAATGACAAAAAGCACCTGAAAGACTTGATTTAACATGACACATGCTCTACTAATTCACAAATGCAAACTAGTCTGGAACCTCTCACTTCATTTTTGATTTCTAAATGGTTTTATTACCAGGTGCAGACCAAAATGCCTCTGGATGCAATTGGATAAATCTACAACCAATCAGTGTAACAAAACGCATAGCGCTGAGCGGCACATGCAAATTGGGGCAGTGCTTGGTCAGTTTTTGTTTTGAAAACATTTAATTCATATTTGACCACCACTGCCTACTTTGACTGTTTGATCTGCAATGGATGCAATCGGATAGACCTACAATCAGAGCAGCCAAATGTGGGACTGTTCAGATCTCAGTCAGAGATACTCCTCTGTCAATTGTCGTATAAAACCTGCCCCATAATAATTAAACCATTGTGATTGGCCTGATCGGATCCAAAGCTGGTGGAAAGGCTGGATATTTGATCAGGTTACTCTAGAGACTTGCTGTTAGCTGCACACAAAACCAAATTCTATGCTCAGTCTCTTACTAATTAAAGAGCACCTTTGGAGTTATGTCTGACTTTTCTCCTTAAGTTGGCAGCCTTAAGGCCTCTGCACACCAACCCGATGGCCGACCGTCGGCAGAAAAGCAGTCGGACTGATCAGTCTGCTCTGCACGGCCGATTCTACAGTGTGCTAATCGGCCAAAATGAGCCGAGGCGACACCGACTGACGACGCACGGGACACATCGAAACCGACTCGAAGTCACCGGACCTCGCGCCCGACTGGTCAGACGGCGTCCGATGGCCGATAATCGGGTTGGTGTGCAGCGGCCTTTAGTCTTTTTTATAAAACAACCAGATATTTTGTAATCCAGTTGCTCATCTGCTGTGTTGAGTTTTGTGTCTGTCCGTGCCTTGATAGAGCTCCAACAGTTACCCAGTATAGTCTAAAAATGAAAAGGACTTTTATTTTCAGAACCGTCAACACATGAAATACCTCCTTACATTCTTTCTACCTAACCATTCTATTGTTCTAACTTCAACTTTATAACTTCATCGCTCATAGTATGCAGCTGATGATAGGAAATAAATCTTCAGGGCCTTTTAAAGGCTTCTTTTTTTGAGCAATCTGTTTGCACACTAATAATGCAACCCATATTCCTTTTTTGTAACTTTGTCCAAAGACTGCTGCAATACCTCAGCCAAATGTTAAGACTGGAGCTTACACCAGGAATGTCTATGAAGTTTTACATTCATATACAAGCTGAAATGTCTTTGAAGTTATTCAGATCACAGAATTTAAAAAGCATATTTTAAAAACTGTAAACCACTATCCTTGATGTTTGTTGCAACAAATTACAAGACACACAAAAGGCAATAATACTTTTGCCAGCACAGAGCGCAACAATAATTCCTCAAATATCTCACAGCAATGTTGCAATACTCTGTGTCCCTCATCAGTGATCAACATGCTAATTAGCCCTGAAATTTGAAAGGAAAAAAGTCTTTTCTAATCTCCTTGAAGAACTGGCTGCTCTGTCACTCATTAAAGCAGACTTATAATTTGCCCAGTCTCATTATATTGACACAGCACAGGAATTCGTCTGGTCACTGTGGGGAAAATGTCATGGATCATGCTAATGATCGACACTCACACTGATTCCCACAGAACTCATAATTGCTTTCTCCTGCTGTGCCATTTTTCTAATGATTAATGCAATTTTTCCCCCACCCAGAATTATTCTTTCTGATAAATGCTGTGCAGTGTATGTGCTTGATTACATGAGCTTGTTTGTTTATCAAAATATTTATTAATCTTGTAAGGATCTGGAGGTCACACTTTACCAGGGATGTCTGGGTTGGAATTGGAGCTTGGTTCAAAATTTGTTTAAATTAGAGCATAAAAATGTTTGATATTTGATGTCAAACACTTCGTATGCCCTGATTTGCATATTAGTAAGTATATATGTCTTTTCCCATGGCAAATTCAGGTCAGTCAAGTGTTAGACACTCCTGCTGTAAACTCATATCAAAATTCATCATAGCACACAGCGCTTTTTTACATTTACTAAATATCTCTGCCTGCTGTTTCATTGATATCAGTGGTAATTTTGACCAAAAGAAGGAAAGTTTGGAGCCCCATTTACAGTCCTTACTGTAATTGTAGCTAATATCTGTACTTTTTTAGTGTGCTTGTTGGTAGCCACATTGCATTTGTAGCTTTTTGATAAATTTGAATGCTGAATAGTGGGAGGTTCCACATTTCTACTGCTGAGAGTAAATGACCTGAAATGCAATTATTCAAGCAAAACAGGTAATCAGAGTTTACTATAAATCATTGTCATGATGGACTGTACTGCATATGCACTTGTTTTGAGTCAATTTAAGCACTTGTGATGAATAATAGGCCTATTGAAGTGTGTTACTGATACTAAATGTGAAAATATTTCATAATACAAGATATACATTATTGGTTGAGAGCGGTTATATGAATGGTAGTGGTTGTAGTCATGATGTGTTGCACTGCTCTTTCCTGTGATTACAACAATGCTGTCAGTACTTCATCATGAATGAGACAGCTGTTTACCCCCCAAACAAAAGAGCAGGAGACTGTTCTACTGAGATTAGCAAAGCTACTAAAAATATCTCCAGACATTAAACTGAATAGTAAAAGAGCAACCATGTGGGGACTGGAGTGGGTCCAAGGGGAGGCCTTGACAACAAGTCTTAACCCCCATATGGCCCATAAACTGCAGTGGAAGCCAGGAGTTAAAATTAAAATGTAATTTTCATTTTAATAGAAAGACTGAAAACATTCTCTTTATTACATAATGGCTGTTATTTGTATTGTGTTGGCTGTGTTTTGCCCATTTTTCTTCAAATTAGTGAAACAGTGTTTCTCGGGATTGCAACATGTGGGAAATGTCAGAGGGTTTGCATTTTTTTATATGTATAAAAATACACTGATACAGCATTCAACTTAACATGCTAGCATCATCATATACTAAGTCACATAACCAACAACAAGTGCACTGGAAAAATGGCAAGAAACTGTTAATGTCCCTTTATTGCCATTAAATAGAGGTTAATTGTCTGCAAAGTAGATTCCCTAGTTGTATGTACAAGCTGATAATTATATGGAGGTTATATTGCTTAGATGTGTCTTGTTTGCCTGGATTTAGCTGTTTGTGTAATATTAGAGGGCGTACAGTACTACATTTGTGTCACTGTGAGCTGTGAGAATTGTTTTTAGTCAAGTCACCAATTGGTTTGTGTCCGTGTGGCATTTACATCATCATTTACATTATTAACAATGTCTCAAAACGCTGTAGGCAGGCCATTATTTATATAATTAACAATGTCTTAACAAGCTGAAGGTGAAAATTTTAGTCGACCATCAATTTCGATGGCAATTAGCTGCAGCTAATTAATATTAATGCAGGGCGTTTGTCACTGAACCACAAAGGTAAACTCTCAGCTGTTGTTAACATGAGCATGTATATATATATATACTATTTAAGCTTGATCGAAGGTTTCTCTCAAAAACTGTATCATTTTGACGTTTGAAGGGATAGAGTCTTTTTGCAGTGGTGGGTCTTCCTCTAGATAAATGACTTGGCGTTAACTGATCACATAACGTCATTTGGCAGATGGGCAGTTGGCAGCTAGCTCTGTGGCTGTCAAATGTATAAACAGACAGCTGCTGATAGTCTGACTGTCCCACTTAAACTTAAACATATCCTATAAATGTTTAAGTAAAAAAAGTTTACATATTCTCAATCCTGACCTTCAGGATTTGGGGCTGGGAGGTTCCCTTCAGCCTGTGAAGCTAACGTTAGCTTTAGCCACTAAAATGCATTATTGTTAGCCGTCGTCTGTTGGATATAAAAACCTTTACATTGCCATCTTTACATAGTTCAACAATACGTCTAACAACTCAGAATACATTGTGGAAACTAACTACTCAAGGTGCTTCTTCCTTAGGTTTTGTGTTGACGTTTTTTAGTTTCTGTCAGTGCTGCTTAATCTTTCCTTTGTCTATAAACCATAGTGATTATTGAGACTCATAATAATGCTGCATTTCTGCTTCACACAAACCTCAAATGAAAGACTTCTTGTGTGTAAGATATTTTCCTCTGTGAGGAAACAGCAGCTGTTCACAACAAAGGTAAAAGCTTTCATGAAATGGATTGATAGGGACACACTGGTTGAATTACCAGTGTGTCCCTATCAATCGGTGATGGAACCAAAACAGAAACTCATGCTGTAGGAGAATGTCAAAGATTATTACTTTCTGAAATGTTATTGATGTCATTTATCATGTCAACAACAACAAAATGGAATAAGAGAACGTGGCATCATCTCATCAACACAGCCTTTTGTTTAAAGTCAGCGGCAGCATTATAAAACCACCCTGGCAAATGACTTACCGTCAACAGCAGAGGACGGCTCTCTTTGACAGCTCCCACACAGCCCAAACAGCCAATCACCATGATGATGGTGCCCACCGCGATGAGCAGGTTGGCTGCCGACAGGGAGGGAAGGGATGATGACAGGGTTGCAAAGTTTCCCTGGGTCACTGAGAGCCAGACTCCCACTCCTAGTATGCCACATCCTCCCAACTGCAGAGGAAACACAAAGAGGCGTAAAGCTGTCAGTGTGCTAACAACACAGTCAAACTCGTCATAGTCAAACACAGCGGTGCGTAAAAATATGTGCAGACTGGTTGTGGTATTTGGTTTGTTTTTTTAAACTGCATGCCAATGAGAGTGAACAAAGACTGAGGAGGGAAAACAGCAATTAATGATAAAAAATAAAAGATCAACAGAGGTGGAAGGGAACAGTTCTTCATTTGGGAAAATTTGTTTATCATAGCACCTTGTTAGCTTCATTGCATTAAGATTGGAAACAGGGGGTTAGCCTGGTTGTTTGCAGCGATTACAAAATCCTTCAACTAGCACTTCTAAAGCTTACTAATTAACATGTCATATCGTGTTTACTTAAGCTGTATGAAAACCAAAGTGAAAGTTGTGACTATTCCTTCCCAGCAAGCAGTAAATTCCTGAAATCTTCACTAGTTGCCTGGCAACTGGTCTCAAGCAAGTCCCTGAAATCAGATTTTTGACATTAACGAGATATAACTTGATTATTAGTGAGCTTTAGCGGTGCTAAGCTTATCCACTGCCGGGCTGTAGCTACACATTAACTGTACAGGCGTGAGAGTGGTATCATCTAACTCCCAGTAAGAAAGCGAATAAGCTTATTATTACCAAAGAAAAACAATATAATAAATGGACTCACATTCAATAAATAATAAATTGTTGCTTTTAATGTGTTTCATATTCACGCAGATGTCTTACAAACAAAGCAAGAGCTGTGTGCATCATTAGCGCTACATGAACCCATGTGGGAAAATCAAATAGCGGCGACTCACAGCAAAGTCATGTAGGACATCACTTCATCTTATGTGTATTTGACTTCTCTGGTGTAACAGCTCACAAAGGCATAACTGTTTATGAAGATTATTAGTCCTTACTGCAACTGGACCTAATATATGATGAATAATGATGAGCGTGTAGTAACAGGATGAAAAAGGGGTGTCTTGTGCAGTACTATAATAGGAGGGGTAGTTACTGTGTGGTCGATTTCTCTACTCGCTTTTTAATGAGGAACTGCTCTTTTATCTTTCTAATGTATTAGGGAAAATTCCTGTACTCGTGCTGACGTGTTAGCAAGTTTTCCAAAAGATGTTGCATAATTATATAGGTTGCTCGAACAGATCTCGTTGGACATTTTTTGCTTTAGAGTTCACGTAATAAGCTTTTAAATTCATGTTAAACCACATGTGTTCAGCACAAACACAACGCACCAGAGTTTGGTTGGGAGATGTTCCTTTTCGAGAGGCCTCACTCCAGTTTACTCCACCTGACAGCTTTCACACTAGGCGAAATGTGATGATCATGTTGTGTTTCATGATTCATGTCACTGCAGACCTTTTGTGTATTAAACAAAGACCATGAACCAAGACCAAAGTCCAAGACCAAAACTATAACAAAGTGCTGCCAGTTCCTACATATAACCATGAAGATGATTAATAATGCTGTAGATGCTGCCAGCTGATATTGTATTTTAACAAATTAAATAGGTTCTAAAGAAAATTTTTCTGATACGTTCTTCAATATTTTTTTGACTTGTCAGATACGTTAATGAACAACATTTCTTGTAGTTAACATAATCTGGTCGGTATTAAATTTCCTTCAAAACTTATTTGCTGTTGCAAATTAGTTCAATATTAACTTAATTTCTATGAGACTGGGTTGGCCCACAGCACTTCTGTAATAAAAACTGTTTTGGTTCTCACAGTCTTTAATTCCTTGAACATATTTCAATGAAAGAAAGTATGAATTTCCCATTAAATATACTGAATTGTGATATTAGACTAATTATCACCTTCACTAAAGAGGTTAGGTTTTTAATATATGAGGCCAATTACAGTCAGTCAGTGCCACTATTTGAAGAATTAAGCCATTCTGGAAGGAAATATGCACTCTTTGCAGTCCAAAGCCAGCATGGATCCTACTTTTTTCTTCTTTGAATTTTTTTGAGCCACAGCATGTTTGCCTTGAGAGACACATAATCACAAAATACCTATAGGAAACCATCATATACACTCTCTACACATACTCTACGGCCACTTGACAAGATTCCCAAAAAACAATGATATTTACTATGGCTAGATACACGATTATTGTTTTCCCACCAGCTTTTCTTTCTATTTCCAGCTTTAACACAATATCTTATTTAATGAGCTCTTGAGCTAGAAGTAGGGCAAGGCAGAAATAAAAAAGCACTCATGTTCCACTCACTGAGGCAGGTCTCTGTTCACTATCTAACACGGCTGGGAGATTTCAGCAGCTTGCAAATTAAGGGTCTTTGGGTCACTGTCACTCACAACGGACCCTTATGACGCCCCAGAGTATATTCTCTAATGAAGATTGGCCGCAGTAAGAAGGGTGAAGGATAAAAAAGGAACTCCGGGAATTGATGGTGGTGAACATTTTTGAGGTCAGATTTTTAAGCTCATTGGAGGGAAGGATAAAACAACATGGGGACAGTTCAGACTCAACAGACATACAGGACACGTTTATCCACATCAGCCCAAGTCCTCAGAAAAATACAAGGAATTATCAACCGCAAAGAGATTCATATTTACTAATTGTATAGCTATATATATATATAGAGAGAGAAATATATCACCATACTAATGGGATCACCCAGCTGTTAAAGTGAATGCTTTTTGTCAAATTAGAAAATTATCAGATCTGCTAACACTTTATTTAAATGTAACAGGACAGTAATAGAAAGGGCCACATGCTAGCATAATATTTGACATCTGGTGCAGAGGCAGTGGTGACATGTCTGAGAACAGCAGCAATGAGAAGTTGAAGGAAGATGAGTGTTTTCTGTTCTCTCTGCATCAGTTAAAATGTATGTTTTTGTTGAAGCCTGAAATGACTATTGTGCGTGCAAGGTTGTTGGGAGACTGTTCTCTACTGACTTGTTATTTTTCTCTTCTCAATTTCTATCCACCTTCCAACAAGAGTTGGATTAAATAATTAGCTTGTTTGACGTGCAAATCCTTGATGATATTTGGTAGGTGTGTACGATCTACAGTTACCGACCACGGGACAAAAATGACCTGTATCCAGAAAGATCCAATGGTATCCAAGTTTATGGATCTGTATCCAGATCTGTATATCATATCCTATAAAAAATAAAATAAATAAAATTCGTCAAAGATCCGGTCAGTAATCTTCTGCATATCTTTGACAAGTACAAGCGTATGGCCACCTTGGATAGTACCGTATTTGTGCTCATTTAATCCACTGCACAAGACTCTTATATGCGTGGGTTCACATGTAGGGTGAGACATGTACGTGTGTCTTTGCAGAAGTGTAGTCCCAGATTCACTAGTGAATTACCTATTGACATTTCTCATTACTTTCTCATCATTTATTTGATTTCTGCTGCTTATTTTATGATGTCCGACAGCAGAAAAGCACATACAATACTTCATTTTGTGACTCTCATTTCATTCATTCCAATTTTCTCATATGTTGTATGTAAAGCACACTGCATTAATGAAAGTTGGAAAATATAAATTTTATATAGGTTTGATTATTATATGATTTATTACATGGTGATATACATGGTAGTACAGTATGAGGGTATTCTTTAACCTCTTATGCCCCGCACGGCTAGGGGAAAATATTTTTATAGACTGATCTGATATGAGAAGAATCTCCTCAGCAATTTAAAATCGGCCCATTCCTCTTTTTTATGGTTTATGAAACTGATTTTATTTTCTTTGTGCATGATTATTAAGTTATGCATATATTAGTCAAGTCGGGGCAATTTCATTTATATAGCCCAATATCACAAATCAAATATTTCCTTAAGGGGCTTTACCATCAGTACAGCATACAAAAGCCGTGATGGCTCTTT
This sequence comes from Morone saxatilis, assembly GCF_004916995.1. Lineage (NCBI taxonomy): Eukaryota > Metazoa > Chordata > Actinopteri > Moronidae > Morone > Morone saxatilis. Next base: position 5,823,213 of record NW_023339663.1, read on the forward strand.
GTGCATATTTGACCTTGTGCTGCAGCAGCCTTTCCATTCAGTGTTGTCTTGGAGGTTTTACAGAAACTGCCATCACATTTACGTTAGGAGATACATACTATGTATCATAATATATAGTAGTATATTTGTAAACATGTAATTTATCAAGTTATTTTTATAGATTATTCCCATCATAGTAATCTATCTAAAAATACCCATTGTTATTTCGCAGAGACAAAGGTGACATATTCAACATCATATATTTTTTTCTGACCAGCAGTCCAAAATGTGAAGATAATTCAGAGAAAAGCAAGACATCCTCACATTTAAACAGCCGAAACCAGCAATTGTTGGCCATTTTCACCCTATCAACTGATCAATTATGTTGTAAAATCGTTACACTAGAACTCTGACCTAAAAATGCAATATTATAATGAAGCAATGACTTCTAGCAACATTTAATCACCCCAGTTTCCAAAGTTTGGACTTATTTGTGCAGTTAATTTTGAAGTTTATCAAAAATCCTTTTATGTAGCAGCTTTTATAGGGAGTTTTACTTTCACTCTGATCAAAATGAACACCCTCTCCCAAAAAGCAGCTTAAATCTTTACAGTCACACAGATTTGCAGTGTTTAAATTGATGCAGCCATCTGGAAGCAGCATTTGAAACAAAGCTTCTGATGTGAACATACATTTTTCTTCAATAAATAGCCATTAACTAAACTGTCTTTATTGCATCAGAAACAGTACAAAAGATGGCACTATGGAGCAGAGGTATCTACATTAGTTTCATTTTGATGATACAGTAATGAAAGGACGTCTCTCTGAACGATTTCCGCAATTAAATATACATGTGCAGTAGATGTACCTGACTCCTGGATTTGCAATGTATAATACAGTTGGATGTTTTAATGAATACATTCACAGTACATGACTGGTGCTCTGGTCTCATTGCAATTATCAGAACTCCATCCAGAGCCCGGGTCAGGAATACATATTGATATAATTATATTAGTATGATTACGGTCATAACCTGAATTTTTATACATACATGAATAGCAGTTGAAGCTCTCAGGACCAAAGATTAACCGAAAAAGGAGTTTTCATGGGTACCACAGCAAGGAATGAATTTACATGCTCCATGTATTATTTTTTTCTGCTGCTTTGATGTGTGAATCGTGTATTCAGTTTGTCCCAAAAGAGTGAATTCATGGTTCTTAAATCTATTCTAATGGTTGTAGCCTGATGATGAGGTTTAAAGGTTGTTGGTTTTTGATATATTTTATACTTTACATCTGTATTACCTTTGCAATGCATTTGATTTATGGAAGTGGTAGAAAAACCCGGAGGGTAGGATATATTTCTGCACAGTCTTCTTGTTTCAAGAGCAAAATTGATTGGGGTCAAAGTTCTAAATCTGACCACCACTCTTTGGGGTAATGTGTTACAATTACAGATGTCTGTCTGGGTTTGTTTGGCCCTGATCCAGATCCAAGTCCTACTTATATTTACAGCAGCAGAATATATGCTGATTAAATATGTATCTGACACACTGAAATAACAGCTGTAGCTCACTAAATTTGGCACACTTTAGCCAAAACACAGTAGGACACTGTGATGAAAGGACTGGATTTGGATTTATTATGAACCATATTATTTATATTAGCCTTTACTGAACGTAACAATACATATTAGGACATCTTTAGTTACAATGTACAGAACAAAGGTAAAATATAAAATAATTACTATGATTTGTGATTGGTGTCATGTGTTTTCAGTCAATTCATTTCAGTCTCCTCATGTCAGATCTGGTTGGTGGGGTGCAGGAAGGTGTCTTTTGAAAAGTTTATTTTTTTCACATTTTCCACATCTACCAATAGTTTCTACATATGTTGTACACAGTGGCTTAAATATAAGAATATCATTCTAAAAGTCCAGGTCAGAAACACCTGTACCCAACTAACTCTACAATCTACCAAATAATACCAACACCAGTGCCTATTTTAAAATTCAGACAATGCTGAACAACACTAAATTTGGTGATTCTGGCCACCTGATCAGTGTACGTAAAGCCAATATTTACAACATCATCAGTGCCTTCCAAAGTCTTTACATATCAGTGTTGGCAAAATATATAAATTTTCTGATCTGAAACCATTATTATAAAGATTTGCTTAGGTTGGTTATGTTAGTACACAAGCGAGTTGGTTAGGGTTAAGAAAAGATTAGGGTTTAGGCTTGTTGATTGTCTGATCTTGTTGTTTTTTGGGCTGAAACAACTGATTCTGTCATTTTTCTTGGTCTACACCAGCTTTGGAGAAACATATCTGGCTCTTTAACTGGTAGATGTTTGACTTCCTCCACCAGCTACTCGTTTACTTTGGCCTTTTGGTCCTAGACAGGTAATGACTAAGCTGCTTTCTTGAAAAGAAAGCCTATAGTTTTATATGGGAGGGATGGTGCCTTAAGGGGCTCAATCATACAATTTACATGCTTGAGAACCAAAACAATGAGTTAAAGGTAGCTCATATCTATCCAGAGCTGGTAATTTTCAGTGGGTTCGGCACTACGAGCAACCATTTCATTTTACACAGAGTCCTTTTTGTAACGGGGTGGAACTTTAAACTGATTATCCTGATGAGGCACAATTAAACTTCAATATTTTAAACTTTGAAAGGCCATAACAGCTACTCACAAGTTTAATTTTAATAAAACTTGGAGAGTTAATAACTTCTGTCAGACTGTATTGGCCCAAGGCGTGTCTGTATCATTTCTGAGGGTCGACATGTTTCATTTGGTTAATGTTTACATCTGACATTTTTATTTATACCTACACCCAGCCCACACACTTCTCGGGTGTCAGTACTGAGCAACTTTTGAGAACAAGGCAGGGCTGCCAACATAAAACTCTCTGCCATGTGGCTGCAGATCGAGGCTGAAGTTAACAGCTTGATAATATATTTGTTCTACATAAAAATCTCCACCATCAGTACATACCACAGTGTGAAAAGCAAAGCCTTGTATAATTCCTACTGAAAACAACAAGTTCTCATTCACAAAATAATGTGAAATGCTATCAGGTTTAGAAAATTGCTTGGTTATGATTATAGAAAGATGATAGTCATTGTTAAGGTCAATGAGGAAACTAAGGTCATGATAATTTATATATCTCTGTTTTGTTTTTTTGTTTTAGCAAAGTAGGGATAGTAACATTAAAGACATTGTGGATATTTTGCTTCTTGATTCCACTATTGTTCAGCCTTAACGTGTTTAAATTTAACTACTTGACTACCAAAAAAACGATTTAGCATTTTCCCACCATTACTCCTGGAATTGTGGAGATGATTTTGAAGTTGAATTTAGACCTTCATGTTGGGGAAAAAATGCAGATATAATAGATTCAAATATTTTAAACATTGTTTTTTTGCTGCATTGAACTCATGACCTCAGTGTTTGTAAAACCTTAGCTATGGTACATTAATTAAGTCAAATTGGGCAACATGCTGTTTTAATACTAACTGATATAAGTGATCTCAGCCAAATCACAATAATTTCCCACTTGCTAGTAGTATCTAGCCATGCAGATAATGTTGTTGTATTTCCTGAGGTATTGAGATTTCTGCCACTGAGACTTGTGCTTGTGTTCAGTGGAGACAAATGGGATTTCATTTGTGGCTTACAGCAATGAAAAAGTATATTTGAAAGACTCAAAAGCATCATAAAAAACAAACATTGTCCCACAGTGAGGTCTGTGGACAGTTGCTTTTCCAATATATACCTTTAGTAAAAATATTTCAGTTGAAGACCGATGTCTGTGGATTATCCTGAGTAACCAGGATGCCATTGAGTCCCCAGGCAAATGTGATAGATAGGAGTTTTTATTTCTAAGATGTCTCTACTGCAGCAGAAAGACCCTTTAACCCTTCACATGTTAATTAATGAAGGCACTTGAAAAGAGAAAATATTGATTTCTCTGGGACAACATTGTGGAGGTGATGAATCTATTAATGTTAACTTATATAGGGGGACAGGCTGGGCGACATTATATTTACACCAGTAATGTAGCTGGTCTAAAGACCCATACACGGCTCTTCTTATTGAGATTTTAAATCAGCAAAATTTGAACTTAACTGGCAGGATAGCAGATTTTCTTACTCACAGGTTATGGTGTTTGAAAGTAACCTGCAGAGAAGCTCTTCATCAGCTCTGCTGAAGGCTAAGCACTCTCTCCTTTCATGTTTTATATTCAAATGACTGTCGTAGTCAGCAGGAAAACAGTTTTATTACAAAGTGTGCTGTTTATTGTGAAGTTTCATTAATTCACAGACTTCTATTTGAGGGAGACGATGTACACAGACGTTTTTAGAATTGGTATGTACTCTGGTGGGACAACCTTTGAATGTTTCAAAAACCAAGGACATGATTATTGATTTTTGAAAATAGTTTGGAACCAGACTATGTTCAATATAAATAGATGGGAGAGATTTTTGAAGGTTGAAAATCACTAGAGTTGGGCTCAGCTGGCTGATATCTTTGAAGGGCATTTGCTCAGCAAGGCAAATGCCATCCTTGAGAGTCGTGGTCACCCCCTAGTAGAGGAGTTTAAAATGTTGCTCTGTGAGAGCTGTCTCAGATCCTTTACATGCAACAGCAAAAAGAAAAAAACTGTTTCTTTTATATAATCTGGTCTTGGATAATACCTCCTCTGCACATTAACATGTAACATCTATAACATTTTATGTATCTGTACCATTAACATGTTATTATATATTGTGCATTATACATTTGAATTATATAAATTTTAATGCGACTACGTATTGCCATGTCAATGTTTCTCCTTTTTCATTAAATATACTGCAGTGTTTTTAATGCTGTTATGTCTTTGTGCTGCTTTTTTTTCATGTGACATGGAGCACTGTTTAGTATCAACTTTTAATCCTTGTGAGTGCTCAAAACTTTCAAACCTCTCATTCCAAACAGTAAAATAAAATAAAAGTTAATAAGCCCAAATCATACATGTTTTTTGCTAGAACTGTGTTTCTGTTGGTAAGCCATTGTGTAAACAGTAAACCTTAGGCAGTTTGCTGCCTCCAGTTTGGGAATTTAAAGATGATAAACATCCTGCCCCTTGTTGCTAACGCGAGCACAAACACCAAATTTCCCTCCAGCATCGTCTTCTCTGGTTTTCTCAGAGCTACAGCAGAGAGATGCTTCAACTCAAACTCAAACCTATACAGCCAATGTGCTTAACATATGTTACCCAAATAAAATTGGTAATTGAAAACATGGCATATTTTGTTCGAGCGTGTAACTTTCCTTCTGAATCAGTGGGAGCCTATTAGCACCAATCAAGTTTTTTACACCTGAAGTCTATTTGCAAAGACAAATTAATTAATTTGAACTAATTTAAAACTACCTCCTCGTTCATTTTTCATTTATTTACAGCTACCCCCATTTTCACCACATCTGTTCATTTTGAGAAACATTTTTGACAAGCAGGAGAAGATGACAAAAACACACTTCACTGTTTACCACATGAAGGCAATAGCATGTTCTTCATGACTCAGAGTAGCACAGCTCATGTCTGAGCCCTAAATCAAAGAGTCAATAATGGTGCAGTGAAATGCATTCACGTCACACTGATCTGAATTTCAGCAGGAGGTATTATACTCCCATCACAGATGTAAAAGGCATAACAGGCTGTTTTAAATCCACTGAATATAAAGTTAATTGACGTAGAAAATATCAACCAGTTTTACTCATTTGACAAAAATGAAGGAAAAGGTTGAAGTTGGTCTGTAAATCTCAGACACCAAAGACACTGAAGACAGAATTCTACATTCCAGTGGGTCTCTATTAAGATTTACATAAACCTGTTACAATTCATCCATAATCTTGTCACTCTGAACACATTTTGAAATGCAAAAGCCTGGAAAGTACAACCAACAATAAATCGTTTGTGAATGTTTGCTTTATGAGGCCACGACAGAATGTGACAGACTGTATGATGATTTATCAACTTAAACTCTTATAAAATAAAACACAGTGTGTTAGAATTAATCAAAATACACATTTTACTGCAAGTATAGTCCCTCCTACAAAATAAATATGTGTCAGCTTTGGTGTCAGCTTTGGTGTCCCAATCCTTATATAAAGAGATTTGTCGAGCAATTTTAGGGACACAAAAATCTCATCCCACAAATCTCTTATTTGATCTTCTTTGATTTATTTGCTTTGCTGGAATTCTGCAATTCATGGCAACAAGCAACAAAGATTACAGTCCACATTGTCTGTAGGTTTATGTGCATTGTGACAGTTTGGTAATGTAGTGCAGGGTATACTCAGGTATGCAGAGTATACCCACTTATTTTTCAGCTGGCATTGGGTATACCCTTTTCTAAATCCCCTCTGATGCACATCATTCAATAGTGTTCTGTGAGCTGAATTTTTTACAACATAGTTTAATAATAATTGTCATGAGTGGATGGAGTAAGGAATAATGAATACTTCACTCAAAATGCAAAATTATGTGGTTGTCTCACTCTGCGGGCGAATATTGATTGCAAAATCTGCACCTCCTCTGTGGCAAAATCTGATTTCATAATGATCCTTCGTCCCTGAAGTCAAGCAGCAGTTAAGTGCCGTGTGCAAATACTAATGGCACATTTTTGACTGAGCTAAATATGCAAGAGTAGTTGTACCTGTAACTATTTATAACACAGTGTGTGTATCCTTTGCTTGTCTGCCTGCTGTAGAAGAAAAAATTGAGGCATAAATTGAGAGTATACCAACTTCTCCAGACACCACTAGACCACTGGACGGGTCTGTAGAGGGAGGTGGGAGGGGTTATTTCTGGTACCTCTGGTTCTGTAATGGTTTTGTTAACAAATTGAAAGACAAAGCTGATTCACACCTCTTCCATTTTTTAAATATGCTGTGAAAGATGGTTCTAGCAGAAATTGAAGGTGGAGTTCTTTAAGTATTAGAGGAAGTTCACTGACCCATTTTTGTTGTCATCTCATGTAGAGGTGTACTCAAAGGTGTGGTCAGTACACCAAGCATCAACCGCTTGGTGTATTTATGAATGCGACACACCACACAGCTGTGCAGCGATACACTGATTTTCAGCTTGTTGTTCTCCTAATCACTCTTTATAGACTGCTCACCCTCTTTGTTTGCCAAATTGTTGTTTTTGCCACATGGTTTGTTTGCATTTGGGTCCTAATTCCTGTTGCTAGTAACACTGAGCTATGGCATACTGTGAAGGAGTTTGTTGGCAGGTCACATCTCTGGTTAATTTTCAGATGCATCCATTTGAATTCACAGCACACTCATGTGTAAGGGTGGTAACTGGCAGAAGCTTTTTTACACCACAGCCAAAGACGTGTCCCAACAATGCCAGGACTCCTAAGTGCTGCACTGTGGATTTACCTGGTGTGGGTGTGTTATGATTATTCCTCTGACAGTAGGCAAGTTTGACTAATCCATTCCCGCCTCTGACTGCCTCATCCAACAAACAAATCTTTTCTTCTTTTATTTACAGAACCTCTGCACAGGGAGCACTAATAGAGTTGGTGAGATCAAATTTAATAAAAGCTTGGAGGATATAGTGTTATACAATCGAAGTAATATTATACTGATACACTAAAGTCCCTTTTAAGTAGGTCTACAACAGAAAACATTATATAATATGAGATAAAAAAATGGATAAGGTTTAGTAAATTAACTATAACTTAATTGTGGAACGACAAAGAGACATTAGGAATTATAATCATAATTTAAAAACAATAAAATAATTGGATAAAATACTTGATTATCTGTGGGGCAGCCTTGTAGTTCACATGTATCAAGGCTGAGTCCTTTCTCTCTCTCTCTCCCCCTTTCCTGTCAATCTACCGCCACACAGCTGTGGTTTGATAATTTATTAAACAAGCATCTAAACTGAATATTTGCCCACAGCTTTTTCACTGTCAAACAACTGTCATGTGATGTCACATACCTACATGCACCAATCAGAGTTGAACCAAAAATAATTAAACATGCCTTTAAGCGCATGTTTGCACAACAATCACCTGAGTAAAATACAGCTTCCTTTAACTCCAATACTGGAGTCCTTGAGTATTTGAAATTCAGATCAGCTATGGAGATCCTGAGCTGTTTCCCTACAAGGTCTTCAGAGGGGCAGTCTTGTGCTGACTCTGAGGTACTCTGTAGTACAGGTTGTCTGACAAGAATCCTCATGAAGTATACCTAACCACTGCTTTAGTGATAAACACCTCAAATAAAATGTCTACTATAAAGCCATAGTTTCTACAGGGAATAAAGCAACGTATTACTTTAATAGTAACAAGTAATCTGTAATACATTACGACCCTAACAGTGCTCAGTACACACAGTTGTTGTGGCGCCTGGACACAGGTGAGAGATGTAACATGTGCCACAGCCTTCTAGTCAGCAGGGTAGTTCATACACTTAACTGATAAACCAGAAAAATGCAGAGTAACATTTATACAAAAAGACAACATCGCTCCCACAGCCAACCTCTCATTTCACAAGAGCACTGATCAGACATAGTTCTTGAATTCATTTTTAGTATTTTATTCAGACCCAGTTGCTTGTGTAACTCTTAAGATGTGTTACACCATTTACATTTTTAATCAACAAGCAGTATTTTAAAATGATCTAGCTTAGTCTTGGTTTTTCCTTGTTGACCAAAAGGAATTTGAAGCAATTGAGATTTAAAGTGGAAAAACAATGTTTTAAGTTTGTTAGTTTCTTTTAATCCGAGCGCTGAGGCGCTTGAAGTAAAAATGAAATGAGATGCATCTTGCGTATCAACAAGTACTGTAGTCTCTGAAAGTCAGAGAGAGCTGGTTAAATGAAGCAGGGCTACATTCTGCAGACTCTGAAAGCCACCACTTCATCTGACACTGGAACAATTACCATACTGAACAAAAGCTCACTGATCAAGCTGATTCCTGTCACACAAAGGAGTGAGCGAGAAACTGAAGTCCTTTTTGCTGTGAAGCATTAAGGTTAGCCACAGCCAGGTTAACCATGACAACTTACCATTATGAATAATATCACTTATTCTTTAGTCATGAAGAAAGAAGAAAGGAACCTATAGGGCTTTAATAACTGCTTTGTAGCAAGTAACAGAGTTTCTACTAAGTGTGTAGAAAATTTAAAAAATGAAAGAAAAACACACAAACCCACCCCCCAAAACACCTGAAGCATTAACTAATCCATCCATAGTATTTATTACATTCCCATACACTTATCTTGCGGTATTCGCTGTGGAAAAAGTGGTCAGATCCTTCACTTACATAAAAGTTTAATACATCAGTGTAAAAGTGCTCTATTATAAATTAATGTTCTGCCTTCAAAAAATTATGCGCAAAATGTACTGGAAAAAGACAACTTTTCAACTACTCTTAGTGTTACCAATGTTTAAGCAGCATTTAATTTCGTATTTGTTTGAAGCGGAGATAGCTTTAAATAATTTATATACGAATTGGTAGTAAATCCAGTGGTTCCCAACCTATAGGATAAATCTGAGGGGTCATGAGAACATTGAAGGATGCATGTGTGTTTGTGTTATTCAAATGAAACCATCTGAGAAGTTAAGAGTAGAAATGTCTCATTGTGGTATGGCTAAAAACTCTATAATATAAAATTAAGTGTTGTATTTGATCATTTTACCATATGTTTCTTAATGTCAAATCTTAATCTGAAAAGTTACTAAAAAGAACAACTGTCAGATGAATGTAGTCAAGTAAAAAGTACTATATGATCACCTCTGACATGTAGAACAGATGGAAAATATCAAGTAAAGTACAAGTACATTCAAACTGTAACCAAGTAGAGTACAGTCCTGCTCACCATTATTGGCACCCCTTAATTTTTTGCATAACCTCTACAATATCTTCAGAAATAAATATAAATGTACCAAATTTATATCATCAGGATCTTTTAATTGGCGGTCCAACGTAATTTAACAAAGAAAATTGTTTTTTCAACTTACATGTTGTAATTTCAAAGAAAAAACAGCATGTGCAGCAATAATGGCACCCCTCTTTAATATTTGGTTGCACACCCATTGGCAGTGATGACAGCCTCCAAATGTTTCTTGTAGCCATCTATAAGCTTCTTGCACTTCTCAGCTGGTATTTTCTCCCACTCTCTTTGCAAATTGAACGTTTGCAGGTTTCTTTTCCCCAATGGCAGATTTCAGCTCATACAAAAGAGATCAGGACTCATTGCTGGTCATTTTAAAACAGTCAATTTTTTCCTTTTCAACCATTCCTGCGTGCTTTTGGATGTGTGCTTTGGGTCTTTGTCT
>NW_023339663.1:5833633-5848414 GCF_004916995.1 Morone saxatilis
AATAACATTACGCACTGTTGAAACTGGGATACCAAGGTCTTTGGAGATGGCCCTATACCCTTTGGAGGTCTTGTGTTTGCTAATTATCGCACTTCTGATGTCCTCAGACAGCTCCTTTGTCTTCACCATTGTGACAAAGGAACAGGGGATAACAGATGGCTTTTTAAAACACGGAAGTCATCATTCATTGGCTAATTCATGTCACATGGGCACAGACAATTTATCACAGGTGATTCTCATTTGTGATTTACCAGAGGTGAGTCACAATGTGTTTCCATACTGCCAATAATGGTGAGCAGGACTGTACTTCTTTCCACCACTAGATACTCAGTTTGTGTTTTGCAGCTATTTTATTTTTATATTTTTTATTTTATCTGGCTCCCTACAATCACACACACATAAATAAATACACATACACACCAGTGTATGAGAGTGCCTGCCGCCTGCTTCTGACATCCCAACATCCCCATGACTGAGATTTCAGCATCTCGTGAAGCCTGGCAAGCTCACAGACAGTCAACAGTGTTACCTCTCAGTGCTTGTATTAGCCACTCCATACCTGGATAAAAGGGCACACTTGGCACTTACACGCTGACCTACTTTTCCCCATAAAAGCCTGACAGCTTCTGCTCAGCTTGGAAATCAGTTGTTCTCCCCTCACAGGAGGAAGAAGTCTTAAAAGTCTGGTCTGGTCAGCAGAATGAGGGAGTTAAAGGATGTTTGAGAAGAAGAGCAGAAAGTGACAGTGAGCAGAATTTGTAACTTGTGCAGCAAATGATCTCGTGATCTTGAATCGTGGCAATCTGATTTAAAGTCACTCTAATCCCTCACACCTCCTTCCCAGCTCCCACATCTCTCTTTCCATTTAGCACATTTTACATTTCCATTGCAGCCACTTAGATGACACTCTCATCTAAACTTAGAAAGAGTGCACCAATGGTAAAAACTTCAATTTCATATTTACAAACAGCCAGGATTATTACTTGAGCTCGAATTTACAAGCCTTCTGGAATTTAAAAAAAAATCTAGCTAGTCTTGTTCCACTTTCTCTTCCATTTCCCCCCAGTATGTAAATCAACAAAGGTATTTAACCTAGCAGGTCAAACTGTGCTGCTGGTAGTTTATTCCCAAGGTGCTGTGTGTGTGAGCATGTGTGTATTAGAGGATTACAGTCTGTTTATCATCCAAATGAAATCTCAACTCTCAAACTGCGTTAAGATACCCATTACTGAATACACATGGGAGTGAAGCTTGGTAAATATTACACACTGCAGATGTCTGTTGCCTATCCAAAATCCATACTAACACATTTGTCCTGGAGAATATATCTGCATCTGACTGTGAAGTATATTCACGTTGCCATTTTCTATTTAATTAACTACATAGATTTTTAACCCCCGCTGCTCTGCTGGGGCTGACAGCATCTTCACTAAATTATCTATCTGTGCTCTACACAGAATTGCAAAAAGGCATCTGTAGTCAGACACTTAATATCTTCCAATCTATTAGAAAGGTGCAGTGGGATAAAAGAAATATACTTTCCCTCAGGTGCTTTGATGTTCTGTGACAAAAATCATACTGTAGCAGCTCTCGCACAAGTGAAAGCTGAGAAATATTGCTGTGCATCCTCCATTGTGTTGTGTAGGACCCCGCCGTCATCTTCCCACTCCCACTCTGTAAGTTCGGGACACATTAAAATACTAATTTGGGCTCGAGGCATTGTCTAAATCTGGCATTAGTTGCCAAGATGGAGAATAGGCAATTTCTAAACCTATAGGTTGTTTGGATGGAGGCTTGGTGTCTCCCTTGACAGGTACAAGGCCCAATAAACTCATGATCTCCCTTCACTCGCCTAGATAAGATGTTCCTCTGCCTTATTATTGTGTGACTGTGGTAGGGGACTCTTAAAGAACGAAGTACTAGCCATGTTATGATACTACAGATAAACAATACACTAAAATAGAAGACTTGAAACTAGCAATTAAGACCATAAATTCATTAGGAAACCGTTTATTGAGTTAATAAACCATTAGAAATATTGCAGGTTTAAGACACTTCCGTGTTGGTTTAACTGCACAGATGTGGAAGCTCTGTCCACTACTGTCAATGGTACCAAACTGTGAAATATAAAAAACAAATGAACAAATACATATGTTTTGTGACGTCAAAGCGCTGTGGTTACGGTTTAGTTAAAGGGCTTTGTGACTTTAACGCAACATATGTCATTTTTGGGCATTTGCGGAAATGCCTGATGCTGTTGTTTTTCCAGGGAGAAAAAGTCTAATATTTTCAGCTCATACTGCTTAAGATTCAATAGCGAAAGTCTGTATTATACAGCAAGTCTGCCTCTATGGGAAACCACCAGAGCCAATACATGCTTGTGTGAAAAGCCTGAAGCCTCCAGTGAATCTAAACACAAACCGCCAAGTCTGAACCAATACCTGCCCCCGCACCCTTGTCCACCCCTGCCACCCCCTGCACTCCCATTCATTCATATTCTAAACACATCATTATCAAACAGTGCAAGCAAATCATCTACATGTCTACATTTTGCTGTTTTTTCATGCCCATCAGAGCTGCTAAGGCAGGGTGCATCTTGAATTTACATTTTAACGTTATTCAAAGTGCAGCTGTATGAAACATCATGGCACATTTATAAAGACTGAAAGAGGAGGGGGCCTGCTTGATATAAGAGCCTATTGCCTTCATGTTCTCCTTCCATTATAATGACGTTGGTGCACTCGATAAACCTCTGGAATGATGTTTTAAGAGGAGGCTATAGTCACTAGAAGTCTGTAACACACTGCAGAGCCAAAAACACTGCCCTCTACAACCCTCTATAAATAAACTGAGAGAGAATGGAAGACCCAGGGAAGAAGGAGGAAGGGAGAGACACTGCAAAGGGTAATCAATAAATCTCTAATCTCTTGAGTATTCTCTTCTCCTCTCTCCTCCCCCATGCCTCTGTGCAAGCAAGAACACACACATACATACACACTGATACACTCACACACACACCTCTAGCTGCCTGGAGGTCTGGTCTCATTATATCGACTGGGATTGGGAGGAGACTGATTTGTTGCAGCGGCGCCTGGTTTGTCAGACATGGTGACAGCAGTCATCCAGTCCCAGGGCAAAGTCAGAGTGGAAGCACCAGCTCACACACAGCTAATATGCTTCAGCTTATTTCCCTAACGCCAGGTGCTAAAACTGCCCCATAAATCATACATTACTCATGCACATCCTAAAAGTGAATCCAGCTCGGCAACCACTGAATTCAAACCAGCTGTTATCGTTGTTTATTTAAAGTTGTGCGAGATTATTTTATGTGTAAATAACTGTTGAAGTCTCTCCACTGAATAAGGGAGAGAAGTCGTGTCATTTGACCTACAGAGATTGCTTTTCTCCTGCCCCAAATTGGTGACTCGGTTTCAAAGCCGGAGACATCATCAAGGCTCTCATTTTAGAAATTTCCTCAATTTCTGAGCAGCCATTTTTGAATTCATTATGGAGGAATCATATTGAAGTAAATTACCCTCAGTCCCCGATCCCCTCAAGTGTTGTCTGGTCATAATGTGCCCTCATTTGAGAACAGGTTCTGTGTGCTAGAGTCACTCTGTCATATGCACACAAGCACATAAAACTGCCCCACAACAGGGATACATCAGATAACAATACTAACAAAGGTAGCAGCCATACAAACATAAAGAATAGCGACTATCTAATGAGAAGAAAAAAACTCCCTTTGTCTTTAGGATAATTGTAATGCTCTGAGGTTGCAGTTATCACCAGGGCTAATAATCTATTCTTATAGCACTTATATTCCTATACGTATTACTTGTAAGATATATTCTAGGTGCGATAAAAGCCATAGAAAACCCAGGTCTGGTCATATGGAGTAGGATTTGTTATGTTATTTTGTCATTTTAGCATTAATTAGTATTTCTTATCATTAATTGCATTTTTTTTCTTGCATGTGCATATGGGAAATTCAGTTAAACACATTTATAGTTCCCGAGATCCAAATACACAGAAAAGCTAAAGAAATATACAGCAAGATGTAAACATAAATCAGTACCAAGGCAATCAGACCATCAAGCCATCAATTAAATAATAAGAAAATAATATAAGAAATAGAGGTGACGTTATCAGGAGAACCATCATAAAGTTAACCTACAGTATACCTCTCAAACACATCAATACACTCCATTTGTAGCCTTACACTCAAGAATCCACATTTAAACCCTGAGGGTGTAAAGAGCCTCGTATAAGAGAAGGCACTAAACAATATAGCTAAATTTAATGAACAGCTAAATTGCAAAAATGACCTCAGACACCACAGGGTTAACCTCTTCAGCAGATCCTTCATTCTAAATGCATACTGTGCATCCAATCATTGTTCAAAGCCAGAGAGCTTCATTTAAAATGGGACTGAAATACCAGGGTACCGCATATGTCAATGCTGAATTCCATAAATAAATTGATACACAATATATTTTCCTCAATGTAAACCTTGTAGCTTCATTGCAGCAAGAAGCGGGGTACGTTGATATAAAATGTATATGTGACATTGTAACAAGGGGGGGAAAAAGATGGAAAACAATTTTATCTACTCTGAAGGGGAAATTTCATATTTAACCTTTAGATTTAGATGGTTAATCCACTTTGAACTTCTGCAGTGCGGTACTGGACCGTTCTTCATGTAATTATCCATCAATGATGGATGAAGAAAATGAACGTCTATGTCATACAGTATTTAGAGAAGATGTAAGTAATGTAAGGAAGAGGCTCTGAATACACATGTGCATCCTCCATGTCCGTCTGCTTTCACATCCTACACATGTTACAAATGCAAAAAAAGGTCCTGCAGGAACAGTAAAGACATAAAAAAATAATAATTCACTGATGTTTAGATCTTGATTGAGCGAGCCATGAAAGGCACTAAGTGTCCACGAAGCCACCCTTGAATTTAATTGTTAACAAATAAATTGGTGGGAGTTAATGTGTAAGAACAGTGTCTTCACCTTAAGGTGCACCTGGTGCTATAAAATGCCCTCAGCCTTTGTACGACTGTGCAGAGCAATCATGAGACCTAATGACTCCCACGAGATGGATGCTCACACCGGCCCAGATCCACCCCCATGTTTAACAGCGGCAGCAGACATTCACAGACAGTGTAAACGCTGTTTCCTACAAACATTAACCTGCATGGATGTAAGAAATAATCATCAGACCACAGTAACTGTTTCCACTGTGCTGTGGTCCAGTTTTGTCAGTTAGCCTTGGACATTTGATTTCCAGTGTTGTGCATGAATGTCACTGTTGCAGGAGTTAACCATGTTCACACACTGTGTTTTACAACACCCAGCATGGCTAGTCCAGCTGGCAATACAGATGCAGCTACCTGTACTGCTGAAGCAGTTCATATCAATATTTGAAGGAGTTTAATAAATGTATCAGTACAGATTTCAGCAGAAAAAAATTCTATAAAACTACAAATCCGAACGTCAGGCACATCAATTTGAAATGACACATTGTATTTAGGCAACCCACCAATCTTGGGAAATATCTGCGAGTGAATGATAATCACAGGAATTCATTAACAGAGGGTAAGACTTTGAGCCAACAGCTGCAAGGTTCCTTCACCCAAGTCAAACTCACAGCATGCATTGTGATATCAGTCAGACCATGATTAAAAGCAGCCAAGTGGGAAAAACATTCACATCAGCCTCCTATTTGTAATTCCATGTCAGGAGAGATAGGTGGAATTTATGACCACTGCGATACTCAGCACATCTGTAGTAACATGACTGCTAAGCTACAAAGTAAAAAATAAATCAACAGGAACATTAAAGGAATCAATTCATCCAATTTTAAAAGGAGCTATACACTGTTTGTATCTGGCTCCACTACAACCAACACAGCAAAAGAAGTTAACGTAGAAGCTAATAATATTTTGTAATTTATTTATCTTAAGTCCAAATAGCGGGAGGTTTTCCTGCTCCAGTTTGTCCCATTCTGCTGATATTACAGGAACTCAGCATTAGCTCTCTCCCAGCACCACTTGTTTCAAAAGGTGCACAAATTAATATTGCTTTGTCACTTTTTCTTGTGACCAGACTGACTTTTTTGGAACAATATAACAATGTCACACTATTTCTGCCTTTGCAACTGTAGTCATTACTCTCACAACTGCGAGAGATCGTTTGTCAGTGGTGTGAACATAAGTCATTTAAAGTGTTTGAATAAAAACTGGTGCTGTCATTTTTCTGGTGAGGACAGGCTCATTTATGACACATCAGACAGATCAGTGTCATTTCCTTTCTCAAGTGAAGGTTACCACCTCTACTGAAATCATTTTACAGTTTGTGCTACTCATACTAACACTAATTAGTCCCTTAAGAAGTCTTTTAAAACTCACATATTAAAAAGAAGACTGTTGCTCATCTTTTAAAGCTGACACATCCTGCTAATTCAGTGGGAACTGATTTGCCTATGTAGCTGCCAGTATCACTGTGATTTTGTGACTTCAGAGTTAAAGTTCCTTTGTCATGAGCTGGTATTTTCATAAATGAGTCCTCACACTCTTTACTGCCTCTCTCTCTCTCACACACACACACACAATCACATATAACGGGAAACAGGAGTACAATATTTCACATAGCATATGCCTTCTCTGTTTTCCAATAATGGCCCCATATTCCCATTCGCCCTTCTAATATGCCTTCTGGTGCATTCAGGTGATACTAATGACAGTCTGAAATGGCAATATCTACGTTGTGTGTGTAAAACTGACTTAATAATTCCCCCTGAACGGAAATATGGACAAAACTAAAGCTACTGGCCTCATACGCAGCCTCCCGATGCTGTGCACCCTTTGAGTTCTCTGCTGATAAAGGCTTCCCAGATGAAAAACACCTCAGTAGCATGCTGTAGGGGGAAACAAATCTCTGACAGTGAAAGTATGAGATCAAACAACATGGGGAGGGGGGTAAAGACGGAGGAAGGCAAGAGAGAGGGTAATAGAAAGCTCAGCGGACAGTGACCAATGAGACGTGTACGAGGGAATGGCAGTGGCATAACAAATCAGAACTGGAAGAGAGAGAAATGGAGACCAATGAGAAATGCCCTGCAGAGCAAGAGTGGCATAACAAATTATTAATGGAAAGCGAGAGGTGGGGAGGAAAGACAGCAGCGAGAGGGAGGGAAAGGGGTCACGACTAGAAAGAGTCTCCCATGAGAACTGCATGACAAAACACAGTGGCAGGCAGTGTTACCAACAAGAAGGCAAAAGACGTAAGACAGAGAAAGACAGAGAGGAGAAAGAGACGGCAGCCAGATGAAAATAATCAGACTAGGTCAACAAAGCGGGAAAGAGAGGTGACAAATAGACCGGTGGGGTTGTTCAATCAGAGAGTTGTTAGGAAGCGGCTGGTCCTCGTGAGGTTGCGTTTCCTTGCGTTTACAGTAACGAATGATCCTACAATCCCCCAACACAAATCTGCTCTGAGTTATGTTAAAACTCACGGCCACTATCCGAGGAGCTGTGATCATATCAGATGTTTCTGCCAGTAATGATTTACATCCGGTGCTAGTGCAGATACAAGTGTGCCCTTTAGGCAGCGGAGGTCGGGGCGGGGGATGGGCAGGTCTGACCTTCACGCAGCAGCTCATTGCTTGACACCTGCATTTTTACATGGAGTCTTGTATTCCAGTATTAATTGGTTTTAAAGCCCAGACTGAAAAAAAATGCTCCATATAAACATGCCCAAACTTTAAATTTCAATGGTTTGCAGTGGGGAGTTGAACATTTTTCACAAACCAACCAAAAGAAAAAATTGTACCATGTATACTATTCAAACGGCTGTGTTCTTTCTGCACTTGCTCTCCGTCTTGAAGTAAATACGTGGTGATGTATGTTTTTCCACTTCCAAAAAATAGCAGCTTCCAAGCTTACCACTTGTTGACTACTGCTTATGTTTCCTGGCACTTTGAACTTTCTTGTAGCGATGCTGCTTTGTTCCCAGAGCTCTGAAATGACTTTGGTGAGTACAGTGTTGGTACTGGTAGAAATGTTGGCCCTATAAAAATAACACCCAAGTTGTTATTTTTCCAGTATTTTCAGGGGCTTTTTCAATGCCTTCATCACCAAGTTCACAGAAAATGACGAACAAAGGACCCAAATGGAATTGACCCAGGGGTGTTGTGGCTTATGCTCCTCATTTTATCTTCAAGGACATCAGGACGCAACAGAATCGTCTTTAAAATAATTTTTCAACTCATTCAAAAATGGCTTGTTCCAGTTTCTCAAATGTGTGCTAATTTCTGTTTGTTTTTACTGTGAACTGAATACCTTTGAGTTTTAGACATCACTTTGAGCTCTGAGAAATTGTTTTGTTACATTTTGAATTATTTTCTGACATCTTTTAAAACTAAACGAATAATAATTTCATCAGAATCAACAGATTAATTTATAATGACGTTAATTTTCAGTTTCAGTCCCGATTCTGACCCACTAGCTGGATATCAACAGCGTTCTTCTCTCAGCAGTTTATGCGCTCACATGAGTGTTTGTTTTCTTTTGTGTTATTCTGCCTCGCTGCTCCGACCTTTGTGTGTGTTTGTGTGTGTGTGTGTGTGTTCACGCTTCAACTGAGCGAGGCCATCTATAAACCCCCTAACACTCCTTCACTCTGTCTCTCTGTGTCTCTTGTTGTCCCAGTCGACTTCTCTGACATTTTAATTCCTTGTTTCTTAATTGTGCTTCTTTCCCTTCTTTCACATACTTACCTCTCCTCCTCCCCCGCTCCGATCATTAACACCTCATTCCCCCAAGCCTTCCCCTTAGCTCTGTAACACCTCAGCCTCTTCTCATCCTCCCTCTTCCTCTCTTCCCATCATTAGCTCTGTTTTCCCCCACTGACTCACACATCCCTTACTCTCTGTCACTCCGTGTCTTTCCCATTTTCTTTGCTTCTGCCCCTCTTCTATCAACCTCCCCTTTCATATCTTCCCCACCTGCTTCTCCTTTCCCTCATCTTCCTCCAGCAGTCACCAGTTCAAATCACCACCATGTCCACCGATGTCCTCAGTATGGCAAATCCACCCAGGGTGAGAGGAGCTTAGACTTGAGCAGGCTCAACCAGCCCAGTGCTGCCCCAAAGAGCGGACATAGAAGGCTGTGTTAAGAAGAGGATTAATCAAATAAAAGATGGTGTTTGAGCTTTTTCTGCTCACGTACACACCCACACCACAGCTGCATAGTGGGGAGCCTTCAGCCACTCTATATCCAGTTGGATATGCAGGTAATAAGATGGAAGGGTTAGCACTGAATATTTCAAAAGCTCTGTGCATCAAATAGACTGGGGCGGACCAGGAAACATGGGGGTAAAAAAAAAATGGGGGTTGTGTTGTACTTTGCAGAATCAAACGGCTTTGAATGCGCCAGGGAAGTAAAACTGGTGCACCGAAAGAGAGAGGAGTGATCAAACACAGCCCAGTTCTTGATCAGGCAAGAGGGAGCACTGACACAGCGTACAGTTTTAATAGTGTTGTGTTATAAAACCAATCAGTCCCTGCAGTCCAGGTTCAGACAATGTTTGTTTAATGCGTTGATCTGGGCATTAAAACAAAAACTGGTTACATTACATTTGGTTTAACTGCCTCTTAGCTGGGGAGTCCAGTACAGTTATAAGAGTGTCATTTGTAAATAACAGCTTATAAATGATAACATGGCAGAAAAAAGTACATATTTTGAGCTCTGATTTAAAAATTCCAGACTTAATTTCAATAACACATATTTAGAAGAACTATTCTCAGCATCATCAGTGCAGCTACATGAATGTCAAGGGGCCAATCAACCTCCAAAAAAATGGTAGTCCATGTTGCTTAATGAAAGAGCCCCCTCCTGACTGCCCAATCACTCTGTCTACTTCAGTAATTATCCAGATTAGGAAACCTCTTTAGTCTCAAGTGAGTTTCACAGCTGCAGATAACCCCCTGAATTTTTCTAAAATACATGTTGCATGTGATGTCTCTAGTGTCGGACAATTCTACTTTTTTGTTACTATTATTCAAAGGTGCACAAAGTGAGTTTTTCACTGCTTTATAGTACAAATGATGATTCACAATGTTGCTGATCAATACTCAGAAATTACTTTTTCTTGCTGGCAGCACCTCAGTTTGCCACCTCTTGTATTTTCACTTTTGTAAACAGGAGAGCAGAGAGAAATGGGCACCACAGGTAGAATAAAAGCCTGGTGACAATAGAGATGTAGGAGAATAAAACCGGAGAGGTCTGAAAAGAAATGAGAGAATTTCAGTTTCAATAAGAAGCATTTTTCAGCTTTTCCACCTATGGCAGCTGCAACAAATAAAGACCATTGCTACTTTATTCAGAATTTAGTTTTTTGTTTTCCTCATTTACTTCCCAAATTCCATTTTACATTGCCAATTTCCATTTTCTAACACAATCCCTGTCATTTTCGACCCCCCAGTGCAAACTGCAGAATTCCTCTTCTCATAAACATGGAGTTACCAGCCACATCTTTTCACCTGCCAACGAGGAGTTTCACCACAAAACGTGTGATTATGCTAAAACACTCTCAGTAAGACTCCTCCTGTGATAAACACTGCAGAAATGCTGAGCTGTTGACTGTATATATAAATATAAGCATAAAACTAAATTCTATAGCTACATATATATGTATATATAGGTCTAACTTATAGATAGAAGAACAGGAATATGTACACTGATCAGTATGTGGTTAAACTTCTTTTACATTTGTATTAGTTTTTCATGTCCTGAACATCCTGAACGTCCTGATCGTCCTAAAGACCCCAAATTAGGCTCAAATTAAATAACAAAATACATTCTGATTTCCCTCTAGAATGATACATAAAAGGGTTTTTTGATCTGACATCCCTATCAGCATGACTGCATCATTTGACTGTGCCTTTCAAAACTGTTTCAAATCATTGAAACAAACCCCACGAAGCTATAGCTGTTATTGTAACCCCAACCACAATCTTTCCCTAATCCCAATCAAGTTGTTTTGGTGCCTAAACCTGAACCTTAAATAATTAGGTCGACATTTTGGGTAACATACTACTTATTTTAGATGATATCTGTGTATAAAATATTCAGAAACCTCACGTACCAGCACCTCAAAAGCTCACTGATTGACGTTATTTCTTGTTTACTTCATTCGTAAAACTGTGTAAAAACAACAATTTGCCGTTTAATGGGGAAAGAAATTGTATAATCCCTGTATGGTTTTTATATGGATAAACAAATTAGTGTTAGAGATGCCAGTAGGAAGTTGTTGGGGGGAAGTTTACCTTTGGACAGAGCCAGAATAGCCATTTCCATTATCTCTAGCTGGGATATGGTTATCTTGAGAGTGGAACTGATCTGCTTATCTAACTCTTGACGAAAAAGCAAATAAGCTCTTTCCCAAAACTTTTCCTTTAATGGTCCAGTGTGTAACATTTAGGAGGATCTATTGGCAGACATGGAATATACTATTCAAAGGTAATTTTCTTTAGTGTATAATCACCTGAAAATAAGATTGATTGAGCGTTCGTTACCTTTAGAATGAGACCTTTATATCTACAGAGGGAGTGGGTCCTCTTCTACAGAGTCCACCATGTTTCTACAGGAGTCCAGAATGGACAGGAGGGGTGATAGGAGGATGAGTTGGTTGCAATCTGCAAAGTCATAGATGCCACTAAATCCTACACACTGGTCCATAAGGGTTTAGCTGGTTTAGGTACTAAAACAACTTGGTTAGGATTGGGGAAAGGTCATGGTTTGCATTAAAATAACTACTTGGTTAAAGATAGGGAACGATCAATCATGATGGACAACAGTTATGATACTTACGGTCACTGGAGGCCTTTGTCACTTTAAAGCAAACATATGTAGTTTAAGAGGAGTCTCCAAATATTTACAACAAAGATTAAATTTAAATGAACATCAATTTTCTATCCCCATCTCATCTCCACAGAAATCAATCTATTATTAATCATTGGCACATATAATTTAACCAGACATTAACTTCATGCAGAATCGTGACAGGAGATATTTACACACATCAATTAGCAGCGGCACTGTCTTGACTCAAATTAGAAATCTTGTTATCAGGACAGCATCTCATAATTTCTGGTCAGTGAGATATTGCTGAGAAATCACATGCACCAGCATGTATCAGAGCATCAGCGTGACGGGTGTGCACCACACGCCTTAATTGGTTTCCCAAAAAAAAAAAATTGATCTATAATTAAAACTGGTGATCTCCGGCTGCTGTATTTATCAGTTAACCACATGGGAGCCTCATCAATGTGACAGATGGTATACTAGCTAATGTACTGTTTCTGTTTGCTTTTAGCCTTTAGTTTAATGTACAATTTGGATAATGATTTGAAAAAACATACAATTAAATATTTTCTTTTTTACTTTTATTGGAATGCCTATTTTTCTTCTGTTGTCAAGGATGGAGAAACTACATGTTTTTTGATCTGTTTAAAGAGCCTGACATCTCAATGACCCCAAACAGAACATTAATGTTAAATATCTTTGGGTTTTGGACTCTTAGTTAAAAAAACAAGTAATTGATAATTATTTTCAGTCATAATGAATATTATTAGTTAATAATATTAGTTGCAGCCCCTAATTTAATCATTATTGTACACCAAACCGAACAAAGTGAAGATCAAGGTTTTAGTCCCTCATCCGACTTTGTCCTGTTACTTTAAAGTATCTGCAGGAAATGTACAGAAATAACCAAACCACCGGCAGGAAGCAGTATCAGATGAAACTGCTGAAGCACACAATCAGCTTGCAAAGAACATTTAGCTTTGTCATCATAGCCTCTGCTCGTAATATTGAAAATAAGGACACTGTTGGATTTTCATGTTTTATCACTCACAGCACACAGCCTTTTAGATAAACATGCCCTGTATCCCTTCGGAAAGATGCATATTTCATGAGGACATTTGGGTTTGGGCTCCATGTTTATCTTGTCAACAGTTAACAAAGCTGTCTTAAAGGCAGCTGCGCCCTGCGGTATCACTTCACATCCCATTGTGTGGCCTCGCGACACCTGCCCCAAAGACTCGGACTTGTCTCAATAAAAGGCAACAGAGGGTTTAATAAGAATGGATGTCCTTCATTTTTCTTTAAAAGATGGAAGGAATGGCCTTTGATCAGTACAAGACTCCACTGAGGATTTCATTGTGGCAGCTACAAAGGAGTACAGGGCAGGAGTGCCTCTTGGAAATATTCAGGCGGAACCCTGCTTTGTCGCGAGATTGATTGGACGAGTGTTCATCTCCTTAGAGAAGCAATTTCTCTATCTCGACTGAGCGAATTATTGTGTCTAAGGCTGAGTTGCTCTGCTTTTTTTGCCAGGCCAGACAAGAGTGCGTGGGAACGATGAGGTTGGCGATAATTCCAATACCTTGGGAGACACACTTGAATACTAAGTCATCAGTATGTGTCAGGTGCAGCAAGGTCGAGCTGAATCCTTTGGCATGTTTCCATCATGGTGTGGAGAGACAGATGGCATGAACTTGATAAATGTGACAACAATATTGAGCTGTTTCCATGTAATCAAACCTATTAGGAAGAGAGAGAGGTCAGAAGAGGGGGAGATGTATTTTTTTTGTTTTTGCTTGTGAGAAAAAATCTATATTCCACCCTTCCCTTGTGTCATCAATTTAAAAAGGTTCTTTCTTTTACACAGAATACAACAATAATGTTGCTGTTTCACTGCTTATTTTTTCCCATCACAGTCAACTAATAGGACCAATTTGTCAGTTATAAACATAAAATGGATATCAGTGATTAAATGGATAGCACTTATACTATAATAATATAGTGCATGATTTACAGATTGCAGATACCAATTAAATACTTGCGGGTTCCTACTGGCACTTAAATGGAGACATAGTGGAAGAACTATGGAGAACAACACAGTAAAATAAAGGCATTTTAGGGAAAAGCAGAAAAAAAAGGGTTTTTGTAAATACTTGATACCTACAGTATACAGAACTGGGAAACAAAAATTCAAACGTTTTGGAGAAATGGTGTCAACAACACTGATATTCTGCAGAACCTGCTAAGTAATTATGGTATCACAGTTACAATATGCTACCAAAACTGTTGGGGTACATTAAAGTTAGGAGAGGGGCTTTCTCTCAGAACACTGGTACCTGACTCATACAACGATATTATCCTGTGAAAGGACCGGACGTTGGTGGAACTGACTGGAAGTTGTTAATTTAAGCCTGAAATTGATACCGCTGATCAGAATTTGCTATGTTTATTAGAAAACAATTTACAGAAAAGCCTCAGAATAGAACTTCAGAGCAATGTTTTGAAGAGTAAGAGAACTATTTGCAGAAGAGGTTTTTAAAATAAAAGTTCCTTTATTTACGAGTACAGATATTGACACATTTTATGCGGATGATGACACCCTAATCTCTACCACAAGTGGTTCCCCCTTCACTTAAATCTGCATCTAACTAGAAACAAAGATACATTGGTGTGTCACTGTAGGTCAGGAGGTAGAGCAGATTGTCCACTAATCAGAATGTTGGCGGTTCAATCTCCAGCTCCTCCTGCTGCATGCTGAATTTTCCTTCAGCAAGAACCCAAAAATTGTGCCAAATGTGCACAAATTAATTATTTTCTCTTTCTGAGCAGTTGGCACTTGCATGACAGCCTCTACCATCAGTGTATGAATGTGTGAATGTGACATGTAAAGTGCTTTGAGTGGT
>NW_023339663.1:5848444-5849082 GCF_004916995.1 Morone saxatilis
ATTTTATTATGTTTGCCATACATGTGTATATTTCTATTTACGCTGGGTTTTTAATTTCATGTATTTTTAGCTCATTTTCCACGAAGAAGCATGTTTGGGTCATTAAAGCATCATCAAGGTGCTTTATGATGCGGCCTGCCTGGGCTGTTACCAGGACTTTTTTTTTTCTTTACCCCCTCACCACCTGCTGTTTCCCCACCTGTTCCTGCAACCTCCACATCTCCCCTGCTCCCTCCGTCATCCCTCACTCATCCCCATCCCCCTCCTCCTCTACCACCTCTTCTGGCTCTGCACCACTTCACCTGCATTCAGCACAGGTCCCAAGGTGCACCAGCATCCTCCGGTTTGTACATCCACGCTGTTCGGTCTCTCTGCTGCACCACACTGCAGTCGTTTTTTCCATACTGCTACAACCAAACCTCGATTACACGAACAAGGGCAGTAAAGACAAACCCACCCCCCATCCCCCCTCGCCTCCTTCTATTCTCTCCATCTGTCTTTCTCTCCTTCTCTAACTCTCTGTGGTAGTTAGCTTTCCTACCTCACTCTCCATCTCTCCATGCCCAGTCCTTTCCCCCCCAAACCACCATCTGGTCCTCTCATTGTCCAGACTCATTTTGCTTCTGTTTGGCTTTACT
>NW_023339663.1:5849131-5882775 GCF_004916995.1 Morone saxatilis
CTCTCTGTCTCTCTCTCTCTGCCCAGCGGCATCCTTATTCTAAGCAGTGCTGCAGCAAAACTCTCCCGCCCTTCTCCGTTTCCCCTGTCGATAAGAAGATGGAATTTTTATCAGTGTTAATAAAAGCCTCTATTTTTACAGCCTGCTGAAAGAGCAGGGCCTCATCTATGCAGCCACTCACTGTTGTTAATGTATGAGGGTGTAAATATTTGTGTATGTGTGTGTTGTACCGAGGAGTCACAAGAGAATGCGAATGAATGTGTTTGCATGTGAATGGAGGTCTAACAGAGCATGCAAAGGATAGTCAGCAGAGTTGTTCCTTGTGAATTATAACTAAAACTTAGAGTCCTATAAAGTGATTTTTTTTTAATTGTTTGATTGACAGTTTGCAGACATAAAGCTGAGATGAAAACCAACAACATGAGCACCTGAAGTTTGCAACACTTACAGAGACTTGATTATTAAAAAGGGGAAACATCTGTGGTCGAGAAAGCAGCGAATTTCTCTGAATATTCACCATACTTTTTTAAAGGAAAGCCAGAACTTGAAGCATAAACAAAAGGAAGAATATGGCATTGAAATGTGTGTCGGCTACTTCATTGAAAAAAGTCACACAAGTGGAGGCACGGTGAAAAGCAGTTTTGAACACCTCAAGGTCTAAAATATCTCCTTTGGAAGAGTTTTATTTTGAAAGGCTTTTATTTGTGCAGATTGAAACCCACAGAATAACAAACACTTTATACTCAGGAATAACCAGCTATATCCAGTCACGCAGCTGATTTTGACCAGGAAATAAAATTGTACATGCATGCAAATGAGAATGTATCACATTTTCTCCACACTGTGATTTTGAAGGAGCATGACAGTGGCAAGCAGGTGTTGGGCGTAATTACAAAGTGGTGGCATAATCTAATTAAACTGATCCATGCTCTTGACGGTGGTGAAACTGGTTTCAGACAGCACTACTGACAGGAAAAACGCATGGTTGTGTGATTAGCCATGACATACCAGATTACAGCGCCGTGGACTCCATTAAGGAAGTGATGGGAAGGTCATATGTGTGCAAGTGTAGTGAGAAGAAGCTTCTGATTTGATCATCTAAAAGTGGTTTAGTTGATGTGGGGGCGTGTGCTGTGTCAGTGCCAAACTTACTCTGTATGAGGAAGAAGTTGGTTTACACAGTTTACTGACAACACTGACTCATTGCTAGAAATCACACCACCTCTACATACATATGGCACTTTGTTGTCTTGCTATTTTCTCTTGTTTGGTGTCTTTTAAGTGGATTCACAGGCTTGTGTAGAACTATTGATTGCTTCTATACTGGCATTGTTTATTTAAATGGGGCTTTTTTTACACATAAAGGCCAGTATACTTGACACTGGGAATACAACTCAGCCTGTGAAAAACTGTTGTATAATGTCTTTTGTTGCTCTGGAGCAGTTTTGTCATGTCTAAGAAATTAATCCTAGAAATGTCATCAGGGGTTATTTTGGGGCTTGGAGATCAGAAATATGTGACAGAAAGCCTGTGGAGTTGGAGTTTGAAAGATGTAGGCTTTACCAGTTAGAGACAGTTTAAAGATATTACATTATTGGTTGCGCATATATCGGCCTTTGCTGCTTCAAAGATTACATTTGTGTTTCCAAATCATTCTGACAGAAACTTAATCACTCAGTAGAGAATTTTTATTGGCAATGGTTTTTTTTTCCTGTGGATGAAGCATTATAATTGTGTTTGTTTTGTTTTGTAAAGTTGCAGGAAAGTGCACAAACATTGACACCAGAGACTAGGGTTTGCATTCTGAATCCTGTGTCTGGTTTGAAGGGGTGGTGCTAACCAGGTTGTTATTTAAGCCTAAAATTGATACAGGTTGATCAGAAGTTGCTATATTTATTAAAAACCGAACAGCCTCAGAAGTGACTTCAGAGCATTATTGTTGATCACATGAGTAAAATAACTATTTACAGAGCAAGTTTTAAAAAATAAATATATGAAAGTTGTTATATTTACTGACACATCTTAAATGTAAATTATCTGTACCGGATTCTACTCGCTCAATCCTCGTGTTAACATAATTCAGTACCAACAACAGAGGTTCATTAAATGATGTTATTATTATGTTGTTATTATATAAACATTATTTTGTGTCATTATGTTTCTTGCAAAACATATTCGCTGTTGCAACTTATAATAAACAACATATTTCTAAGGGACAGGGTTGGCTGCTTTGATCTTGCCCATGTTCTTCATTTGTCTCTTGTGAGTTTCCCAACTTTATGGCTGTGCAGTCCTGAATCACTGGGGTATTCCTTTAATCACTGAAGCATAATGATTGTCAATCATGATTAGAATAGTAAAACCTATTGTGTGTTCTTGTGTGCTGTATTGCATCTTTTTTGCACTCATAACCTCTCATATTGAATCTTTGTACTTTTATAAGCACTGCAGGACAGTGCTGTATAGCATTGTGTACTGTTTATTATAATTGCTCTGCCATGTGCGGACCGTGCCCATGATTGTCTATTCATTGTTTTTCCTAGGTATGTTATTTATTTTGTATGTTGCAAACCAATCAAAGAAACATCATCCTGCAATCCAATAGTTCACTTAATGTATGTTTGATATGACTTCAATGAAGTACTGGATCAGGTGGATGTAGAATATATATGTGGCAAAACCAAAAAGTTAGGATTTAGAAGCGACTTACTGTGAAAATGAAAGGAAAAATCATTTTCCTCTTTTATTCTTTAAAGCCTATCTGTGCCCTTTTCTTCTTTTATTCTTTTTAAACAATTTTCTTCCAATTCTTATGCATTTTAAATGTTTTTTTGTGAAGCACATTGTGTTTTCTTCATGCATGAAATGTACTATATAAAAGTTTGACTTGCCCTGCTTTATCTTACACTGAATACGCCTGAAACAGCAGAACCATTTCCTGGAGCAGATATGGAGAGCACAAAGCTTCTCCACAGACGTGAGGCAGAAAAACATGGAAAGGAAAGGAGAGATATCAATAGAAAGTGCACTCTTGAAAAGGATGAGAGAGAAGGAAGAAATGAGAGAGAGGAGAGGTGAGAGAGAGAGAGACGAGAGAGAGAGAGAGAGACCACATATCAAAAAGAAATTCTCTCTCCTCAAATTGACATTACTTTTACACTACTGCTTGTTCCTGGGCTAAATGACTTGTTACTGAAGATTTGTACCCGCCCCCTCCATTCTCATATCTTTTCTGATTCTTCCTGAAAATGTCTCACTGAGAATATGGCACGTCTTTTGAAATAATCACAGATGAGTTAAACTGTAAAAGGAGCTTCTTTTTGATTGTTCTTCAAGCAAGAAAAGGATTCTTGAGGTATTTTTTTTCACCATGCCCTGAGTGCTGCTGATAATTAACATTGACTTTGTTTTTATTTGTATGACAGAACAAGAAGTTTTGTTCCTCAGTCGCCGCAGCAGGATCCGCTCAGCTCTGATCAGTGTCAGTTTGCTGCTTATGCATTCCACTTGGGACTCCACTGCACCCTAAACTAAAGCTCCTTTCATGAAACCACACTGTCAATTAGGTGTATCGAGCTGCTTTTTTCCTCCCTGCGTCAGCTGAGTTGGTGGGGTGTTAGAGCTCGCTGCTTCCATCTGGTCTCCATCTGTAATGAGACAGACCAACAAGAGGTCTCTTGCTCATGTGAGGGTTAATAACCGACTGTACTAACACAGAAAATCTCTCCATATGCACATCTTAGATACATCCTTACACAACACCTTCTGCAGTCTCAATTTTCAAGCTGTTTCAGTGAAACCCCCTCTACCTTTCATTTCTGCCCCGAGCGACTATCCATGGTCAGCTGAGTAACACACTAAGTGGAATCAGTGGGTTTATACTGGCAGCCACTTGACTCTGAGTAAATCTCACTTAAATGGAAGATTATTCAAATCAGTGTATTTCCCAACTGGCCCGCGTGGGCCGATGCTCATATACCACGTCTGCCATGTGACATCTTAATCCGTTCATAGTGACCTAAAAAAGAGAAACGACCCACCTTTACAGTATAAGACAAAAAAAAAACAAATCAAAACACTGCAGCTAGATGCTGTTTTAACATTGTGCTGCACATTGCTTTGACACATCCAGCCCTCAAGTGTCCTATATGAATATTTTAAAAGGATTCAGACCTGTCAACTGTGATTACTCGATACTTATTAATTTTAGCAGACTTGCTTGCAGAGACCTTTTGAAGTTCAGCAAGTATTTCCTAAAATATTGGCTTGACTTTTTCTTATTAAATGCAGTATTATTATTATTATTATTATTATTTTAAACATATATTTATACTAGTTTGAAGTGATGTCCTTCGTTGAAAACAAGGCCATCTGTGTACAGAGAGCAGTCTCACTGTGGTCATGCCTGACCGATGCAGTGGGGGAAATACTTCAGTGTCAGAAAAATGCCAAAATAGTGAGCACATCCTTCACTAAGTACTTCCACTCAGTCCCCGGGCTAATCTGGAAAAAGTGTTGCAGAAAAGTGAGAGCTCTTCTCTACTCTTAACTGTGTGATTCAGTGGAAAAAAACAAAAACATGTTTACTGTTATGGAGCACATTATGTGAAGAGTGATGGTATTATGGTTCTACAAAGTAGTTGTAAACATGAAGGGCAGCCATAGACGAGGGGTCTCAAACTCAAATTGGCTTGGGGCCACTGGTGGTATTGTCATCTCATAGGAGGGCCAATTTACTGTTGAAGTACAACAGGAAAAGTGCAATCTTATGAAAATATTTCCATTATTACATACATTTTATATCATAATTTCATATTATCTTTGTTGTTCGCAGACAAACAACAAATGAACCCTGCTCTCCTCTGTTCTTATCAACCGTTTGCTCACATTTGCCGGCACTTTTGACCTTTACCATTATTTCATATCAAATGAAATACATTTTTGTGAAAATAATTGAATTGCTATTTTTATTATATATCCCAGATCCCTGATGATTTAGAGCAATAGTTCAACATTTAGTAAATATACTTAGCTGCTTTCTTGCTGAGTTAGATGATTAAATTGATACCACTCTCACGCCTATATGGTAAATATGATGCTACACCCAGCAGCTGGTTAGCTTAGCTTAGCATAAAGACAGGAAACACAGAATTAACATGTTATGTGCCATTTAGTTAAATCCACCGGGCTAGATACTACAATAGTTTGTACATTTGCATGTACCCAAGTCTCTGAAGCATAGATATTAATGTGTTTGCCATAGGTTTGAGTACAGGGAGTTTTATTATTATAAAATTGTCTAAGGACATTTTTTAAGCGTTTTTCAATAACCTGTGGAAATGTATTTAAAAGGAAGCTTTTTGAAAGGGCAATTAGAATGGTTTGTGATGTGAGGTAAGTTGGCAGCAGACAAAGGGCACAAGTCATCAGTTACATCAATAAAGTCTGCAACGATGTTCAGCTCTTGAAAAGTGAGTCGACACAAAGTCGAAGTTATGTTGGAGTGTCCAGGGAAAGAGGTAGGAGAAAAACAATATAGCCAAAACCGACCCGAAATCAGCTTTGTATCAGGTTTATAAACGGAGTGGAGTCTGGTTACTGACATACTTTTTTCTATCAAGATCCTTTTCTGAATGCCTTGACATGAATTTCTCAGTCAACTTTAAAATAATAGAATGAAAACCCCTATGGCCTCAAAAGATGAAAACAAAAGCAATTTTATCTGAAATGTCACCTTTTTTCACTGATTTTATTTTATTTGTATGTTTTTCTACACATCACAAGGCACAATATTTGTCCACGTTTTGCCTTTATATATTGCAGTTCAGTCAAATGTATTATCTGCTATTATTATAACCTTAAGAGATCAAAGGAAAAACATGTCTAATTTATGATGACTGATTGAGTCTAAAACAGTGCCAATCCTTTCACAACATAAGAAAATAAAACTGTTCACAGCTCACTTATAAATATAACTGGTGATAACAAATGAAGTCATGACATCATACTGAGAAATTCATGTGGCTGTTGCTTTTCATAACCATGGAAACATGAACAAAATTGGATTTTAAAAAGCTAAAGAATGCCTCAAGTAGGTCAGTGTTATGGGAATGCCAAAATCTGGTGTCTATAAAAGCTGAAGACTGGAATCAAAGGAGTTTGAGTATTAAACTGGCAGCGATGATAAAGCCAGAGCAGCCTCACTGAGGCACCACCTAAGCCTCTGCTTGAGCCAACAAAAACCCAGCAAAGATTATAATAGGGTATTTTCAACAAAATCTGTCAGAAAATAAACTTGTGACTGTATTTAGGATATATTTAATTGCCAATACTATAATTTATTCAGCACTAACTATGTATCCCAGCTCTACCTACTGCACTAACATGACAGATCTGAAAACTGACGTAACAACAACATAAAAATGGTTTATAGAAAAGAGAAGAAAATATGAAATCCCCAGTGTCCCCTCTCTGTTCCTATTTCTTGAAGTTTCCCCACTATCGAATGTGGGTGTGACAGTGTTGCCTGTGAGCTTAGTGCACAAACATGCCAAACTCAGCAAATGCAAACTGCAGGCCTATTATCAGGACCACTCATGCTGTGCACGTCCCCTGGTCCTGCTGCGAATCGATGGACTGTGTGGTGGCAGGGGTTGGGCGGGGCGGTGCTGACAGATCTCAAATCAGTAGAAAGGCAATTTCTATTGATCTGGCTTAATCAGTGGAGACAGATGCAACCCATTCACAACTCTGGAAATCCATGGATCCTCCGTTGGGCTCTGACCTACATTACGATGACAAGTAAACACAACTTCAGAGGACAAGTCTTCAGTCTCTTCCTTCTGCATGCTGTCTTCCTATCTTCTACTCTCTGTCCCAGCTTCACCCGCTGTTACATTGGTTTCATCCCCCCGCAGTGTGGAAAAGCCACGTTTGTGCTAACAAGATTAATTAAAAAGTGTCTGTAAACGAGAAGTCTTATTTTTGGTATTTTGTAGCTGTGGGGCACTTTTTCCAGCTCTGTGGTGGTTTCCGCTGCAGACGATTAGTGTTGTGCATCGTCGCATATTTTTTCAGTTGCCCACTGTTGCAATTTTATGGTGGAGTCATTGCTGCTACATTTAGGGGATAATCAGCATTTGTCCTGGAGCGCACAAATCTGTCTCTCCCTTTTCATTTTATTTCATTTTTTTAACGCTTTGTCTGGGAAGAAGTGATACCCGGACTGCTCTCACCCACACAGACGTTGATGTATGAGGTCAGAGTGCTGAGCTTATTTCACACACTTACAGTAATGGGAATTAACACATGAGTATCTGACTGTAGCCCAGAGTGAGAGAAGAGTCATTGGATTCCAATTTGAGCGAGACGTTTTAGCTGCTGTTGACTTTATTTGTAACAAATTACTGACATATAGTATGTGAGCACACACACAAACAAACGCACACCTTGTCATTCGTTTTCATGCAGTGCTTTGAAATAGACTCGTTTCCATGACAATCTGCAAGTTGATGCACCTTTTAATGACATGGAAGCATGAAATCAAAATTCAGACTGAGTAATGGCTTTGTGTCACATTTTTGTTTCTGACAGAAACTAAAAGACTCAAGAAAACATGTATAATAATAACTGTGATTACACAACTGTATCTATTACTTACTACTAAACAATAATCTTGTATAAGGCGATGTGTGGTTTATTATTTATTATGTGCGAATCAAATAAAAATACACTGTTCCAGGTGAAAATCTGATTTTAAAAATACTCTTTGCAGCACAAACACAAAGCAGTTTAATTGTTTTTTTTCAAACTTATTTACAGCGATGCATAATTAACACTTCAATTTGTGTTTCCTCCCCATTTTCTTTTCCCTTACTTTTAACAGAAGCATTGTGTGAGCTGTCAAAGCTGCAAGAGGATCTTGTTTAATGTAAATAAAGGTGATAAGTGTCTGCTGGAGGGAACATAACTTGGATGCTTGGGGACACAATCAAGTAAAACTAGGTTTAAATCCAATCTGCTCCTTAAACAAAACAAAAAAAAACCCTGGGAGCTCTTAAGGAATTCAGTGCCTGATAGCAGCGACCAACTGAAAACGTCTTCCAGGCATGTAGGAGAAACTGGCCACAAAACCCCCCAAAAACCAAAGGCTCTATCTAGAGCCAGTGTTTATTTAATTTCTTCCATTATAAAAAAATAAAACAAAACTAAAACGATGTGCCTTACCTCAAAAGTGTTTCACAAGTGTTTAGTCTTCAGGAGTGATTTAAAGCTTAATACAGATTTTGCCAAGTTTAGGAAAGTTTTTCTTAAAGTTATTATTGAGATTAAACCTGCAGAAAAACATCAGTAAAGCTGCGGAGTCCCTACTGGAGCAGGACACCAGTAAGTTCGCTCCAGCAGATTCTGTCATATGCACTTCTTCCCATCATCTCGGCTCCTTCGGTAGCTGCAGACCAGCAGCACTGACCTCAATCATAACACCCGTTCTTACTAACCCATCACAGTTTGACTTCTTGACCTCTTGCAGTTGCCTTGGGAGCAAATTAATCACTGACACCAACATGAGCAGTCAGTTTGTCCCTGAAAATCCTGACACGTCTGGCTGCTGTGACTGGAGACTGTTTGCTGACTGAAAGTACAAGTTTTTTCAACTAAAACTCGGTTTTCCCCCAATTTCTAATCATCGACTGAAACAGTGTTGTTCACTCTACAGAAATATACATAGATATTTGCCAGATGGTATTTTGTTGTACAGTGATGAACCTAGTTCCACCCAGAAGTGGGTTTGAAATGTAGTCTGGTATTTGATGCTTTATATGCGACACTGAGCAAACGATTAATTGATGGAATCACTCAGTCAGAGAGGGGAAAAATGAAGTAGCCAACAAGAAATGCAAGTAGCATCCCAAAAATAAAACTATCCCACATGATGGATAATACATGTTTTGTAAAATCCATAAAAACATTCTACTTCAGCAAACATGAAATAAAAATAATAGAGGAGCCTGTAAGTAATTGGCCGAAGAAATAAAACAAAAGTTTTCATTATTTTTTGGTCTAGTGTTCTTTTTTGCCCATTTTTATGGCATCTTTTGACAAGAAAATGCATGGTGAAAGATCCATTTTGTTTGTTCAGATTTTAATTTCTTCTCTAATTCTTCAGTAAATTTGTTTTATTACTTTGTACCAACTGGTTTGTATTTAACTGCAGGGTTTGGGAGGTAGGAGATAATTGGCACCTCCCCACCCAGAGAGAAAGGTGTTAGCTAAAACAGCTGCTGTCAAACTGATGCTGAAAAGGAAACAAAAATATCACATTCTATTAAGAAATCCCATCGAAGGAAGGTCAGAGTTTCATATCTTCTTCTGGTCTTATTTTACAAGCCACAATAACAAAAAGCATCCTGACCTCTTCTACCACCATTTGGTTCTCCTCCACCTCCTGCCGCTCTCAGGGCAACACAGCACGGGTGATTGGCAGTTTGCTGCCCACCACGAGGGAGCTGCGTGATGCCAAGCTGAAAGGAAACAGAGCAAGGAGGTCTGTCTTCAAACCTAAACACACCGAGCACCTATCTGACCTGAGACATTCCACTGGGAGACAGTTCAACCTCCACAAGGATTTCATTCAGTTTGGGGTTACTCCGTCAATGACATTATTCACGATCCAATTTAAGCAAACATAGTTTTGACGCTAAACAGACAAACAGCTAGTTTTTTTGTATTTTGCTAAAAAATATGAGCGTTTGGAACATACTACAAATACAGATGGATAGCAGACAAGTAGCTTCTATTGATGTTTTGATTTTTTTATTTGCCATGACCCTGGGTTGTTACTGCAATCCACTGTAGCTGCTCCTGAATCCAAACATCAGCTCAGTTCAGATACAAACTTTCCAGTGCAAAATATTTTAATATTTGAAACAAGATGTACTGTATATACGCAGACTGGTATATATAGTATGTCACATGTGTCACAACAGCTTCCCAC
This sequence comes from Morone saxatilis, assembly GCF_004916995.1. Taxonomy (NCBI): domain Eukaryota; kingdom Metazoa; phylum Chordata; class Actinopteri; family Moronidae; genus Morone; species Morone saxatilis. The sequence goes on from NW_023339663.1 coordinate 5,859,126, forward strand.
ACAGCATGTGGAGTCGAATTGTTCCTCCACCTGCACAACAAAATTGTGTAGATGTAAGTTGAGGTTTATATAAATCGACAGACGTATTAACACTATAAGATTTTCTCTGAATGTGTGCAGTCACCTTCTGATCTAGTTGTCAGTAATAATAACTTCATGTACACTTAGTGAACATGGCAGACAGACTGATTCTGCTTTTGATTATTGTTGTCGTTGATGCTGCTCTCCTGGTGTGGTTGGTATTTACATGTGTTTCAAAAGAAGGTTTCACTGCCAGTGGGTTAAGTCACTGGTTATAGTGATAACTGGTGAGATTTTCTTATTTATATATTGATGTCTTTGGTGCGAACTCGTTGCCATGGCGTATTTATTTTTGCTCTGCAATTCACAGAGATCATCTGTCAGTTAAAAAGTCATCCCTGTACTGTGCTGTCTTTATCTTTATATTTTCCTGTCAAGGTTTTTTTTGTCATTTCAGCCAAAGCTGTCACTGCACATACTATAACTACCCAGTTCTTCAGTTTTTTTCTGTTGCCGCCTCTGGAGCGACCCTTATCTTCTTGCACGACAGAGGACTTTTTGGTCTTGTGTCAAAAAACTGGACAATCATACTGCAGTGCATGTCACAGTCCTGGATGGCTATCGAATAAATTCTGGCCTTTAACGTTCATAAAGCTCTGTATCAAGTGAATTTCTAAAATACAAACACAGCAAAAGGGAAGTGATATTTCAGGAATTTCACTCTGTTGACAAGCATGTGTTAACAATGCTGCAATACTCATAAATTCATTAGTATTGTTGCAATACATCTTTTGGCAACATTGCCACTCTTCTGGCAGCAATTGGCATAATGGTGCTGAGCAGGATCCAGTCCACAAGCGAGGAACAAGTTATCTTAGGTTTTACATTGATACTGCTGCAACTAAGAGTTGTTATCAATATTAGTGAATTTGTCTATTATTGTTTCGATTAATTGATGAATCATCATCTACCCATATACCAAGATGATGTACCAAACTTTTTGATGTGTTCAACCAACAGTAAAGATGTTCCATTCACAATGACATAATGATAATATTTAAAAATGAAGTAATTATCCAAATAGTTGTTGTTTGACTATCTGATTAATCAAATCATTAATCTAATTACTAACAACTAAACTTAATTGTCTAGACTCGATTTGTCCTTTCACCTGATACAGAGCTTTGTGAACACTGAATGCCAGAATAAATTGCTTCCCACCAATATGGAGCCATCATTTGTTAAGGCAGTCCTGATCCAAACTAGGGTTGTGTCATGATCTCCATCTCGTGTAAAATGTGTTTTCCTGCCTGTGTGTCCTCATTTTGTCCTTGTTGCTTGTTGTTTTACCTCTTCTTACGGATATTATCACTGGAGAAATGGGCTAAATATATTTTAAACTTTATAGTCTAGCAAGTAGAGTAGAATCAATGGATCATGGAAGCGTGATCTATGTCCATTAAAAAATAAGCAGAGAATTGATCTTAGTAGACCTAGTAATCCTGTGAGATGTTTTCAAAATGGAACATTATTATTTTCATGCACGGTGTACCCACCGAGAACACACACTTTCAGTTTCATGGTAGTACATTTTGTGATATTAGCAATAATCATACGTAAACAGGTGATTTTCCAACCAGACCAATTTGTCATTTGCAAGGCCACTATCTGAGTCTCAGATTTAGGTTGTTTTTAGCCAGGGCAGGTATTACTGTATAGAACAATAATCAACACTGTCCTAAAAGTTATACCCCTTTTATAGCATGCTTCTCCAGCTCACTTGAATTTAAAAAGGTGTTCAAATGTGCAAGAGCCATATGTGACTAATCTAAAGTGTGTGAATGTAAAGAAATTATACAAAATCTGTTTCTGTCAAAGTCCAAATACAACACTGTCTTGATGAACTCTGACCAACCACTCACTTCACATTTCTAAAAAATCAGCTCATACTAAGTTCAATAATAAAACCTGCTTAGTGCTGCATAATGCTGAGTCAGTCTCACTGAATAATATAATTTAATAATCTAAGTGAGAGTTGTTTTTAATGGGAGGGCCTACTGTGCTCCTCTTTTTCACACAGTACTCTGTCATTTGCAGTGTCACTCTGAAAGTGAAAGTAAAGATGAAACACATTTTGATTGGGTCAGTTTTCATAATCGGTGTTGACTGGCAGTCCCAAGAGCCGCCATCCCCTCTTCTCTGCTGTAGAATATTGAGGTCACATTCACACACCTATGAAGTCTCCCTCTTAAAGGTCTGCATTCTGACTGAAACTGGGCTTTGGATGAACCACTCGACACAGCGTGTAAATTGTCACTGGAATGGTGGTGACAGTGAGGTCTGACATCAACCATCAGCTGCCACGAAGACTCAGATGTGTTATTTTCAAAGACAGGCTTTATATTGGAAGAGCTCCAATGCTTTTAACCTGGAGGATCATAACACGATTGGCTTCTCAGGAGAAGGCTGGTTATGGTCATGTGGTCATTATTTATCCCCAGCGGCAATACACACACATACATACACAGACAGAGTGCGCTAATAACAAACACTGCAACCCCTCTTTGACAGCGGTTTATAGCTGACAGAAAATGTGGAGGTGAAGAGGTCATCATTCCCCCGAGGGAGATTGCATCTTGGAAGCTAGATTGCATTTCATAGTTCAAGGCTTCATCTGATTCCATTACCAATAAGAACACAAGTGTGAAATCAAAGTAATCCCAGCAAGGTAACCACGGACACCAGCATCCCTTCAAAACTCTGTGACAAGTTGCAACGGTTTGCACAAACGCAGTCAGTGCCAAAAAACCACAGATGAAGCACAGATCTAGATCTATAAATGTGAAGCGCAGCTGTGGAGCATGACAGGCTTCACTGTGCAAATGAAAGTGATCTGTTGTGGGGCAATCGGAGTGGGATTGACAGAGGCAGACAGACACCGAAGCTCGAACGTCCCCGCGGCAAATAGATACGATCGTCCAGATAGAGCAGATTGACAGCAGATGCTTTGATGGGCTGAGAGGCGTTGATGTGCAAGGAGGAGGGTGAAGCAGAAGTAGGTGAATTACAGCACAACAGTAACACTGTGATTAACTAGTGTACACACAATGCTCAAAATATGCCAAATCTTAGCACAGCAAACAATGCAGAGTACACCCACACTTAAAGTACTGTATAGGCAACAGAAAAAGCTCAGCTCACCCACACAGTGGGCTTTGTACACATGATCTAAATGCATGATCTGTCTCTTTCTCACACTCCCCCCTCCTCACTCCTCTCACATCACTCTGGTTGCACAGGCACACATATCAGAGCTTCCTCTAAACAAGATAAGAAAAATATGAGTATCAGAAGTCAAAAAAGCCAGCACTACTTCCTGCTAAACAAACATCCCCCTAAAACCCACATACACTCAGAGATAAGAAGATTTAAGATAAAGGACTCACCCAGAAAAGGAGGTTGAAGAAGACCATTCCATATCGCAGGGCCATCATGCAACCCTCGGCCATCCTGCAGCGCCGCAGTTCTAGGAGGAATATGAAGGAGAGGTCCAGGTAAAACACCACATACTTCTTCCCCTGGGCATAGCGCCCCTTGGACGTCTGCGGCCCCTTTGTCGTGTGAAAGCCAAACGCAAACGGTGGCCGCTTGTACTCAAACTCCCCACTGAAGCGGTGAAACCCAGAAGTGAATGGTGGCGTGTCGGGCTTGCTGTCCAGAGATGGACTGCGCCGGTACGGAGTCTCATCTGTGCTCGATCGTCTCATTATGGAAGCTGAATGAGCCTTTAAGAGTCTTTAATAGTCTGTGTACTTCAGGTCTGAACAAAGTCCACAATGAGGGACCAGAGGTTATTCCACTGAGGGCTGAGAGACGGATTGTCAGCAATGTTTAAACCTATCCCCAGTTTAGCTCCAAATAATTATGACCCCTATCAAACCCTAGAATGGATGAATTAATTATACCCCAAGTGTGATCACACTTGAGCTGAGTTAATCTGTAAAAGATAATGTGCTGTCATTCACTTGACTGGAGTTCCTCTCTTTAATCCTATAGTGCCACTATATTCAGCTGGAGACTTTGCATAATCCTGCCACAACACCTGTGTAATTCTGTGTATTTAGGACATAATCCCAACACACACACACACATCTGCACATCCTCTCTGTAATCACTCAAACGCAGGTGTCATGCTACGAGAGATAAACTGGTCTGCAGTTTCATCTCGTAACAGTTCAATCAGGGAAACGTCTGAAGGGCTTTGACTCAACCTCTCGAGCAGCTTTGGGTTGGCAAAATGATCCAGAAACGTCCTACCTGGTCTCATGAGAAATTCCTGAGCAGGTGCTCTCGGCTCAGAGGTAATGGCAGCCCTGCTTCAGCCAATCAACTTCTTTTACTCAGTAACAGATCACACATCCACTGAGAATGAGAGGTCTAAGTGGTGGCTGAGTGTTCAGCATGTGGTTGTGGCTGTCGATGTGCTTTTGCTGACATGCAAAAAAAATGAGCTAAGACGGAAGGATGTGGTTAAGAATATGATAGTAAGGTTAAAAAGAAGCATGAAAGGATGAATAACGCATGTGAGTGGACCTTCTTTGGTTTCTTGAATTAGTATCCCTTTTGAATTCTCCCCTTGCCCAAATACCCCTCGCTTCTTGCGTCTTCTCTAACTTGTCCCTTTCGTCTCTAAAAGTGTCCAGGGGTTACTCTGCCTCTTTCCACAACCTGCTCTTCAAACATCTAGCAATTCGCCCTCCTCAACTCCCTCTTATTCTCTTCCTGCACCTCACTCTGAGCCCCTCTGTGCGCTCCCCCTTCTGTGCTGACGGCGGTTAATTAATTTCCAGACTCTCATCAGTGAAGCAAAGTGTGCGGTGTCCCCTCTTCTCGTCTCCCCCTCCTCCGCTACAGCATTTCTATCCTCTTCTCTAGGTGGGCAAGGAGATCAAGGTGTCCACCAGGGTCATGGCCAAGCAGCAATAGAAGAAGGAGCAATAAGGAGAGATGAGCAGGGAGAAGAGAAAGACAGTTTCCTCAGAGAAGCAAAAGAAAGACTGCAGTGTTTGAGCGGTAGTCCAGCCTCGCTGCCTGAAGCTCCCTCCCTCTCTTCACACGCTCCTGTTCTCTTTCTCTCTCTATAACCCCCTCCCCTTTTCTTTCCTCCCTTCTCTCACAAGCTCCGATGCTCTCCCCTCTGCACGCGCAATCTCAAACACCCTATCCCTCCTCAGTAACTGTCCCCAAAACCTGGCAGCGCGAAAGGCAGAGGCAGTCATTCATATTCTGGCCACACCCTACGAGGGAGCACAACCAATCAGTGTCTTGCGGCCCCATCCTCCCTCGTGCACTTGCCAATCATGCCCTACCATCTACCAGATACCACTCACACATGCACACACACACACACACACACACACATACGACGTATGTGCACACACAGACACACACAAAACCTGGTGTGTTGTTAACATACCAGTGCTAAGAAGCCTGCTGCACTTGTGCTAGTGCTTCCTCCTCCTCTCCTCTCTGTCTCCTGCCTGGAACTCATTCCACATGCAGAGGTTGTTCTTGCGCACAACCCAGGCTGCTCTCTGCACACTTGGCTTCAGTCATGTTCTTCTCTCCCTCTGGACCTGGACTTGGGTCATACAGTATTCGTGTAGCCACACTTGGCACAGATTTCCACACAAAAAACAACTCACCTAAAGTGTGTTTCTGTACGAATGTACTAGGAAGCTCACACTGCTGCTGACATTCACACAAAATAACTGCATGCTCTCCGCAACCTGGTAGCCATCTGGGTCAGTAACTTGATGAGTCCACAGGGATGTTTCAAAGCTGTAAAGGTACTGACTTCATTCATGACTGCATCAAGTATTTAATGGCTTTCTGTTTGTCTCCTGTGTGTATTTTTGTCAGACCACGGGGGCGGAGGCCTAGGAAAGTGAATGTGACTTACTGACTGACTGACATTATTGTAAAGAGTATACGCAGCTGATGGAAATATTGCATTTATGTTTGTTTCATGTCTTAATTTGAAGGTTACAGTCTCATAGCTCCTGATCTTTTTTTATGTGCCACCTTTTTTCATCTCCTCAGTGAAGCAAGGTTTCATTGGATGTTTAAATCACATGCTTTGTATGTACATCAAGGAGTGTTTCCAGAGGGAGGGCCTGAAATCTGATTGGCCACCCACAAGTCCCACAAGAAGTTACCCACAAGTCTCCCTCTTGCAGACATGCCCACTTTATGCTAATTTTAAATGCTTATGTTTGCCTAGTGTATTCAAATATGTCCTGCATACTGGGGGCTATAAACAGTATTTGAATTGCATAAATTGGGAATGACTGGGAAGTTGAGACACATACTTCATGCCACCTCTGCATACATCTTGTACAACCAAAAAAGTCAAAAAAGTGTGGAAATGCCTGTGTATGCCATGGTTTTTTCGCTAAGTCTGTTTCAGTGATACACAGTTCAAATGATACAATAAAGCAAAGTGTCAGTAGTGGATGTTTAACTAATAAAGGTTTTACTAGAAAGAGCTAAATACTTTTCTCTCTACCAATGTAAACAAAGATATCTGCCTCCCATACTGAGCGTACTTATTCATACATGATCCATATTGTGGAATCACAATACCTAAAGAAAATATGTCTTATCTACACAACGTGTGGTTGATTCCACTTATGTGTCAGCTATGTCAGTAATTGCCACGATCTGCTTTTACTTTTTTGAAATATACAGACTGGAATGAATCCAGGAAGTTCATTATATGTCTGTAAGTGGTTTGTCATTAACATAGTGTGACACTGCAAAAGTCATTCATGTTGTCCATTAAGTTAATTTAATTAACACATATTCCGCCACACAATCACAACTCTAGCCCAAAGTCTTACACACACACACACTCAAAGCAGCACACAAACAAAGTAAATGTGCAGTGGAACCCCCGGGGTGGAGGCGGCTTTGATGTCCTCAGCATGTACAAACACACAGATGGGGAAAAAAGGTTCTGGCTGCAGCAAGAAAACATGATGCACAACATGATGAAAGTATTTTCTGTTAAGACTGAAACTTCATAAATAAGGGCACATATTAAATCTATTTATGAATCGCAGTGATGTGAGAAAAAGAAGGTAAATGGACTGACGTGCTCACTCAGATACACAAAGTGCGTTGTGTTGCACTCTGGTCTCCATGCAGCTTAAAGGGGTAGAAGTCTGGCTTGCTTTCCCTTGTTTAAAGCTGGAATATGAGTCTCCTATGAATATCTCCACTAAATGACAAAACAGGCTACAAGGATAACTGCAGTGCACACACAGCAGCAATATGAGCATATGAAATGAGAATGGCTTTCCACAAGACTGGCAAATTATTTAGAGCTGTTTGCCTGGTAGAGTTTTAGCTTATGCAACCACAAAAAATCATTTCGGTTCACGCTTTTAACATGATGCTATTTTGGGAAAGTAACATTTCCAGAATTTATATGGCTCTTTAAAGGCAACCTGTATTCTCTTTTGATTTTATCTGGAGGTTATACATCAAGGTTACAGTGTTAAGCACCCATTATGTCTATTCCTATTATTATTCCTAACGTGATACAGAGGTCAACAGCAGCAGTGGTTGCTATAATTTTATAAGAATTATAAAAATTATTTCTATATTTTAACTATGACATTCTCTTGATCACAATTAAATTCTGTCAGTCACACAAGGTCACAAAATTATGTTTCTTATAGTGATAATATTTATTTTAAAGCCCATTTGCCAACGTTTCTGTGATATTTTGAGATCCAAGATATAATTTGACAACAAGATTTATTATTTTTTAAACTGTCAAATCTGTATCAGCCTTAAAACTCCAGTGTTGGTCATCAATAGTGAAAATTACAAAACATCTAGCACATGATGTTACTTCTACATGTTACTGTACTGGCAATACAACATTTATGACCAAAGCCAGAAATAAAAGGTACAGTTTGACATTGTTTAAGTGCTTGAATCTTTCCTTAGAATCATGCTTTCTGCTGGCATTAAATAGCTTTATCCTTGGTAAAGTTAAAGCTTTAACATTTATCAAATCACATGTAGAATAACTTTAAAGGACCTTAAAGTGGCATATAGTGGTGAAGTTTCAGGTTACATCTGACTGAACACTGCTCTGGGTCTGTGTTTGACAAAGTGGGAATGAATACAGGCTGTGAGAAAATCCTAGGCCATGTTAGACATTTGTCTTCTTCAGCTACTATAGAAACATAGCAGTACACGGCTCATTCTAAGGTAACAAAAAATGTAAGAAAATGATTCCTTCAGGTGATTATACACTATGAAAACATACATATGAATATTGTGTTTAATTTCTGCCAATAGATCGTCCTAAATGTTGTACACATTCAACCTTTAAGGCCAATTAAAACTCCTTATAGAACAGTTTACAATGTTGTTTTACTGCAAGTATGTGCAACTGTCCCTACCATTTCTTGGTTATGAATAATGTGCAGTCCAGAATATCACATCATGACCAGTGTTTAATCATCAGAACCTGAGAATCTGCCAGGCCCAGGTGCTGTCAAGATGTCACTTTCCAAAAACACAGCTGTGTGTGAGGCAGATGAGCCGACTGAAAGCACATTTTCACAACGGCATGACAGAAAAGATCATTGTGGAATCAGAGTCATGAAGATTAATAACAACAGCTCTGATGGGAAATAAACATGTCTTAGCCAACCTCATGAGGCATTTAAGATTCGCTTCACTGACAAAATAGAGATTTAGAGACAATAACACTAAAATAGATGCATTAAGATATGACAAAGTGTTAAAAAACTAAAAACTAAAACAGCATTGCAGAATTACTGAAAAGGAAAATACAAGATCAAATAAAACACAAATTAGGCAAAACCCATCTAATAGAAATGATCATATAATGTAATAAAATATATCTATTGTGAGTCTCTTAGCATAAAAACACAATGGGATGATATAACAGAGTTCTAATAACAATGTTTTTGAATAATTATTTAAATATTAAAAAAAATATATATTTATATATAATTTGTGTCTAAATGTGGCCTCACATACTTGACAACAGTCAGGCAGAAATCTAAATTCGTGGGCTTATTTGGTGTCACAGAAAGAAAGTTTGGAGTACTGTTGGCATAGCAATATGGCTGCTCAAGCACCAATAATAGAAACAATTACAAGGGTCATAAAAAATACCAGATAAAAAAGCTTTAAATCTTTAAGGGAGATTAAAGACTCTACTGTAATTTAATTCCATTTAAAAGGTGTTACCTGCATCTAGTCCTGTCAAGATTACAGATGACATATCTGAAGTTGATTCATTATTGTAGTTGCGAGACATGAATAAATGAGAGAAGAGGTGCAAGGTAGTTTTAAAGCTTTGACAGCAGAACCTTACAGAGAAATATCATGGGATTATTATCCCTTCTTGTCAGTGAGGAAAGTGCATTTAACTTTGTAATAGAGAGTAATGCCGGGCATGAAATTTGACATTAGTGATAAAGTATAATAGACCTACTAATCCACTACAGCAGTAGCTCCCAACCTTTTTTAAGGGACCCCTTTTCTATCAAACTCACAACCCCTGACTAAGTGATATATTTTATGGATATTTTATATTATAATCAATGGATAACAGTACAGAACAATTGATTAAGTGTACAATAAACCCAGTGAACACAATAATGGCAGGATATTTGTGTAAAACAAGTCATTTGGATGGATTTTGAGCAGATTATTTCCTGTGAATATTGATCAGAGATGGGTTTTCCGTTTCCTTTTTAGGAACCTTTTATACATTTCTTTGTCTGTATAATGTATTTTTTCAATTTTTTAACACCACACTAATAGGCTTCATTTAGTTTTCCTCACAGAAGTGCACCAAATGCTGAGATATTGGCCTACTGTGTATATTATCTTACACCCCCTAAACTCAAGAAGGCCTCGAAATGTAGTATTTTTATTCTAAAAGAAAATTATCTGAATACTTCTACCAAATTTCATGTTGGTTCAGTTCATCCGATAGTTGACATATTGTTGACATTTGGCTTTGGATCAATGGATTGATGGACTGACTGACAGAGCCATCCCAAGAGTCACACCACTGTTGAGGTTAGACTGCACTGATCCAGATCGCAGGATAACAAAGGGTGGAAAGCTGTGATGCTTAAAAACATCCTGACATGTTACCAAATGGATAACATTGTTAATTAGACATGAATAAAACAATACAACTCACACATTAACAATCATGAATGAATAATGAATGCGCTGAATATGAATCCAAAAAGCCACAGAGTAAAAAATGGATGAGTCACACCTTGGTCACTGTTAGCTAAATGTGGTGACTTAATACCTTTGTGCAATATGATTTAGCATTAATTACTGCTGTTAACTAAAAGATTTAATTAATGTAATAATTCAACAAGGGGATTTTACATAAGGGTACACGAAACAATTAAGTAACCATGAAAAGCATGAGAGGCAACCAATTGTTCATCAGGCAAGATGTATTTGTGGATGAGCCCATTGATGTCTTTAGTTGTGTAACCCGACACGCTAAAATGTCATTACGCTCTACAGCACGCTTAGAGACAAACAGATATACTGCATATGCAAAGAGTTTGGATGTGGGCAGCAGGAAAGAGTGATTCTATACGCCTACTTGCATTCATTGTGTAAAGAAGAAAACAGAAATGAAGACACGGGTTTTGTATGCCTGTGCATCATCACAAATAGATATTTAAAAATCCTGCTGTTAGCTGTTGGCTGCCCTGATTGGCTTGAAGGTGTTTAGGTTTTTTTGGCTTAAAGTTGAAATTACTCTCTGTGGACCTGCCCACCCACAGACCTAACAGCCAGCGCATTGTGTCAGGGCATGCACTGTTTAAGAGATAAGGCTTGTGACATTCTATATAGTTCTTAAGCGAGAACATTTGTTCCAGACTGTGGAAATTGTAGTTGGATAAAATAATGTAAGATCCAGCTTTTTATGTAGCTTTTAACCAAGACATCCTTCAAGCTGCTCTTATCAAAAAAATTGAGTAATTATGATGGCCACTGTAGTTAATGCTTATTCGCAATACACTATCGTCTGCTCCTCCTGTATATCACTCCGTAGCTGAAATTAATCCACAATAATGCATCATTTTCTTGTGTTTAAGTAACATTTGTTATACAAAGTGCGGCTGCTTTCCCTCCGCACCCATTCTGTTTTCACTGAGGCTGTTTTGACCTTGTCTTTAAACTGTGTAGATAAGTACAGACAGAGACTGACTGACATTTCCTCCCCTGTCCAGGTGCAGGTTTTGGGGCGGGTCAACAGGAAGAAGTTATTTGTAATGTAATCCTCATGTAATACCATTAAGAGCTCAACCCCATGTCAATCTGAAAAGATACTCAGCCATAAATGTAATATATATATATATTTGTATATTTAGAAATGAACATGAATATGCGACCTGTTTTTATAAATTTATGTCTTCAGTTGGAACAAATATGCTTGGGGTGGGAATGTCACAGATCAGCAGTGATGTTTTACTTTAAACCCCATACAAAGAAATTTCATTTCGTGGGGATTCTGGTGTTTCCACCACCTCATTTCATCCGATTTACGGTAAACCTGTTTGACACTAGGAGATTGTCTTCACATTAATTTGCTCACTCTGTGCTCTCTGTGCTCACTGAAAACCTGATTTTAAGGGGCGCACTTACGAGCATGATTTGTGACATCAGGAAACTTCCAAGCAGACCACTTGTGTTATTCATCTCTTCAGGGGAGGAAATAAAAATAGTAACATAAAAATACGGCATTACACAAAAAAAAAAAAACTAAATTAACATAAATTACTCCTCCAAAAGGTTTGAGTGCACTTGTGTGTGCAGTATTTTAAGTATTGGCAATTTAATTCCAGTTTATTTCATTGACTCATTTTCTTGAAGTTGACTTTATAACATTATAAAAATGAAAGCAATAATATTGTATAGCTTGAGATTTTTCAATTGTTATCTTTATTTCAGTTTGTTAATCATCGCTGAAGTGTCCATCCAAATAATTATTAATGACATAAAAAAAAGAAAATGAACCGACTGACTTTCTGTATTAATGCTGAATGGGATTGGCACAATGAACTGAATTTACCCAAGCTACTATAACAATAAATACTTGAGAGACTTGTACTCAAATCAAATATCTTTTTCAAATTGTTTGAGTTAATAAACCTCAATGTTTGAGGCAATCATTTTCCTCAAACAATTCAAGTTGAACTTACTTATCAGGTTTTACAGTGTAGTAAAAGTCTATATAGTCCAAGTAGATCACTTAAGTACAATACTTGAGCACTAGAAGCCACTACAAGCCTTAGTGCTCAATTCTGATTTATTGCTCAGATCAGATTTGTTTGTTTAGCTGTTCACAATATTCTTTAAATGTGGCCTATATGAGATTCCAGTGTGAACAGGTCCCAGTGCTGAAGTGACCCGCATGACGATCATAGATACAGAGAGAGATAAAAGTCACATGAATTCTAATATGACTCATACTGAGGTTGCACTGCTAAAATGCTGTTGACGCTGTTAAAAAAAAACAGATCTTAGTCACATATGAGCAAAGAAAGAAGGATTCATTTGCTAAACAGAAACTGTCTTCTCAATTTTTGGTCCTTTTTGTTTTGTGTTGTGTTTTTTGTGCTGTTGGTGTTCAGTGGCAGCTGGTGGGGAGATCAACCAAACACCCAGTCTGGGTAAGAAAGGATAAGCATCTTTTACTGTTTGTTTTGGCACTGGCTCAGGCAGCCTAAAGGTAAATTACCTTATCATCAGGGAAGTTGAACTCAGGAAATAGAACTTTAATTATTTATACAATGTTTATAGCACAGGCTTCCTCCACAGAAAACAGAAAACTAATTAAGGTTTGAAGTTGTTATCAGCAGGTACGTGTCTCTTTGTGTTCTCAAATGAGACAACACGAGTAGATAGATCCAGCCTTAATAAGGTACCTAATAATAGATATGAGCATAATTCCCATGTATATTTAAAGAAGGCCTGTCAACTTGTGATTACAGGACAAACGCTAATATAAACAATGTTCTTGGTGAACAGAGTCTTAAAATATTCATACATTTTACTCGCTGCATGCAGAGTTGTTTCTTGCTTTTTCTTGCTTTCCAAGCAGCATTATGTGCTTATTTGTGACAGCCATCGATCAATCAATCAGACTTTATTTGGATAGCTCTTTTCATACAAGCAAATGTAATTTCACACATTAAAACCAGGAAACTGATTTAAATGTACAATCCTCCTATAATAATAGAAAAAGGGTATAAAATAGTAACAATATTGATGATAATAATAATAATAACAACAATATAAATAGATATCAGTATAGTAAATAATGAATAATAATACAGGAACCAGACAAATAATATAAAAAGAACTGCAACTTTAAACTATTTAAAAAGTCCTAATAGTTAAGTTAAGATTAGACCTCATCATTTATGGGTTATAAGAGGTCTGGTAATCAGAGCGTTGATTTACAAATTAACTCCAAAGAGGCCGAATCATCTGTGACCAAACTGAAGCTGCATCAGTCAAAATAAACAGCAGAAATGTCACTTATTAAGGGGAACAGTCTGGAAAGTCAGGACAAAATGTGTGAAACACAAATTGCATTGACAAAGAGAAACAGCACTAACGAGTGAAAGTCACAAAAAAAAGGACATGACGGACCCAGACCTCATATAAAATATCTTTGTCGCTGTGTGTGCACTGGGGATTTAATTACTTCAAATTCAAAAGCCTTTCTCAATAAGTGCTTAGAATATTTTTTCTGCCCCAGTAAACCGCTCTGCACACAGTGTCCCTCCGAGTATAAAATCATTTTTAAACTTGTGCTTACACATCCTCGTTTTTCTATTTGCTTTCTCTTTTGATGGCTAGTGCTGGGTTGTCATTTTCATTGTCATTAATTACTATTAATGTAAGTTTGACGTTGTGAAATATGCTTACTGGTATTTACTTTTTTTTGCCTAGAATCATATGGGAGATACTACTGTCACACCTGTCATTTAAAAATAGTAAGCTTAGCTTAGCAGGAAGACAGGAAATAACCTGCCAGCACCTCTAAAGCCTAATAATTGTTGTGTTATATGTAATTTGTTAAATCAGCACTGATGCAACCTCATAGTGACGACAAGACTTTAAGAAGTTACTGATTTAGAAATAGTGTTATTTTTTACAGTACAGACATCAGTCTTCTCATCTAACTCTTGGTAATAAAGCGAACGAGCATACGTCCGAAAAGGTTGGACAATTCCTCTAACATTATGGTGCGTTTAGGGCATGGATTTGGGAAATTCTGAATTTAGCACCAAAATATCTCACTCAAACTGCCAGGTTCTGGCAAACAACGTACCAGATTAATTGTTAAGACATCCATTTGTCACTACATTAATGGTAGCAGGCTAGTGATTAACATATCCAAGCTGTTAATAAGATAAAACTGTTGATGACTGGCTTCCATTATTTACACCTTGTGGCTTTCTCATTAGTCCAGTTCATGAGATACAATTACCCATGGCCAATGATCACACAAAAGCAAACAACCACCATCTCTGACTTAATGATGTTATAATTTCTTCCACTTTAAAAACTGACAAGGAAATGACATCCAGATGCAGCATTAGTCAGCTTGTGACAAACACTGAGGAAAACTAATTTACGGCTATAAATATCTCTTTCCATTAATTTTCATAATATCTCCATCGATTCATCAAACATTCCTGTCGTACTGGATGTCAGCATCTTCATGACTGATTCTGATCTCTTCCCAACACCTCTGAACAGCCAGCGTGAAATCCTCCGCACCTGCTAACATGATGTATGCATATGTGTCACATCTGCCATTTGCATTCTGCTGCTAATCCCTTCTAGCGGGAAGGTTATTACCCTGCTTGCCAGTCAAACGCTGCCCAAGAACAGACAAATATGCTTTCTGCGCGGACATGTATTTATGGACATGAAGGGAAGAAAAATCTCCCCGGGAGGAAAGAAGCAGCGGGGGGTTTGCTGTAAATTTCATCCATCTATTTTACAGACACAAACACATCTCACACATGCAAAAACTCGCTTGCATGAACGACCACCCCCTCTGTGTTAACATGGAGACAGGTAGTTGACAGTCTCATACATAGTACATGACTCCCACTGCTAGATTATACCCCTCTATTTACATCATACTGGTTTCGACAAAATCCTCTTCTACTGAAATTATACAACTAATACGTATTGTCAGGTAAAATTGGGTAAGCTATGTTGCTTTAAAGGTTTCCTTTAAAAATGTTTTTTTCTTTTTCTTTAGAGTGTGTATCCAATGGTGTTGAGTGAAAAGCAAATACGATTGTCTCATTTCAACACCACACATGCCCACACACACACGTCGGTCTGAAATCTGATTTTCACGGCCAGACTGAGACACACGTCTTTAAATCTGAGTCGAATATCAAATCAATGGTTAAAATCTGATTTGTGAAAATCAATTTGTGTTTCTTGCTTTCCAGACTGAAAAGCATGAAATGTCTCAAATGTAACTTGGACTGCCAATTGAGTCTCTGATTGTCCCATTGGCATTGCTCATTATACAGAATATATTCACTACAAGTAAATATATAGACTCTCAGGTGCTTAAAACCACAGTGCATGTGGGTGGATGTCCAATCACAGGGTATTCAGAAAGTATTTTACTAATCAGTGTCTTTCATTAGGAGACATGGCCTTATCTATTTATGTCTAAGAGTGTTTGGACTGTTTAACAAACAGGTTTGGAGTGTACAGTAATGAGATGCAGTGAGTTTCTTTGTGTGGAGATTGAACATATTAATTTTGCTGAATGCGTGCATAATGCACTGAATCTAATAAATTGCATTTACTCCAGTCACTGTTTCCTTGAATTCACTGAATATATAGTAATAAACAGGCATAACATTTCAAATAAATCCACCGTTTCATTCTTGCAGTCAGAACCACATACATAAAAACACACACAGAAAACACTCAGAGACATCTGTCCTCCCTCATTCGCAGCATTAAGAGAGTATCACATCAAAACACATGCACATAAAAAAAACACACAGCCGAAATCCCAGTGTGAGTAATCTTATCAGAGGAGTGTTCAGACAGGTGGCTGTGTGTAGGCAAACCTGCTTGATCCAGAAGACAGAGAGCACCAGAGAGATAACCAGTGATAAAGTCCCTGGAGCAGACATGAAACAACTCGGATCAAGCCACGTCAATTGATGCACAAGTGTGTCTTTGTGTGTGTATTTGTGTTGGTATGTGTGTGAGAGAGAGCTCCATCCTTCCTAAAGGGCCTTGGACCATTGTGTTCTCCTGAGGCTGTCAGTAGTCTTTAAAACACATGCAATACAACTTGCTGTAGTCTGAGTCTCAAAGGCATCCCATGTTGCCTTATTTAGCCTGACAAGTTGCGAAGAGCAGAGCTGGTAATGTCTGTTAATGTTACAATCACATCATGTATCATGCATGTATTTTTGCTTTAAATTGTAGCAGAAGAGCTTTCAAGCAACACACTCATTCTGGTCTGTGGTGCAGAACATGTTTCCCCTCTGCAACTTCTGTTATAAAACTGACATGGGTGAAATCTCTCCAGGATTCAGGAGAGCTACAATTCGGTGGCTGCAAAATAATGACACAAAGCCTTTTTTCAGTTAATCCCTCTCCTGGTAATGTTTTGTATGGCTACTGGAATAAAGGTCAAAAACTGCCAAGATAAAAACCTATCTGTGTGATACAGTCACTGTAACATGAGGTGTTTATGAATAGCCATATTTTGATAATCCTTTGGTAATTATTTGCTTGTGTTTCTATGGTGACATCTAATCCTCATACTGAAGTGAAGAGAACAAAAAGAAAAAGATCAGTTAGCAAAGTAAAGGAGACAAAGTGGGTGTTTTTTGTTCGCTTATTATTCATGTGGATTCCAAGAAATGATGACAACAGAGTTTTATATTCAAATTAAGACATTATTATAGCAGGTAAAGTGTGTATTATGTTGCAAGTCTTGAAAATGAATAAGAGCAAATGCTGGCCAAAAATCTAATTGGTTAAAAGTTTAATAAATAGCTACAGTAGTAAGTAGACCTTGAGTAAATTGTTTGTCCAACCATTAGTGATACAGTAGTGGTTTTAAATGTAACACATTGATCCATAGCACAATAACATACTGTATTTTTTATTTTGCGCTTGCTGGGGTGGTAGTGTTGTTTCTGCATCTTAGCATTCAAATTCTGAGATGATTGTGGATTTTTCTGGATTTTTTGTTGTTATTGTTGGAGACTGACAAGTAATGGGGGAGATAAAGAGGGTACGATGTGCAGCAAAGGGCCATGGGTTGGAATCGAACCCCGGCCGATGCAGAAGGGACACTGTACCAGATGAGCTGCTGGGCACCCCAGATAACAGTTGATGAGCCCTGTGTTTGGCTTACTGGTGTAATCCATCAGCAATACTGTTAGACTAACAAGGATTTTTGTTTGCAAGGGGACACAATTCAAGCAACATAATGTTTCACTCCTTTTACTCCCAGGAATGCAATATTTGTATATACTAGTGTATATGTGTGATACTGACGCTGTTAGAACAATCTCTCCTCATTGCAGAAAAGGAGCCAACTGCACAAGCTGTTTGTAGGTTTAAACTAAGCCTAATTACGTAGGAAATGATAGCTAAATGGAGACAAACCAGATTTTAGTTGTTATCCACTGTCTGCGTAACTGAACCAAATTACAAAGTTAACGTTATAAAAATATAAATAAAACTAATTTACAAATAATTCTACAATTAATATGGAACAATGTCAGAATATCCGACCTGATACTTGTTAAATATGTTATTTTAAAATAATGTGAAGTGGAAAATTCACCAAAAATAATTAAATGTACTTCAAATTGCAAAACGTTATGCTTAGCATTGGTAAGGTAAACATAATTGAATATTATCTAATTATATATATATATATATATATATTACAATGGATTGACAACTAGATTTAATACACTGTTTGGCCCCTTAACACTGTTAATTTTGGGAGCAATGTTACAGTTGATGCTGCAGTGACTTAATGATTATTAGTGTCAATTGCTTTAAATCAATTCTTGGGGATTCATGGCCCTTGGAAGAGCACCTGATTTGCTTTGATCCAACATGGGTCAGCTGGTTAACAGTGCTCAGTGTTGCATATTAAATCATTTGCTCCAGGAGAGAAATGGTTTGATCATCAAATGTGTGCAAATGTTTTCTGAATGCAATTACATGTTTCACTGAACTGGATCATTTTCTTTGTTACCAAGTACCAAGCAGTTTACTGGTCGTGTGCTGTCCTGTGATAGGCGTTCTTTCAACTACGAAGCATCATGGATCATGGGGGAAGAAAACTCATCCAACTGGCTTTCATATCTAGCTACTATTGTAAAACATTCACACGTTATTTTCCTTTGATTACTTTTAATCAGAAACCATTGTAATAGCTGTTACCTCACACGCCATGAAACACAATGGATATTCTAGGCTTTCTTTCAACTGCACAGGACGCCTCCGTAGCCAATTATCAACACAACTGTTAGCTGAGCATTTGTTATGGGGTGAGACAGAAATGTTTCATTGTTAATGTGAGCTCCGTGGCAGTGGGCTCCATTATAAGTGAATACGTTAAAACGAATTAAAAAAAGAAATAAAATTGTGACTGAAACAAAAAATAGAACTGCTTTGTGAAGACCAAGAAACAACAATGGGGCATCCTGGATGTTACTCAAACTCTTTCTTTGCAAAAGCCCAAACCAACAGGATGTTAGTCATTCAATCCTTCGCACATCCGTACTATGTCTGAGGCACTCAAGTCTATCAGGAATGTAAAGATATATCACAAGACAGTTAAATCATGATACAAATATATAAATATACAAATCAGTAAGATAAAAAATGTATCTCTTTTGATGATGATACTCTTTTTAAACAGCAGAGGGCACCATCTTCTTTTGACTTTGCTTGTTTGAATGTTTTAGTGCAGCATTAAATCCCTAAAGGGGTCACTCTGCTACAACCAAGCTGTGATGTGGACCAGCTTTCTAGCGGGGCCAAGCAGGGCCGCAATTCCCCGTCATATAAAAGTGATTATAAAGAGCTGAACTGGGACAGTGAAAAAAAAGTTCTGTCAAGACGAACAGTTTCAAGCAGCCTTCACATTCTCGACAGGAAGTCAAAGAAATGTTTTTATCATAGATCCGATTACAAGGTCCAGTGTGTAACATTTAGGAGGATCTATTGGCAGAAATAGAATATAATATTGTGTTTCCATTAGTGTATATTACCTTGGGGAAATAAGAACCTTTGCTTTGTCGTTACCTGTAGAATGAGCCGTTTTTATTCCTAGCAGGAGGGAGGCGGGTGTCCGCCATGTTGAACCACCATGATTCTACAGTCCATAGTTTCTCCTACACGCTTAAAACGGGAGGGTGAGATGACGGTGTTGTAATGTGCAACTACACCGCAAAATAACGCAAAATTTTACACATCGGTCCTTTAATAAAATGTTCATCTATTCAGCTGGCAGTCTCCAATAATTGTTTTAATTATATTCCTTGGTATGAGATGGAAACCCTTTCAAATCTACAAAGGCTTTCTGTGATGAACATGACAACATTTATGGTCTGACATCCATATCAATTATTTCATATAAAACTTGACTCGATGGACTATAATTCTCTTTTTTTCTTTCTTTTGTTCTTGAAGAAGTAAAATTATCAAGCAATTTAAAAGAAAATGAAATGAATAGTGAAGCCCTAAAAAACAACCACAACTTTGAGCAGCAGAAATTTTTTTTTCTCCTTTCCTCTTCTGTTAATCATCTCATGACCCCGTATTTTGTGACTCCCTGCTGGGGTCCAAATCCTCACCATTGATCTACATTGCAGAGGTGCAAAGGAATAAGCTACAGTATGTCAGGGTTTTGCTGTACAGGTAATACTTGTATTTGGATCAGTTCATTATTGGTTTTGGTATTTTCATAGGATTTGTTGGCATCAAAGAAAAATATGGCACATTACCAACCTTCTCCTTTAAAGAGAGAACTGAAAACTGATTTTATTTTCTCCCACAACAACTGCGCAGCAAGAAACTCCAACATTTTGACAGTATTTCAGATATATACTTTTAAGACATTTAATTCAGGCTTGTGTTTTCAGTCAGTTCAGATTTTGACTCCTATCTGAGTATGAACATGGGGAACATCCAGCTCTGTCCTTTCACCACAGACTCACTAAAAGGTTCATTAAGCCCCCTGTGGCCAACTTCCAAACTGCGAGCTGGCACTCCAGTGACTCCAGTATCACCATCATCAACAGGGAGTGAAGACACTCTGCAGTGTCAACTTTAGTCATGAATCAAAACAAGTTATTTCACTAGAAAACACCTAGCTGTCCTCTGTGAATAAAATCTTAATAAAACTCTCTGACAAAAGAAAGAAAAAGCACTCAGAGAAAGTGACATGGACACAGGCTGTGTTTTCATCTAATACAAAACAGAATGTATTAACTTTTGTTTTGAAAATCTGACATGAATTGCAGCAATTTTAGTTATTCTTTTGAAGCACTAATGAATAAAAGCTGGAGACTACAATCAAAACAATCTGGTGAGTCTCAGTAATATGCAAACAATTCAAGGTTAAGCATAGTTAAGGCGGGAATAATGCAGCCTGGACAGATAAAGCAAACATACTGTTCATGAACACACTCCTCTTCATGAATAATTGAATGAAGGAATTATCAGGTTATTAATGCAAGGTCTATGATTTTCTAGTCTGTTGTATGCTCTACATTTGGCTTTTGATGAATGAATCACCACAAATTAGGTGTAAAAAGTCAAAAAATAAAAAGTAAACTTAATAAATAAGTCAAGAGAGCAAGAGCTGGGTGTGCAGGAAGAGGAGGAAGAGGAGGAATGCATGTCAAGGTTTTCCACTTACTGAGCCTTTGTCAACAACACTCTTCAAACTTTTCTGCACCGTATCATCCACTGGTGGAAGCAAACACAAGTATCGGGTAACGTATTCCTCCTGACTTCCGACAGCTTTGTTTCCATGGCAACTAATCCGCAGGCTGTGGCAGTAAAGAAGTACCTTGTGAACTTCTCAATGAGAACAAGTCACTGTGGACTATGGAGTTGCACCCTGTGAATGTTAATTATATCACAGACCTAGCTCGGAACACAACAAATAAGAGCAAATTTTGCTCTTATTTGTTGTGTTCCTTTTGTCATTTTGTCCCCCATCACTTTCCTCGTGTGTGTGTTTGTGTGTGTGTTTGTGTGTGGGTGGTTTGGTGAGTGCATGTGTGCCTCTATTAAGTATTTCAAAAAGACAAAGTTGATCTATATGCATGGATGGATTAAGAGCCCCTCTGCACAGACATGTAAAAGCCCCCTGCAGCTTTTTGTGGTCATTTTGCGTCCCTTTGTAATCATGTTGCATCTTTTTGCAGTCGTTTTGTAGTTGTCTCTTTGTGGTTGTTCTGCTTCTCTTTATGATTGTTTTGTATCCCTATGAGGATGTTGTGCATCTCTTTGTGTTCATTTTGCTTTTCTTTGTACTTGTTTTCTGTCTCTTTATGGTCATTTTGCATCTCTTTGCGGTTGCTTTGTCTGTCTTTGTAGCCATTGTGTGTGCCTCTTTATAGAGAAACATATTGTGGTCGTATTGAGTCTCTTTGTGGTCATTTTGCATCCTTTTGTGGACATTTTGTGTCTTTTTGTGGTCATTTGATTTACAATAAAGTCAAAACAGTCATATCAAACAGATGCTCTGAATGGGCCTACTCGGCACAGGCCAAGGATCACAAGTGTTCAGGTGCCCCTGTAAACCCATTCTGTAACCCATCAATGACTATATGTATTATATTTAATAATAGACAAAGCTTGTATGTGTGCGAGTAGGTTTGGCCAGTATAGATGAGGCCTTACAAAGGGCACAGTAATCAAGGCAACAAAGAACTCTACATGAGGGTTAATTATAGTACTTGGAAAATTATTGCTAACAGGGGCTAATGATGTATGACATTAGCCACCGTGAGCTGATTGCGGATATAATTAGATGAATCATCCCAAAAATGGCATGATAACAAGATATTCTGTTGGTTACCGTTATCAACATAGAACTGCTTTAATAAAAAAAGCAAATCAAGAAAATCCAATAATGAGTACTGCTGCAGAGAAAAAGGCTGCTATTGTTCACAGTAGTTGTGATAAGACTAATGGGATAAAAAGTCTCAATATTGTCAGGGGTTTGTCATAATAAGGATCAGGATCTTACTGATCAGGTCAATATAAAGTTCAGCTTACGACGCTAGTTTTCACCACGAACAACTTGTGATGCAACCCCATTTAACTTTAACTGTGTTTTTGTTTGTGATCTACTCACACAAATTCATAAATGTTGAAATATGTTCTTTTTATTTCATTTATGGTTGTTTACAAATGAATTAAAAATGAAAGGCTGAAATGTTTTGAGGCAATAATTATTCAAAGCCTTGTGACACTTCAAATCAAGTTTGGGTGCATCCAATGTGCCTTGAATGTCTTATAGAATTGCTGCCGCTTGGATGAGCTTGTCGACTTCAAATGGCTGGATATGGTTTAAAATAAAACACAACATACATGCTCCAATGAATGACAACGTAATAAAGCACAAAGACAGGGCAGAGCCAGGCCCACCATTAAAGAGGTAATGTCCTCCCATGACTTTTTACATTTTTTTATATTCTATATTTACTTATTAAAATGTTAAAATGATGAATTGCCAAAACTAGGTAGTTGTATGGTGTGTTGTAAACAAATGTTGGCATCGTCTCACCGGCTCTGTTACATACATGTGAGGAGTTGCGCCCGTACGGTCCTCATTCTTTTACTTCCGTGCCAGAAGACGGGGCTCTAACCTAAATACACGCATACAACACAACACGATAACATTGTGTTTGTGTCACACTTTTTAAAGCACACGACTGCTTTACCAATAAGGTACTGGTAATATGGATAATATATATTCTCCTAGATAATTTAAGAACAATATAGAAGGGCTATAATGAGGAGGGGTGTTCTGGTTATATAGTCTTCCTCTGGAAGCAAAATTCCTCAAAGCCCTGATACACCTTCAAAATAAGTAACAACTACAAGAACAGAAGAAGCAACTGTGTTCAAGATCTGAGATCACAAATGATTATATGCTTTTAAAAACATGACATGTCCAAACTTTTGGGCACAGAATAAGTTTTTCTGCTCTGACATTTTTAGTAGCAAAAATATTCACAATAACAGTACTGTTACTGTTTTAGTTCTGTTTTGAAGCCTTGAGTTTGGCATTATGGTCCTCGCCATGACATACTGCAAGTTCAGTTGTGCAAATTGGCTGCACTGTTTCAACTCATCCATGGCAGAAAACAATGGTGGCTCGCCTGATCACACACTGGATACATCACAGTACACTAAAATATGTTTGTGTAAAGATTTTATGCGAGAAATAGGCAATGCAGTAACAGAATCT
>NW_023339663.1:5882785-5884179 GCF_004916995.1 Morone saxatilis
AGTTTGACAGTTTGATCTGACTTTTGTGCGGTGCACTGGACAGACTCACTGCCTGTTACTCCGAGTGTTTGCCTACTCTGCAATGTTCGTAGTAATAAAGGATCGCATCAGTGCATACATGTCCCAAATAAATATGTCTGCATTAGAGAAGGAAAAAAAATTACTTCTAGGTAATTGTGCTGCTAAAGATTTTGGAATGACTAGATTTCCTCATTACGTTTACATATACATCTTCCTTGAATAAATGAATTGGACGTGTTCATATTTTTTTTGCAAAGAAATTAATCAGATTGTAATTTTTCAAGTCAACATTTCTTCAGCACGTCTTTCTTCCATTTTTGGTGGATGAAGCGAACACCTCCCTAACCTCCCTAGCAAGGCTAGAACTTGTGACTCAGCTACAGCCCTGCAGAGCAGTGGAAATCTCACATATATGGTACAAGGGAGGCAAAAGACTCAGAGGGACCTGAACGTTAGAAACCAAAGTTTAAAAGAGCACAGCAGGTGGCATCATTAGGAAACAGAAAACTATAACTTTACAGTTTCTTGTTAGTGCAAGTCCAAACAAACTGAAAGACCAAGGAGAAAGGGCCTGCATAGGTCAGGCGACAGACCAAAAACAGAAGAAGATCCTTTGATGTAGTGGAAAGTCAAAAGGACAACAAACATTTTATATTTCAAATCTTGGCTGTAAATTAACCCTCAAGTAACCGCTGGAAAAAGGGCCACAAGACAGTAGCCTGGAGACTGCAAAGGGCAGATGAAAGAGTCTGAAAGCATGAGGCAAAATTGTTATAATTAACATTATAATAAACAACAATCAGAACGTTTTAGTTGTAATGCATCATAATACAGAGGAGACTGTCTGGGGGCATCATGTGATATTAGCCCTGTGTGTGCTTTTAGTGAAAAACAATACATTCATTACGGCTCTTTCACTCTATGACACTTTTAATAAAAAATCTATTAAAACCTGCAAGAATGAATGATTTACACTTGGAGGAAGCAGGAACAAGCTGTTAACACAATACAACATATCATTATCTTTTAAATGTCCAGTGTGTGTGAGTACAATGTTGGCAGAAACTGAATATGATATTCAGAAGTTTGTTCATTGTTCATTATGGTTTTAAGGGCATATACAGTAGGGGGGGGCACACCTGAAACCTGATTGGCCAACCCATTTATAAAATATTTTAGAACTTCATAAAAAAAAACACAGAACAGCTCAATTTAATTGTTTTCAATATAAAGGAATAATCCTTGGCTGTGTTGCAAAAGGCAGCTCGTAGCTTTTGTGACATCTCACTTTATATTTTCTGTAAGAGATTTGTATTGTAGATCTGAAGTTTTGCACTATTTTGTCAATACAATATTTTGTCCACACAGGCTTA
>NW_023339663.1:5884279-5892600 GCF_004916995.1 Morone saxatilis
GTGTGTGTGTGTGTGTGTACTTCATACCACCACTGTATAAGTTAGTGTCCCACTTGGGCCCCTTTGGACCCAGTCAAAACAGTCTGGATACACCACTGTAGTGTTTAATCGCCTAAAAAAGAATAAAGAAGTGTTTCATTAGTTCCTGCCACAGCAGCAGTAAAACAATGAACCCAAACTGAGACTTTAAAATGTCCTCTCCGAATAAACGTTAGTGCCAATTTACTTTTCAACAAAGTTTTCTGTAAGATTCGGCAGATGTGTGTTATCCAGAGCAGTATGAAAATATTCTAATCAGTTATTTATATTGAGACAACTACTCAGATCAAAAGAAGACAGACATAGACAGGAAAATAACAAGAAGCTACAACTAATTGTGTATTACAGTTTATCTTTTAAAAAACATGCATGAGAACCAGTAATAATACAAAATAGAGTAGCTTCAGTACTAGAATATGTAAGTGCTTGAGTGCCCGAATGAATCCTATTCAAAGTCTCTGCAGTGACTTGAAGATGGCTGTTCACAGAGGCTCCCTATTGAGATGGAGAAAAACTGCAAATTCTGAACAGCAAAAAAAATCCCCAAACCCAGATGGGACAAGCAAACAAAGACACATCTAAGAGGAGCTCAAACTACAATTTCAACTCGGTTTAAATGGGAAAATGTTTTTTGCTAAAACTGGGGAAAACAAAAAAATAAAGCTGTGATAAATTATTTATTATATGGTAACAACAAATTCTAATTTACTTTGTATTCAGAGTGGCACATTTCAGGATGTCATGGGATTTTGAAAGTTTCTGAAGACATTGTTCTTCAAATCTAGTAGACAGATGCTCTCCATTTTAAAGTCATGAAAATTGATTTTCACTCTGAGGCTATAGCATGATCCGTGTCTAGGGAGCCAACCTCTATAAAGTTAGACTAAATCTATTAAGATCAACAAAGACTCGCCACGACTGGCTGCCAGAAATGAATGTAAATGAGAGTCAAGCTCTTACTCTGAGATGTTTCATTCAGTATGAGCTGCTCATACGAACGTTTGGGAAAATGTGATCATATCAGAGCATGTAGAAAGAAAGCTTTGTGAGACATTCGAGGACAGGAAAGCAAAAATAACTTTGACCATACAAACAGAAATGTACAGGAAATATTTTGACTTTGTGGGCTGCCTGCATGATTAAAGAACACCCCATGCAATGCAAAATGACATGTTATGTAAGGATTAATCTGCCGTTGCACCACCAAGAAGGCTAAAAAAAACAGCTATATACAGAATGTAAATGCTTGCTGCTATTTCTGTCACCCTACAAAGAGAACAAGTCTTAGCAGTCTAAACACAAAAACTAAGTAGAATATATGGCTGGGAATGTCAGCCAGGACGAGTAAATTATGGTGGACAGAGTGAGATATAGGGTGTGAGGAAGGGAGGAAACATCAAGAAATGTAGTGAGGGAAAAAAACCCTCCTGTCTTGTACTTTTTTCTGTGTTAAACTGGGCGTGAGACTGGGAGTCAGCAGCAGTGAAAGAGTGTGGTTATGGCTTGTGGTTTTTCACTCGGCACTAACATCACAGCACAGCTCTCAACAAGAAAGATCGGAGGGGACAGAATAGACCCTTCAAAATGTAAGAGGAGACCATGTCGGTGCCACACATGTGCACAGGACGGACGGAAAAATAAAACAACCACCGTGTGTGACATTAAGTATGTGCAGTTAAGTGCAAATTAATGTCACTGTGACTGTGGGTGTCAAACACACTCTGCCTGCATAACCGTACTTATTGTTAAGACAGCTTTAAACAATGCTGCTCCGTACATGACCCGTGTGGAAAATGAAACATACAATATGTTAACATAGACTTGAAAATATACAAGAAGTCCCACTTAAAACCAAATAGTTGGAGTTGCACTTTTTGTATGGATTAAACATACAAGATTTAAGTTGGTAATTATTAGTGAATCTAGAGGTGCTGTTAGGCAAAATATTAAGATGGTACTGTTGATATGTTGTTAAAACCAGGGCCGGAGCACTGAGGTCCATATTTTGGAAGACGTGGGGGTTTTTATGGTGTGTATTCATTGTTGTGTCCTATTATTGTGTCCTGCTGCAGTTACCTAGTTTGACCCAGCGGAACCATTGAAGTTTAGTCTCATTGTATCTTATCTAATGCTGTGCGTATCGGGCTAATTAATTAATATTGGGCTTATCGTACTTCGTAGTATCTCATATCTGCTGTGGTGTAATTATAATTAATGTTTAGCTGTGTGGTATCACGTTGTGTTTTTGCACTCTCTCACTGTGGATGCTGAGCAAAATCTAAAACTGGATCCATCCTGTATCACCTTATTTCACCTCGGTCCTGATTTCCCTGAAGATACTATATATTTTTCATTCATATGCTCGCACAATTCCTTCTACTAGGGCAGGAGAGTAAACATCAGAAAAAGAAGCTAAAGAAACACCTTGCACATACAACTTTTTTTCATCGCCACATATTCGTATGATTCTCTGCCCTTTCTTCTTCTGGGAGGACTGAAGAAAAGTGGGCTATGAAACCACAAGGATGAAAACTGCAGGCATAAAATATACTGAGGGAACAAAGTGAGACAGGACCGGCTGAAATCTGGCAAAAAAAAAATGTACTGAAGGAACATAGAACTGAGGGAAAATTGGGTGAGTGAATTTAGAGCAGAGCAGTGCACGTACGCACACATGCACACACACACACACACCTGCAGGGAGCAGTACAATGCAGCCTTGTTACATCCACCTTCAGTAAAGCCAGTGTTCGGGGCAATTATCCAGAGAGTCACCACACCTAGAGAAGCCCACAAGTTGGCCAGAGAGTTATAGCTGGACAAACACCAGCTGTGACGATTAAAGAAAACACTCAACATCTCGTCCCTCAAACATATTTTCACTGCTTCCATCAAAATAGCTAGATGCCATGTGCACTTTTAAGCAGGGAGGGGTAACGGATTCAGGTTGAAAACTCTGTATCTGCAGCAGCTTTGGTCTTTGGCCAGTTTTTGCAGGATAAATGTAAACAGTGGGCAGCTGCCAACTGTCCAGAGCCATCAGTCCGTCAGTTCAGCAGTGCTGGGACTGATGAAATGTGGGAGGACATGGGAAAGAGAAGCTGCCTCTTTCTCTTTACTGTCTCTGTGCACATCCTGGAATGTGTCATGGCAGTCTGACTGTCACTGTGAGCATGTCAGGAGCAGTAGTCATTAGGTTATATATAGAACGTGAGCTGAGTTTATTTATAAAGTAAAAATATGCCCTTACGTAGTTTATATTGTTTGATTCATCAATCTGTTATGCCTTTAAATTCAGGAGTTATTCAGTGATGAAAATCAAAAATACTGAGAAATGCCTATTACAAGTAGGGATGCTTCAATCCAATCCTCTGGATCGGAATAAGCCCGGTCCTTATATGCAGATAGGGGATCAGACAGATGTAACAGATCAGTTTTATAGTTTAAGGGTCATTAATGATTCTCCAATGCAAAATATTGTCTTGTTTATTTATAAGCAATGGGGTAGCTGTTGTACATATTTTAAATTTAGAAATAAAATCAATGATATCAGAATTGGTGTTGTTTACGTATCTGAACTGTTTTCAGTAGCGAAAAAGTCTGATTGGTGCATTCCCAACTACAAGTTACTACGCCCAAAATACTAAAAACGTAAGTCCTCATATTCAAGAGGCTGTAACCTCATATGTTTTCTGTTTTACCTTATAATTACTTAAATTAGTTATTGATTATCCCTTTTAATCAACAAATCAAGTAACTGTTTGATTACCCTGGTCCAATAATCTGAGTAGTGCCATTAAGTTTTCTTTACTACTGTTTATTTATATTATATTATTTTAATATACCCTCTGTTGGCAGTGCATTAGGTACACCTAGCTAAAACTAAAGGTGTATTTCATAAACTTAAAATAATAGTTTCTTTCCGTTTGAATTGTATTGAATTTAATTAAATTCAACTGGAAATGTGGGCAGCAGTTTCGAGGTCTGCAATATCCCCAGCAACTCTTAAGGGAAGGGTAAACTTTTAGTATTCATATAATGGAAAGTGCAAAAGCTTCCAGAGTTTCTCTAGCTGAGTGATTGGTGCTTCTCATTCAAATGTCTTTTGGCTGCATTGCATTGTGGTCTATCGTGGTTTTTTGTCAGTGCACATAAAATGGCATCTCTCGCTCTATGACAATATATTTCTCCATGTATGACTGCTGAGAATCAGTAAAAGATTTAGAGTCTATAAAAAAAAAACATGCTCTTTCATTCTGAGGGACTTATGCCGACAACTTGTCTCTTAGCGTTGATGTTTTTGGACAGCTGAGACATTTTTACTGCTTTCAAATCCCGCTGATGCAACAACAAGAAAAAAATCACCATGAAACAAACACACAGGACCTAGAATACAAGGTTTTTAACTGTTTTTAATATAGATTTTTCTTTAATTTAGCCATGCCTTTATGAAAGTTAAGATACATTTTTAATAAACCACATGTAATATGTAGCAGCTTCATCTGGGAGAATTTAGGATTACCTCTGCTATAGCCCAACATAAGGGGACATTGTATAGCAGTGAATTCCTTTGCACTTTGCCAGCCAGCCATGGCTTTGAGAAGTCAGTGAGGCCTTAAGTTCCTGTAACCCCTCCAGAAAAAAAACTGATGGGAGGAAATAGCTTGAGGAATGGTTGGTATTCTGAAATGTTGTTCTTCTCCACAAGTTTATTTCTGTCTTTCATCGAGTTCCAGGGAAACATTCCTCAGCCAATCAGACAGCCTCATTCTCACACATCACCACAGTTCCACAATCATAACAACTGATAGTATGGACCAAAAAAAGTATTAAAGACTGGTTTTATATGCAGATCATACTACTGGTAAACGGTGAGCTCAAGTATGATTAATGTAATCCCACCTTTAAGTAAACCAAGTGCAACATTCATTAACCAATTCACAGAAGATAAATTGAAGCTGGATGTAGTTTATCCCATCTAATTAGACAAACTCAGCCCACAAAAGCTCCCAATTTATCAAAGTTAAATCTCTTAAACAAGGTCACTGACGTCTTTGTTGGAGCTGGAATATAGAATTAAAGAGTAAAGGTAAAGCAGAGAAGAGGAGAAAGTCAGAAATAAGAGAAATCTCGTCTGAATAGTAAGAGAAATGACTTACCACTCACTTATTTCACACTGTACACTCTCTCCCGGCTGTCCCTCTTGTATGACAAAACTTCCCAAGTTGTTCCTTTCCACTGACTCCCTCTCTCTCCTTCTCTCTCCCTCTCTCTCTCTCTCAACATGGGTGCTCATGTGACTGTCACTCGCCCACCATACAGCAAAATGGCGACATCTAGTGGTGGTTAAAGCCATAGCACTAGAGCTTTTGACTCACTGGCACTTTTTCAAAAGTAATTTATAGGCTAATTTGCTCTGATTCAGTGGATGATTTAAAAGCAGACTCTGATGAATACAAATAGCTTCTTATAATGAACACAAATAGTTTTGGCCGTCCACAAACACTTTGATGGTTTGTAAGCAAATTCTTTTTCATTAACTAAAAGTAATATATTCATCATAAATGACAACTTATTTTCACAGCTCATCATATTAAAGAGGCTTGCTTTTGAATCTTTTGTCAGTAAGATTAAACTTAATGTAAATTCTAACAAATCAAATCAGGACTGTGATGTGGCCTGTGGCTTCTGATACGTTTTAGCATAATGTCAAGTCAAGTCAATTTAATTCATATAGCCCAATATCACAAATTTTCCTCAAGGTGCTTTACAATCTGCATAGCATATGACACCGTTTGTCATTAGACCGTCAATTTCAGATGAGGAAAAACTTCCCCAAAAAATACATGGGAAAATGGACCCAGAGGACAGATCCCACACCCAAGATGGACAGACAGACATGCAACAGATATCAGGTCTCCCTCGAAAAAAGATTGTAATCTCAAGTCTTGGTTAAATAAAGGTTAAATAAAATTAAATAAAAAAGATGTTAAGTGTAGAGAATAGACAAAATCTAAATCACAATTAATAGGTCGACTGTAACAGGGACGGATCAAGAGAAGGGACGGATCAAGAGAAATATTCATGTGGTGGCACAAGGATGGCATAGAGACTTTAAGGGGTGGCATAAATATACACTGATTGAATTGC
Organism: Morone saxatilis; assembly: GCF_004916995.1. Lineage (NCBI taxonomy): Eukaryota > Metazoa > Chordata > Actinopteri > Moronidae > Morone > Morone saxatilis. The sequence goes on from NW_023339663.1 coordinate 5,890,469, forward strand.
AAACAATCACACACATCAATATTTGCTTGGAAAAGCCCCAAAATGAAGATATTTTACATTACAAACATTTTTCAGTGAACTTACGCCTATCATTTAAGCTAAAATGTGCAGCACAGCTTCCACTCCACTATGAAGACCTGGAAAAGGAGACAGACGGCACAAACAGAAGAGGCAAAGCTCAAACACATCATTGACCATTCACACAGAGAGGAGAATAGAAACACACAGGGGAAGACAAGGACAACATGCACACAGTGGTATTTGCTAGCATTTGCTGATTAGCACTACAAAAAATACAGCTGAGAATTAGTTGCATTTTGACCTGTGGATTGCACCAAATGACTAATTAAGGGATGAAGAAAGTTACTGAAATAAATCCTAAGGGCCTCGTAAATGTCTGTGCCAAATTTCATGACAATACATCCAGTAGTGGTTAAGACATTGTGAGCTCCATGGTGGTTCTAGAGGAAAAGTCAGAGGAAGTATTTAGGATCCATTATCAGGGAAGCATGGCTGTATTTTGTGTTAATCTCTCTAGTAGATATTGGGACATTCCACAGAATAAGTGAAAACTTTGACCTGCTGGACACGCTAGAAGAAAAGTCTAGGATCACACTCTGGGAAGCAAGAACGTCTGCACCAATTTTCCACAACAATTTATTCAATAGTTGTTGAGCTATTTCAATCTGGGTGCTTGTGAGTTTTATTGTGCCCCAAACTGAAATAACAGCATTTTGGTTCCAGGAACTAGATGTACTTTTTGTTCTTATCAACATTCACTGTATATTCCAAAACCAGGTCAACACTGAGTTTGCATGTTGAGGAGATATTCAGAATCAGATTATAGGTCCAGTATGTTGACACATATAAGGAAACTTCTCAAAGGTGAATGGACATCTGAAATATTTGATATGTTAGAAGAGGGTGAAATATTTCCAAAAAGCAAAGGTGTAATGTTTAGATACCAAGTCCAGGCCAAATGCATACATTAATGGTTAGAAGGAATCTGTCAGAAGCCAAAACTGAGAGCTTATTGTTTTATTCAAGAACAATTATAATGTGAAAAATATGTTGCATATAATTTACCTATAACTCGAAATCATTCTGTGATCAGTTAAGATGTGGTATATCTCATTACACATTGAAAATACAGAGGTGTGACCAAGGATGAAAGAATCTGTGAATACTGTGAGTTAAATGAAGTGGAGAACAAAACTTAATTTCATTTTATATTGTCCTTGTCCATTGTCATGAAATACGGCAAATATTGTTTTCATGAAAATCCATGTTCGTGATTTAGATTTGAGGTATTGAGAATGGAGCTTTAATGGAACACCTTTTCTATAATGTTTTGAACATCTACTATAATTTTCTGAACATCTTTCTAAAGCGTGGGATAGGACGAGACAAGTAACATACAATAGATGAGTTCCTCAGACTTGACATTGATTGTAGACTATTGGTTTATGAATTGGATCAAATATACAGTGGATTGAACTAACGGATGCGGACGTTTTTGTTGTTTTGTTGGATTTACATATTGTGTCTTGTTCTTAGGGGGGCTGTGTTGGTCTGTTTGTGCATTTGTTGTATTTCTATTGTGGGATATCTTTTGGAACGTCATTTGTGGAAGGTTTATGTTCATGTTTGGCTGTTGTTTATGTATTTTGCTGTAAGATGGTGGAGGGTTAACATGCTGGAATGTTTGCTCTGTTGTTAGTTAATGTGTCTGAATAATCCCATGAGGGAGCAGCCACGTAAATGATGGAAATAAAATCGTAATTAATTCATTCTTACTCAGTAACTCCCAATATACTCGCACACAGTGCAGAGGACAAAATTTACAACGCAATACAAACACAGATGTACAGCTAAACAAACATAATCAAATGTATACTTAAAGCTAACAAGCAAGAGCAACAAACGGTTGGTAAGGTCAGATTGTATTGTATATACAAGGTTGTGGTACAACAAAGAATGCTGAAATACATTGCCTACTGAATAGATCATTTAGATAGATAAGTTACTCTATATACAGAAGTGGGTTAATTTTGTTATGGACCAGCTCAAATACTCAAAAACACAAAGGTTAACTTTTATTAGTGTTTAGTCAAAGATTATAGGTAGTATCT
>NW_023339663.1:5892700-5916637 GCF_004916995.1 Morone saxatilis
TTTTGTGGATGTTGTTGTATACTATTTGTGGGTAATCTTTTGGAATGTTATTTGTGGAATGTTTTATGTGTAGCTTGGTTTGTTTTTATGTATTTGCTGTTTAGAATGACAAGGGGGTTAACATGCCAGAACTGTTTGCTTTGTTGTTAGTTAATGTGTCTGAATAATCCCATGAGGGAGCAGCCACGTAAATGATGGAAATAAAATCGTAATTAATTCATTCTTACTCAGTAACTCCCAATATACTCGCACACAGTGCAGAGGACAAAATTTACAACGCAATACAAACACAGATGTACAGCTAAACAAACATAATCAAATGTATACTTAAAGCTAACAAGCAAGAGCAACAAACGGTTGGTAAGGTCAGATTGTATTGTATATACAAGGTTGTGGTACAACAAAGAATGCTGAAATACATTGCCTACTGAATAGATCATTTAGATAGATAAGTTACTCTATATACAGAAGTGGGTTAATTTTGTTATGGACCAGCTCAAATACTCAAAAACACAAAGGTTAACTTTTATTAGTGTTAGTCAAAGATTATAGGTAGTATCTAATAGTTCTATAGTTATTTAGGAAATACTATGTCTATGAGCTGTACAAAACTACACTATGAATCTAATTAAAAGTAATCCATAGCCTGTTTTGTCATATGTCACAACTTTTATTTAGTGTTTTAGGAAATACTATCAAACTTTGTAATTCAAAGCCTCTTTTATCATATGTCAGAAGTTTTATTTATAACTCACTCAACTTTATTAACATTCCACTTTTACTTTTAAGTGCACACAGAGAAACACAGAAAAGAAAGGAAGCACAAAAACAGAAAGCAAAAGAAAAAATAAAATGTGCATTCAATGCCAATTTCTTAATACATCAATTACATTAGTAGCTAAATCAAAATTATTCCTAAGTATCAGTGGTGGAATGTAATTAATTTACTCAATGACTGTACTTTTGCACAATGTTGATGTCCTGGTACTTTGAGTATTTCCATTTTGTTCCTTTATGCTAATACTCCATTACATTTCAAAAGGTAAATGTGTACTTTACATTTATTTTACAGTCCCAGTAAATGTATAAAGCATGACACCTTGATTAAACTGCCTAAAAAAGTTGTTAAAAAGGTCCACCTTAACAGCATTAAAATGCTGCTAACATTAATGCATCAGTATTAATATTCCAATAACATGTATGTGTGATAAAGCTTTACTACTAATATTTACTTTTACCCAGGTAATAGTTTGCTGGACTTTTACTTTAGGACTTTAGGCTAGTTATGACCTATGAGATCTATATGGGACAATATGTTGTATAATTATGACTTACATTGCTAAATAATCTGCCATACGTGATAAACTGGATTTGTAAAAGTCTTATTTTTGAGCTTCTTTCTTGAGCTTTTATTTAACAGAGGTTAGTTTTGCTCAACAAAAGTAATAAACACGTTGAATTCCAGTATACATATATATTTTAAAATATACAAAAGGACTGAAATAACAATGAACTATAAAGAAAATCAAACCAACATTACACAAGATGTGCCGAGAGGAAAGAAAGGAATGGGCCGGGTTTTCGTTGATGGCCTCCAGCTTCCCCCAAACAGGAACCTGAAACACAGCACACACAAGTATGCATCAGCATATATTTAGAGTATATGCACAGTATAGTCTGCTCTGCTTGTTTGACCTCACATGGCTGATTAACTGTTCATGAGTGTGACGTGTAAAAGAAAACCGTTCTTGTGTTTGGCATACAGCATCCTACACAGTGCTAAAAGAGGAGAGAGCTCAGTAAGTGGGATTTTCAAAGCATTGTTTTTTTTTCTTAAGTCCTCCTAAGTTCAGCAAACAATGTCATACATGTAAAACACAAACCATTTGCACAGGCTTACAACCTGAACAAACATTCAGAAATTCTGGCAAAATGAACAAGAACTGCAAAAACAAGAGATCTGATAGTGTTTCCTATAACAGCACCAATGAAGGCTTCTGTTTATCTGTACCTTTGAGGTCGAAATTGTTTGTTGAAGGAAGGTTTTCACGCATTGGAAAAATGCGAGGCTCTTTGAAATCATTCACGTGATGATCAATGCCTTCTGTTTTGATACCTGCATGGTGCTGACACTTGCCTGGCGCAGCGTCAACTGAGAGATATTAATATGTCGGTATAGCAGACGCAGACCTACAAGGTTGGTAATGGAGTAAGTGATAGCTTCATTATGCTGCTACAGCCTGAGGGTTGAAGTATAATTTTTGAATACAGGTACAGCGAGAAAATCACACCATATGTAATGGCTTCTTAAATTAAATTGTTCCCATATTATTGCAAGTAAGCGTCATGTTCAGGTAGCTGTTACTGCAGGGCAAGAAGATATATCAGGAACAGGTGCCTTAGTACAGTTATTAAGATAATCATGCAATCAAGTCACATACTGCTGTGGCACGTGGTTAAAATGCTGAGCAGACTCTCTTTATAATTAAATACTCAACATATTACACTTTTCATATTCTGTCATTCACAGAGTAATTTAAATGTTATTGCAAAGCAGGTAAAAAGTTTAAGATGGCAACTTCAATAAACTTTATTGTTCCAATGCTTTTCAGAGATACCTGATTAACGGGGCTCACAGAACATGACTGAACCAAACAGCAACAACAGTTTCATTTGTCATTAGAAAGATATACGTTTCAAAATTAACCAGGGCTATAACTATCATGAAGGGCACCTAGGAAGTGTCAGGACTTACCTCAATTAGACACAAAATTCTAAGTTTTAAACTCAGTATTCTTACACTGGACTGTTTTAGACAATAAAATAAAGGCAGTATTTCTACACCAGAATTATATTTCTGGCATCATGGAGAGCGATTTAATCTGACTAATGAGATGAGACTGACATTTCTGCAGGTAGCCTACCTGATGAGATGGTGTCAACAGATAAAAAGAAGAAAAACAAGGTAACAACTTTAAATGTTACTTCCTACACAGATTGCTGTTAGATTTCCTTTTCTTTCTCACAATGAATAAGACAGCTTTTCCCTGCTCTGTCATTTGCTATATTCATATTTGTTTATCTGAAAGGGAAAATTACTCTTCATTACAGTTAATCAGCATCTGTCAAACTCAAACACGCTTTCAAACTAAGTTGCTTCAAGCTTTTTTAGGCTGTTTAACAGGTTATTATGGCAATTGTGCTCAGTAAAACATTTCCTTGAAGAAGACAAAACATCCATTAGCCATTATTAAGTCTTGAAAACAATGTTTTATCACTTACCTGTTATTTAGTAAATCAAGTATCAGAATCTGAATCACATTTATTGGTCACAACATTTGTAGACAGTCAGATAATAATGACCCAGAGTGCAAAGGATGTTGGAATAAATATTTTTAAAAAGCAGGTTACTTTATATACACGAGGTATATATGACAGTATGCACAGCATGTGTAGACTGTTTTACTGATATTATTTACATGTTCTTTGTTGTTATTGTTTTTAACTGTGTATTTAACAATGAGAATAAATAATTGACAGGACAATATAAGTTACAGTGGATGTTTAAGCCACAGAGTCATCGCACAGTTAAGTTCAGTTAGGTTATCTTTTATTGAGCCCCATAAGGAAATTTATTCTCTGCATTCGACTCATCCTAAGTGTTAGGAGCAGTGTGTAGCCATCCAGCGGTGCCTGGGGACTAACTCCAGATCTGAGCCAGTATCTTGGTCAAGGGCACTGACTGGAGAATGAACCTAATATACATGTTTTTGATGGTGGGGGGAAATCGGAGCATTCAGAAGAAACTCCACTCTCAGCTCAAAACTGAATCTACTGTGATCATTCCTGACACTGAGTGCCTGGTGTTAACTGTTGGTCACAGCGATGTCTAGTTGTTTTGACGTACATTGCTCTGTAGCACTTACCAGAGGGGAGAGGTTGGAACAAATTGTGTCAGGGTGTGATGGACCTGCAGTGATCCTGCCCGTTTCCTGACTCTGGACATGTATAAGTCCTGAATGGAGGTCAGGTTGGCAACAGTGATTTTCTCTGTAGTCCTCCCTGTTCCTGTCCTGTTTGGAGGGAGATCCAAACCATGACAAATAGATAAATCAAATGTTATAGGTAGTATCTGATAGTTCTATAGTTATTTAGGAAATATATTTATAAGCTGTACAAAACTACACCATGAATCAAACTTTGTAATTCAAAGCCTCTTTTGTCATATGTCAAAAGTTTTATTTATAACTCACTCAACTTTATTAATATTCCACTTTTACTTTTAAGTGCAGGCAGAGAAACACAGAAAAGAAAGGAAGCACAAAAAGAGAAAGCAAAAGAGAAAATAAAATAAGCATTCAGAATGAAAGTTGCAGGTTAGACACATTTAAAGACCAGTTGTATTTTATGATTTGATGCCAATTACTTTGTATATAAATTACAACATGTAGCTAAATCATTATTCCTAAGTATTAGTGGTGGAATGTAATTAATTTACTCAATGACTGTACTTTTGTACAATTTTGATGTCCTGGTACCTGAGTATTTCCATTTTGTATCTTTATACTAACATTTCAGAGAGTAATGTCTACTTTACTACATTTATTTCAGTCACGGTAAATGCAAAAAGCCTGATAGCTTGATGAAACTGCCTAATAAAATTGTTAAAAAGCTCCACCCTAACAGCATTAAAATGCTGCTAACATTAATGGATCAGTATTAATATTTAACTTACAACATGTTTTGATTGCTGGGACTTTTTCTTGTAATGGAGTATTTTTATACTGTGTTACCTCACAATATAGGGTAGTTATACCTTGGGACAATATGTAATAGATAGATAGATTTATTTATCTATTTATCCAGAGGGAAATTCAAGTATCCAGTAGCATACGGAACATATATACATTAAACATACATTAAACCTACATTAAAATAAATTAAAATTAAAATTAAATCAACTTAAAATAAAATTAACTTATAACACCGTAGCCACAGTAAAACAGTGCAAAACAGTAAACAGCGCAAATTGAGTGCAAATGGAAGTAAATCAGTTACAGATGGATAATTGCTGTATTTATTTTATAATTGTCCTGCCCGTGCCCTTAACTAGGAGCGGTTGCTATAGTCTGATGGCCAAGACGAAAGGATTTTAAGTATATATAACGATAGATTAGAGTTAGATAGATAGATAGATAGATAGATAGATAGATTTAGATAGATAGATAGATAGATAGATAGATAATAGATAGATGGATGGATGGATGGATGGATGAGGGATGGAAAGAGTAATAGATAGCATAGAAGATAGATAGATAGATAGATAGATAGAGGTAGATAGCCTAGACTTTAGATTAGATAAGATAACTTTATTAATCCCCCCGAAGGCGGCAAATTACATTAAAGTGTACATTAATAAATTACATTAAAAAATACAATAGAATAAATACCACAATAGAAAAAATACATACATAGAAAAGATAAAAAAGATAAACTAGGTAGGTAAGGTGCAAAGAGTTTAGATGTAAAAAAACGATGAATTGATAAATTGACAAAGTAATCTGCCAAACCTTGGATAAACTGGGATTTGTAAAAGCCCCTATTTTTAAACAGTTTTATTTCCTCCTTCCTCCCCTTTAATCCTCACCTCTCTCTCTCTCTCCCTCCTCTCTCTCCTCTCTCTCTCTCTCTCTCTCCAGGAGCGCGCTCCCGCTCACAGCTTCCCTTCTTGCACCGTGCGCGCTCCCGCCTCAGTGGCAGTCCGCTCTCACGTGCTCTCTCTCTCGGTATAAAAGGCTCTCATCATGTCCACCGTGTCACCGGACAAACGGAGGAAAATGGAGTCAGCGCTGAACCAGCTGAAGAAACACACCGTGGTGGTGGCAGACACGGGGGATTTTAACGGTAAAACAATGTCAAATAAAATAAATACCCGCTCGGTTTGTGGCGCACGCTAACGTTAGCTGGGTAGCATCCGGGTTTAATGTGACTGACCTCTGTGTCAACATCAGTGGGTGGGAGAGCTGCTTGTTCGCGTTTATCTCGGGTTATTTGGACCCAGCCGGCTGTCAAGTGTTAACTCCAGTGAGGTTTACTTGAATACTATAATAGCTACTGAAGTTGACGATCTGATAATCCAATTATAGCTGCTTGTTCTTAAGGTTGCCTGGGTTAGTTTGCGTTAGACAACAAAACCATGCTGCTAACTAACCTCTTTGCTTAACTTATTCGATAGAGAAAGCAGAGTCTGTTTCTTCACAGTAGCCTCTTATTAACCTCACAAGTCACCACTTGAAACGAGACACCTGTTAAGCGTGTACGTGGTGGAAAAATACAGATGATTTGGAGGCTAAAATGAAGTTGTATACTGAGTTAGCACGCAACAAAGGGTGTAAAAATGTGATTTCTGCTTCCTCGTTTGTCACTTTCACGCCACAGAGTAAAAGGGCATGTTTCTCAATGGGTCAGAATGAGGAAATGTGTGTGATAATCTTGTTAAACTGTGATGCAAACCCCGATAGTTCCTCATCCAGAGTTTGCAGACTCAGGATGACATGACAGAACTGGTCTGTGACTCTCGTTACACAGCAGGAGCACTGGATGTTTGCAGAGACTTTTTAAATGACTTGTGTGTCTTTTGCACACTGTGTTTAGTGTCCTCGACTGATGCAGGGTTGTGTCTTGAGACATGCATGCAGTGAAAACGGGCACAAAAACACGTTGTCTGTGTCCTTTAGTGCAGTTCAATAGGGTTGGAATTTAATGTGATCAACAAAATGATAAGTGACCACAGTTTTTAGAAGCAGTCATTGTTTTAAGTACATCACCACACAAAAATACTAAACTTTATTTGATTCTGGCTTCTCCCAAAAGCAAGTATTTGCTGTTTTTATCATATTTTTATAGTTTAAATTTAATATCCTAAGGTTTAACCTTAAATCAGACTTTATTTGTATTGTGTTTTTATTTGAGGTTAGTGTAACTCTTTACAGCTGACGGACAAGATGATGATAATAATAATAATAATAATAATAATAATAATAATAATAATAATATACACATATAAGCTGTAAAAACAATTTGAAGACATCAAACTGTGGGCTTTACAAAAAAAAACAGTCGACAACAGAAATAGTAATTAGTTGCAGCTTGTCTCAATACAACACTGCGAAGCGAGCAGGGTGATTCACATAACAAAGCCTTACACATCAACAGTGTCTGTCATCGATCCAACAGTTTATATAAAACATCTCTCTCATTGTGAAAACCTGTCAGTACTGTCGTTAAAAAAATAAAAAAACGAGTTTGTGATAGTGATCAGAAAAGAGGTTCCTCGAGGTTTACACAGCCATCGGCTTCTCTCTTTTTTTTTTTTTTTTAAATTTAAAAATCCACACGTCTGTCTGATTTATGTAATCTAAGTATTTCTTGAATGTTGTAAGACTTCTCAGGTTTTACTGGCTGTAGGTTTAGACATGTAAAACCACTTCTGCTCCACATAAGAAGTGCAAGAACTTGGTGTAACAGCACACTCTTGCTTCACTTACGTAAGTTTCAGCAGAAAGAAGAGACTGAAAGTAAATTAAAGGGGCACTTGGGTAACTAGTTGGCCTGCACAGTTCTCGATAGTCTAAGGTTCCTCGTGAGATGATGAATTGTTTAGTGCTCTTTTTATTTTGTGAGTTAAATGAAATTAGGCTTTCAAAACAAACAAGTAATTTATAAAAATTCTATTCTATTGGGAATTCAGCCATATGTTTACAGTATAGGATATAATAGGATGAATTAAAGTTATAGTAGAGGTTTTGTAATGCTTCAGGTGCCTTTTTTCATTTCCCCATTTTGTGGTAATTGTGCTGTAATATGCATGTTAATGTAGTTGGTGAACATTCAAGGTCAACTTATAAAGTGGACTCAACATTCTCAACTACAAAATATAAAACCACTTCCGCTTGCACAGAAAAGGCTGGACTAACGTTATATTATTTACAATCTCTTATTTGCATTCACCCTTTTATCATAACTTCAAGGTATACATTTCCCCAGTTGAGGACATTAATTGTATTTGGGATGGATATTAAATTATGGAAAGCTTAAACTTTATTTTAGTAGACAGACCAAACTCCATCTTTTGGGCCTACTGCTGTAATCAGCACATCGACTGTGGTGTCTTCTGGAACTGTTGATCATGAGTATCTAGTCCAAACCCAGTGACCTGCATAATGATCCAATTTTTTTGGAAGTGGGTTGAAAAAAAAAAAAACTCTGGCTTCAGAACAGAGGTAGGCTTTGTTCTTTGGGCTGAAGAGCTGGCAGCGCCGACTGGACTGCTGCTACAATCGAGTGCTGACTTAAAACCTTTTGTTTTGGTGAAAAGGCCCTGCATGTCAAATTCAATTCTGGACTTAAACTGCAACAGGATGCTTTTAATAAACAGTTCTGTAGGTTATGACGTACCTTAATACAGGCCCTGTGACCTTTTTATTGCAGCACTTCATCAACATTATTGAACTCTTTTGGCCATTTATCCTAATAAAAGGTTTTCAGCTCGAATGATTCCATTGGTTACTTATTAAGGTTTGTTCCAGTTAGTGGGTAATCACTATGTCTGTCTGTTGCAGCATCAGCAGCTTTTATTAAGTATGGGAGTCTTAAGAATCCCCAACACATATAAAGCTTTTTAGTAATAAACAAAAGAGAATTAAATGATTAATCGATACCATACTTAAGCCTTTGTCTTTTTAAAAGTGGCGTTAAACAGTATTCTTTGTATGAATGGAAAAAACGATATCATCTGCCTTTTCATGTCATCAGTACTATTACCACCATCTTGCAATTACAACTCTTTGCACCTTATTTACCTATTTATCTTTTTATCTTTCCTATCGAAGTATTTTATTCTATTGTTATATTTTATTCTATTGTATTTTAATGTACCTGGCTGCTATGACGACCCAATTTCCCTTCGGGGATTAAATAAAGTATCTATATCTATCTTTTCTGACTCAGCAGTTTTTTTAGAGTACGGTGCAGTAATATTCGTACACAGTAGATGGTGCCATTTCCTTCCTCGCAGCAGCAGTATAGTGTAGGTTTAAAACACACAGGCTCTTTACTCTTTGACTTTGTATACGTACTCATAGCATTATTTTTGAATGAGATCAGTGAAAATCTTGAGTTATGTGAGTGTGTATGTGACTTTTAATGACTGCTCTGTCTTCCCATCATGCAGCCATTGACGAGTACAAGCCTCAAGATGCCACCACTAACCCGTCTCTTATCCTGGCTGCTGCTAAGATGCCAGCCTACCAGCCCCTGTTGGATCAGGCCATTAAATATGGCATCGCCAAAGGCGGGTAAGAGGTTGCACACAAATGAGATTGCATTACACTATGGGCCAAACCTGAACATAAACAGCAGTAAAGTATTTAAAGTAAAGTAGTCTTTTGCGAAAGAAAGGGAACACTTTGTGTTTTTGTAGATGTACAGTAGATGGTTCTGCTGTGCATGGTGTTGACACACTTCCTTAATTTACAACAGGCAGTTCATTGCAGTGTTCTTCCCTTTTCTGCTTAAACCTGAAATCTGTGATGCCATTTAGTGAATGTAATTATTGGACTTGTGTAGTAGAGTTTGGTTAAACATTAAACTTAAATATTTACAGTGTTTTAAGACAGTCTCCATACTCGGAGCTGTCAAATTGGTAGTAATTTGAATGTGCAAAACGTGATAAATGCACTTGTTAGGATAATAACAGCTGCACAATATCCATTATCATGAATTTCCCTTTTCAGTGTAACTCGGACATTAACGAACTTATAAGTGACAAAGTGGCTCTTCACAGCCTCTCTGTGCTATGTATCTGACCACTTAGTCATATTCAAGCCCGTTGCTCAGGCAGAGGTCTTTTATCTGTTCCTGAGGCGCAGCTGAAAACCAGAGGTGACAGAGCATTCGCAGTCAGAGCTCTGAAGCTATGAAATAAGCTACCTGAGGAAATCAGGGCTGCAGAATCAGTGACCTCTTTTAAATGTCTTCTTAAACCATTTTATCAGAGAGCTTTTCCAGATTTTAGTTGATTTTCATAGACTGCCCTTGCTAGTTATTTTTGTGTGAAGCACTTTGTGACAAGGGTTTAGAAAAGTGTTTTATAAAAGATTCATATTATTAATATTACTAATATTATTATTCTCTGTCCAGAACTGAAGAGGAGCAGGTCGCAAACACCATGGACAAGCTGTTTGTGAGTTTCGGGCTAGAGATCCTCAAGAAGGTCCCAGGCAGAGTCTCTACTGAGGTGGATGCAAGGTAGGCGGAGGTGTTCTTTTGTGTCTCGAGGTGCTAGTATGAAGGAAAACTTGTTACCTAAGGTTCACTGTCTTGAACTTTTCGTACGTCTGCATAGAGAAGCTTAAATTGCCTGTGTATTAGTCATGGGCTAGACTTGTAGGAAACGCACAACTGGTATTCAGAGAGCAACTTAATTGACATGACAACACTCTTTTGTTCACTGGAATATCATTGCACTATATACTTCACAAGGATGGAAATTTAAAGCAGTTTCCTTTATTTGTCAGCAGCCACATTACTGATCAATAATTTATTAATTAACAAAAGCTTATATATAAAATGCATGTTTTTCCTTCAGAAAAATGTTTAAACGCTGGTATGGCCTATTTGTGTTGTACAACCAAAGTTAAAGAGGAACCTGAATAATGAATTGAATAAACACAGTAAATTGGACTGCATTTATACACCGCCTTTATCTAACATGCTTTATTTATGATAATTATGTATACAATTTGCCTCTCATTGAGTCATTCACATATACATTCAAACAAAGCATCATATTAGACTCAGAAGCAGTTGCAGTTCAGTATCCTGCTCAAGGACTTGTGGACCTAATTGGAAGTAGTCTTAAATAAAACAAAATAATTGTGTCTCAACAGAGTGTGGTTGTCAGATGTGGGCTTATTGCTTAATGGCTGTGTTGTTTTTATTCTCCTAACAGACTATCTTTTGATAAAGATGAGATGCTTGCCAAGGCTCTCAGGCTCATCGCGCTCTACGAAGAGGCAGGCATCAGCAAGGAGCGTGTGCTCATCAAGCTGTCATCAACATGGGAGGGAATCCAGGCTGGCAAGTATGTTTTCTCTGCGTTAGTTAGACTGACATTTCTGATATACGTGTCAGTTAATGTCTTTCTGATGACGATGAGGTCTCATAATCCTTTAAATATGTGAACCAGCAACTGCAGGGTTTCTACCAGGATCTTACAGTCCCCAGTTCGAGTTCAGCCAGAGACCTTTGTTTTTGTCATCTTACCATCTGTAATAAAGTAATAAACACCCAAACTTACAATAAAATATAATGTAATATAACATTGTTTAGAATAAGAATAACGTAAGATACTGAATGCATCATTTAAGAATGAATTTGACAATTCCAGTCTGTCCAATCTGTAGAAGTTGACGGACTGACCAGATTTTCACTACATGAATTTTTCTATAAACTAAACCTTGTACCATCAGAATAATTTTGAAATCTGCTTTAATCAAAGCAGCAAATTGCAAAGTCAAACAGAAGTATTTTACTTGTTACTGCTCCTCTAAAACATCCAGTGACTGAATCCACCATAAATAAAGGGTATTATCACCATCAATAGGATACAGAGTGAGTATATGAATGACCGTGCCATATGCAAAAACAATTTTGACTTTTTTGTTTTATTTTTATCTTATTTTTCATCAGCTCCAATCTTGAGCTAACAATTAGTCAATTAAAGGATTCTGTGATTGAAAAATAATCTGCATCATTGCTCAATCATTTATCAATGATGAATTATCAAGCAAAACCACCAATATTCTCTGGTTCTAGCTTCTACAATGTGAGCATTTCCTGCTTTTCTCCATTTTCAATCATAGTAGATTGAATATCTTTAGATTTTGGACTGTTTGTTGGCCAAAAAACAAGACATTTGGAGACCTTACCATGGACTGGTGTTGCAGCCCCAATACAATCATATTGTAGTTTTGTGCAAACCCTGTCCAGTATGTCGCAACCAAGCCAGAGTTGTAACTAAAAAGGTTTAACACAACTAAAAGGAAATTATGATGAAGACAATCGAAATGCAACAAAACCAGGAGAGCAAGAAACTGGCTCTTTGTTTGTATATGTCGCAGCCAGCAGCATGTCCCCGACGACCCAACTCGTCCAACAGCCGGCTCCGAAGGGCGTCACATGTACATACTGTCCCTGTACTGTGCGTTATGGGAATGAAGTCATCCTCATGACAGTCAAAATATTCAAGGCACGGGAAGACCGCTTCATGAGACTGCTTCATTCAGACATTTATGGGTCTGGTGGATGGAGTGCAGATGGTACACACATGCTGTCCCATGCACTGTCACACGTCTTGTCAATGTGCATGCACGGTCACTCCCTAAGTGGTAAACGCATAAAACATCTGGCGTCTGCTGTTGGCTGTTAACAAAATACAGATGATGGAAAGCTGATGGGCCACCAACCCCACGAGGATGTTCAGAAAGAATGTGAAGAAATATAAATGCACGGGCTTCAGGCACAAAACATTGACAAAAAAATTCTTTAACGTGACAAGACAAAAACAACAATATTAGAGGGGTAAGCTGTGTAACGTGACCTGACTAAAACACATGGATTTGAGTGAAACGTGTTTTACGTTTCAGTGTCACTGTAATGCCTGATTTTGGTACCAAAACCTACAAGTCTACTTTGATTGCAGCCTGTATCTCTGTTAATAGGACTACCTCAGTTGATTCCACATTTTTAACAAGTACAAAATAATAAGCCTGAACTTGATGAAACTGTAAGGTGTGATATTTTAATATTCTGTGGCCTGTTCCCCTTTTTGAGGAGTTTCTGGTTGAAATGGGAAGCAGAGGACGAACACATTTACATATACATATTACTGTTTGTTTTTCTAAAATAAAATAATACTTTGTTTTTGTTTTTTGTACAGGGAGCTCGAGGAGAAGCACGGTATTCACTGCAACATGACCCTGTTGTTCTCCTTTGCTCAGGCTGTTGCCTGTGCAGAAGCAAAGGTAACCCTCATATCACCCTTTGTTGGACGCATCTTCGACTGGTACAAGGAGAATACAGACCGCAAAAGCTACGAGCCCCACGAAGACCCAGGTAATAAATGCCATCCTAATGCCATAAAACCTGCATTCTTTTGTTACATTATCAGTATAGTAGCACCAATGTCAGATTTGGTCATGTTGAATGCGAAAGTGTTTCAGTGCCTTCATGCAGCCATTTGACATCTGAACAGTTCGCTTTTTTCCAGCCTTTTGCCAGTTTGTCTGGTGGCTATATGTGGATGTGTTTTAGGCTGATGAAGGCAGTGGCCAATCATATGACTCCTCGTCAACTTCTTTTTTTTTATTTTATTTTTTTTTTTAAGAGCGATGTTTTCTTTATCTTTGCATACTGACAGTTTGATATCAGAGCAGAGGATGTGGACCAGGAACAAATATTCTTATCTGGTGCAGCACAGATTTGGTAGATGTCTGTTCAGGTTGAATTTACTGCCACCATGCTGCCATGCATAATAATTCTCAATTTAATTCTAATTTGGAATAACAATAATTTAAAAAAAAACTAAAAAAACAACACATTTGCAGTTATAAGTGGTCTGCTGTTTTGCAGGTCATGATATCTTTGAGTTGTTGTTGCATTTACTTTTTTTTGTTCTTTTACAAACAGGCAACAATAGATGCACAAACTTGAGTTGCTCCAATGATCTGTTTACAGTCTGCAAAACAATCTGCTATCTCATTCTTATTTTCATATATTATATTTTCACTATGAACATTACTTAACTCCCTAAGTTAAATGTGTTTGTATATTTGGTGTACTATAGACATGGTGTCTCTGCACCAATTTATGAGGCACGTTTCCTCCGGACTCAACAACCTACATACCTATGTTACACCACAAACTAAAACTAAAACTCGTGTAACAAAAACAAAGAGGGAGCCATAAAATTAAAATGGTATGTGCTTCAGTCGGATGTGATAATGCCATTGCACAAGAAGAGGACACAATAAGATGAAGTAATTAAATGAACCTCAGTCAAACCTCAGTGCAGAAAAAACGATGGATGTATGGCATTTCAGTTTTTTCAAGTATTCATTTGATTAATAATACTGAACATTACAGACTTATTATCACACCACACAGATCAGACTTTTTTTTTCATCTTTTTAATTTACAGTATCTCTTAGCAGGCTTCAGTGGATATTCAAGTCAGATGCTTCTTGTACATTGTGATTTTCTTCCATTGCACTTTGTCACATTTTGTATTTATCAATACTCCAACTTTTCCGCCTAAACCAAACAAACTTTTTTTTGCAATATTTCAAGATTTTTCTCTCCATTCAGCCGCAAATTCAAAAAGCATATTTAAAAACGAGTGGATGCAAATGCACTTACTGTGCTTCTCGCACCAGAGATGCTGGCATGAGCAGCTTTTAAAAGATTTCAGCTTTCTCCTCTGCCCCTAGGTGTGCTGAGTGTGACCAAGATTTACAACTACTACAAGAAGTTTGGCTACAGCACCGTGGTAATGGGCGCTTCCTTCAGAAACACTGGTCAAGTGAAAGC
This sequence comes from Morone saxatilis, assembly GCF_004916995.1. Classification (NCBI taxonomy): domain Eukaryota; kingdom Metazoa; phylum Chordata; class Actinopteri; family Moronidae; genus Morone; species Morone saxatilis. The sequence continues at coordinate 5,907,350 of NW_023339663.1, forward strand.
CCTGGCTGGCTGTGATCTGCTCACAATCTCCCCTGGGCTGCTCGCAGAGCTCAGCCAGGACCACAGCACTGTCTCAGAGGTGCTCAATGTGGAGAAAGGTACATTGGACTGCTGTCCTCATTAACTTTGCCAGTTTTACTTTAATTGTGCATGAACATTCACTGAACAAGAAACATAAAAAGGGAAGACATTTGATGTAAGCAGACCAAACCAGATTGGTAGCAGTCTAATTTTGTGTTTTGGCACCTCTCTGGACTTAATTTAATTTATAATATTTTCATTCAATTAGGAACCTTTGATCACAGCTTCCCTGTCATGCACCATGTGTTCATGCAAACAATCCTATCCAATATCCTGCTATTAAAATGTCTCATGGTACTTTGTTCTTGTATGAAGAGGAATAACAGTGTTGCTTTTAAAAGCTTGTTCCCATGAGCAAATGTGTTCATTGTCATCCCCAAACATTGGAGGGCACAGAGAGAGACTTGGGAAAGGATGGTAAATGGAGATGTTATCAGATGACGTGTCATCAGCTATATATTGAAACCATAATGTGGCCCACTCAGTGTCAACAAATTAAGCTTTTGCCGTAGATGTTAACACATTAATTCAAAAATAATTAAACATTACCATCCTGGCAGAATATTTACAGTTACTATAGAAATGTTTGTTCTTGAGGAAAGAATAAGATTGTTCAGTTTAACAAACTATACAAAGACTTTGGGCACTCTTGCACATAGATGTCTTATTGTTTAATTTAATTTATAGAACCTGAAAACTTAATCATGCACTTATTTCCACCTTGATGGTTTGTTTTTGTAGCCAAGGTCTGTGATCTGGAGAAAGTTCACATGGATGAGAAGGCTTTCCGCTGGGAGCACAACGAGGACCGCATGGCTGTGGAGAAACTTTCTGACGGAATCCGCAAGTTTGCTGCTGACGCCATCAAGCTGGAGACTATGATCAAAGTAAGAGGATTTTTCTTTTCCAAGATCCAAAGAAACAAATGTATAGTGTGTATGAACTTTGTCTTGCTGTCAATATAGAGATTTTTTTCATTTATGCGAGGTGTTTGCCGAGCTTTGTACACTGACTCTTTGGCTCTTTGTTTCTTAATTGCAGGAGAAAATGCTCAACGTGAAAAACGGCCAGTAAGGGACAGATTTGGCATCTCCGGCCACATTGACAGGAAGTATCAGAAGTTAGGAGGCTACTTTCTTCGTCCCCAACTCCCTGAAGGCCCAAACACCAGATGGCCTTCCCTCTCCTCATCTGACCAAACTCCAGGGACATCCCTCCTGAATGGACACTTTCCTCTCTTAGGCTGGGACTGACTGTTTTTTGACCAAATGTAAATGGTGATTGATGCTGATGTGGAGTTGTTGTATATTAGCCTAATATTTACAAGGAATTTGACCAGAAAGGGGAAAAACTTGAAGAAAAAAATGTCTTAATGAGACATGATCTCATTAATTGAAAAATCATGTGACTACTAGAAAGGACCATGAGCACTTTTTGGCCGTAAAGGACCACAATTTTGCTATTGACACCATTTGAACATGATTGAGGGCACAACTTGATAAAGACCATTCAACCATCATTCCTTATAATGTACCATTTTGCTCTTTCAATAAATGAAAATATCAGTCATTACAATTGTGTTTTGGTTGTTTTTCAACTGTTTCTGTCATCTGTCTGTCTCAGTCAGTGAGTTACGACGTGTTAGACCCACAAAGACTGCATTAATGGCAAAGTATTCAAAATGGTTGCGACAGTTGAGGTAGAACTGGTATTATTCTTATCAGTTCTGTAAAGCCCTCCTGTTGACGTAAGGCTTTTGTCATGCCTCTTTTACGATCTCTGGTTGAGCCGGTTTCACTCCATTCCATCTCTGCTCAATCTTGGCTGAACTCCACCTTAACTTCTTCAGACCTATATATAAAGCGTAAGTTTCCTTCAAACCCACAATGCTTGTTGTTTGAAGTCGAAACACAATCTCAATATTGGGTAGGACTTTGAAGTTTATGAAAGGAAGTGCGGCAATTGGCTTAAGGTAATGGGATTTATTTAACTTGTGTATTAGATGTTTGATTTCCCCTTTGTGTTCGCTGTATTTAATTGCATTTATTCCATAGTGGTTGTGGAGCGTTCAGTCGACCAGAGTTTGTAATTTAAGCAACAAATCTGTCAATTGGCCGTTTCTATAATTTCAGAAGTTTTCAGTACCTACTGAATTGGGTAACAAAGTAATATTTTAAAGTACATAATATACATACGTGATCTTGCACAGACTTGCTTACAATGATGAACAGAGCTTAAAGTAAATCAGTAAAGTCAGTAGTAAAGTCTGTACGGATCAACCAAACATGAGAAAGTAAGATTTAAAGCATTGTAACAGAATTATTGTATGACCGAAACCTCAATAGAACAATAAACTGAGCAAAGTATTTTTCATGGGTTTTCTTTAGAGCGCAAATTTGTAACCGCAAGGAACGTGGCAACATGTGGCAGTGATGGCATTCATTTGTCAGTTTATAACAATACATAGGGAAATTAAATATATTTAAAAATTGTTAAAAGCATCAGGAGTTTCAGCACTTTAAGAAGTTCAACCAGTGTTTTGTAATTAAGGGATATTTTCCTTCAAAGGTTTTGTTCAGCATACAGTCAGCAACAGTCAGCTATGCTCCCAAAATGTGTTGGTTCAAGTTTTAAACCTGTTTTGTGAATCATCTATTAAGAAAAGACTTCAGCTCTGTAACAACAAAAATATTCAAACCACACTGGACCATTTTACACTGCCACATAAAGGATTCAAGGTTATTTTATTATGTTTATTTTATGTATAATGTATTTATTATATTTTATTTTATGACATTAATTAAAACAACTTTTAAGCAGGTTTAAACTATAACCTTTTGGTGTAGTACATTTCCTAATAATATACACAAACTACACTGAGATCAGGGCCAGACCAACCTAGAGACCCAGAGGCGAAAATTTACAATGGGTCCCTGTCACAAGTAAATTCCACCATAGCCCCATCATCTATAATGGCCCTGGGCTGCAGCTATTTCTGGACGAGTTGGATAACTCTCAGATGGTTGATCTATTTACGATCTAAACACGTAGCGCAAGTTGCTTCACATATCCAGTAACCGAGTCCCTAGGTGGCGCAGGACAAAGTGTAACGTACATTTTTATGCAGATGACACCATTTTATATGCCATTGGCTGTTAATCTGGTCTTTGCAAAACTCCAGTCTGCTTTTGATACATTTCAATATAAAAGCAAAACTGGGTTTTTACCTGTAAAATTGGCAGAAAAACATCCAAAAAGATTTGTGATGAAATTACTTTTTATAGTGGTATGACTTGATATGATGAATTCATAAACTGTAATTGTGTCTGTTTACTATGAATTGACTACATATGTATTAATGCATGTTCATTCCCTCGTGTCTACCTCCGTTTAATCATTTGTTAAATTATATCTGGCTTCGCCCATTTTATAGTCACATGTTCCCTGTACCATCCAATCACGAATGTCCACGACCAATCTCTTTAATAAGGCAGTCTTCACTTCAGGGTGGCACCTGAACTCCTTATTTTCTGCATATGCTGTATAGAGCTGCAGGTTTACTGAAGAAAAACAGCAAAAATGTCCGATGTGTCTGTGTCTGTCAATCATTCATATCTGAATACTAGAAGAAAATACTTGTACTGTGTTTATTTACCGTCCTGCATTTCAACCGTTTGATCTTACGTATGTTAGGCATCACAAACCACAAATTGCACATACGTATACATACATATACGTGCGTGCATACGTATAGTACAGTAAATTACCAGTTTATGTCAGCTATAATTATTCAGTCACCATTCCACTATTATCTCTTTCACAATGTTCTTTCAAGACATTCACTGAGTGCTTCCGTCACACCACAATTCCTCTCAGACAAAACAACAGCCTTCTTTCAGAAAGTGTCAACACATATTATGCTGGGTAGGTTACATTCATTTATGGGTAATTCATTTGAAAAGAAAAGAAACATTATACATGTACCTGAATCAAGCTTTGTCTATGATGTCTGCTCATTGATGTTCAGCTTAATATTACAAATTTAACATCATATAATTAACCTTTCTGTCTATTTCCCAAAGTTTCAGACTTTCTGTCAGACTAAGGAGCTGCGATGCTGAACAGATTCAAACTGAGCATCCTTTTGCAGGGCCTGACTCTGTTCCTGTTAGGCCCGACCTGCAAAGCCTCTTCTCTGGGGCTGACAGTCCATGTTGTGCCCCTGGACAGCAATGAAGGGAGAACGGTGGGAAATGATTTCTGTCCCCTAAAAATCTTATTGTCACTCTGCCTTCAAGTCCAAACTCTTTAGCACTAACAGATAGCTCTTTTTATGCATTTCTATTCTTACCTTTCTATTATTTATTGTAGGGTTTTTTTACCATGTGAGTTGACAGTGAACTAATGCAAACCACAATGTAGGTATCCTTTCAGAGCTTGCAGCATTATGTTATTTGCATTTAGAGATCCATAGTTTTAGATTATGTTTTGAAACCATCCAAGCTTGGAGGTATTTGATTCATTAAAATAACCTAATTATCTAATCCTTAACTAAAACCTTGAAAAAGGTTTTCAGGGATTCATTATCTAAGGAAGAAAATATTTATTTTACATACATTTTAAAAATAATCCCTCTATTTTTCTTACTTACCACTCATGGAGACAGGGACCACTTACTAAACAACTTGTATCCCCAAACAACCATTTCAAGTCTATATCAAGAGGCTTTGTGGTCTGAAGGTACCCTTCGTTGTGAAACTGAGCAAGATTTATTATAATCTGTTAATTAATTATTTAATGGTCATATTAAACCCATTAATCAACTTCAACTTTATTGTCCCCAGAGAAATATTTTGTTCTGCAGCCAGGTAAAACATAGAACCCACTGAGACTTAGGCACACAGACTAAGGTACATAAAACATGAATACATCAAGTGACAACAATAAAATATTTAACCACCAAAAACAACACCATCAGTCCCCAGCAGTCACCCTGATAGACCCTGCCTTTGGTAGTCTAGACAGATTAGACCGCTGAACACCACTTTATGCTGTAACCTGTTATTGTCACCTGTTGAGAGATTACCAAACTAATTAATCATCTAGAAGGCGATGACTGGCTAACTTGGTAGTCAGAATAAAAGTATAGCCAAAATCAGTATTCTAACACCTCATGAGCTACAAGGTAATGACTGCAAATGTCTATGATTCACTCACCTCAATAATAAAATCAATCACTGCACTTATATGAGAGTTTGTCATTTTGTGTCTTTGCTTCTTGCAGGTGCGGGCTCATTTCATTGCCATCGCTCCCAGTCCTTGTCCAGCTTTGTCTGGACTGTGCGCTGAAGGCGAGGACTGTCTGGTCCACACTACCTCGTTACCTTTTAACGGCACCGAACCTGGTTCTGGCTGGTGTGTCCGCCAGTGGCAGAAAACTGTCTCTAGTAATTACAATGCCACCATCAATTTAGGGTAAGACCTACGTGCATCTGAAATTCCACACATTTTTCTCACGTAACCTATACACTGAACAAAAATGTTTTTCATCTTTAATTGTTGTTAAAAGTCTATGTTCTTTTGATATGTTTTTATATGTGAGGCAGTGACTCATTGTGTGTGCTGCTCAGTGCTTTTATTCCTTTAACATTCCTGTCGTAATCCTGCACTGTCTGTGTACCAAGAGCTGCAAGTCCAAGTCCTGTTTTCTGTTCTACTTAACAACTCAAATAAGATCAATGAAAGGACTTTCAGCTACTCTAATACACACTTTTTCCCCCTTAAATGTTTAGGCCGAACACAGAATTTTATGTATCTATGAATGCAGGACCAAAAGTTCGGGCAAACAGCGGGAGACTCAACCAACCTGCTTTTGTTGGTCTCCCTCCTCCACTAAGGTAATGAACACATTAAGTCTCTCTCACACACACACCCAGTCCCTATTATCCTTTCTTCTGTTGCAAATAGTCGAGTGAAGTTTAAATTGCACATCAAAAACACAAAGGAGGCAGAGCTTGAACACGAATATAAAAGGAAAAGGAAAATGAGGGCTTTATGGAACACAGGGTTGAACCAGTCAAGAATACTGAAAAAAACTGTTTACATTAAATTGATTTTAAAAGTTTAAGTTTTAAGTCACATGATTTTTTGGGTGCCTTAGGAAAACACCATCATGGCAAATGCCATTTCCTTAATTAAATATAATTTGTTTAATTTAAATTAAATGTCACTGAAGAACGTAAACCCCTATCAGCCCTGGACATTTTAAGGAATATACTCATTCACTTTCTTGCCTATAGTCTGTAGCCTAGATGAGATAACTGATAGTACTCACTAGTACTCTCATGGCTGTACAGTAAATGTGAAGCTACAGTAGGTTACCATCAGTAGCTGGCTAACTTAGCTTAACATAAAGACTGCAAAGAGGGGGAAACAGCTAGTCTGAAATTGTTCAACGGTAACAGTATCTGCCTTCCAGCATCTCTAACTCTCACTAATTAATACAGAACTTGTTTTGTTTAATCAATACATGTATAAAAAAGTGTACAAACAACAATTCCGAGTTTTGCGGGTTTATGTGTTGGACTATTTCTTGGACATGACCAGTTGCCTGGCAACCAGCAGAGGAGTCCAGACCAAGAAATAAGCACCTGACCAATTACTGTAATAATACATTACACCTCTTTTTTCAGTTGTACAGGTTATATCCACTTTCGCTTTTCTCCTTTATCATGAATATCTTTGTGTTGTGATTTGAGGGCTGATTATCTCTATGTTTCTGCAATGGGATCAGGGCTCGTGTGAACTGCCCCCACCACTTCCATTTGTCAGTGAAAGACCTTGATGGTGACAGGGTGCGATGTCGCTTTGCCCGCTCCGACCAGGGAGAGTGTCTCAACTGCACTCAGCATTCTTTTATAGAGCTGGATGAGGTGAGTCTAACTTCAGCATTAAGCACTAAACACACAGTGCCACAACACAGTTAACACCGTTTCAGTTTCATTTTTTCTGGGCAGATGAACTTAACTTTATTTTCTACGACAAAAAAGGCCTTTTCATTTTTTTAAGCTCAATCTTGTTACTGCCTTTCTGTTTTTTCTATGTGTGATGAACATAAATCTCAAAAACTCAAAATCCAGCTTCATCTATGAAAAAATCTATGTATTTCCAGTATATGATATCATGTGTTTATAGTTATAGGAAGTGCTAAGATCCTTAACTTAAGGAAGTAAAACTTTGAATTCAGAACTTATAATTGTAACATACAGGTGCATCTCAGTAAATTAGAATATCATGACAAAGTCAATTTATTTCAGTAATTCAATTCAAGTGAAACTTATATATCATATAGATTCATCACACACAGAGTGAAATATTTCAAGCCTTAATTTCTTTTGATGATTATGCTTACAGCTTAACAAAACCCAAATTCAGTATTCTCAGTAAAATTTTAATATTTCAGAAGACCAATACATTTTAATACAGTCCTGGTAGATGGCTGCCGTTGACTTCTGGACTTGATAAAACCATAGTGGACCAACACCAGTAGAGTGCGCTCCCACCATCGAAACTCAATGACTGTGGAACCTTCCACACTGGACTTCAAGCAACCTGTGGATTCTGTGCTCTCCACTCTTTCTTCAGCTTTGAGGAAGACTTTGATTCCCGCAAATGAAATGCAAACTTCACTTTCATCTGAAAAGGGGATTTGGACCACTATCGACCAACAGTCCAGTCCTTTTTCTCCTTACGCGGTAAGACCGCTTCCTGTCAGTTGGAGCCATGTCCTGGACACACTCTGTGTGTGGTGACTCTTTGACTGCCACCTGACCTCCAGCCTCCAGTCCACTCCTTGTGCATCTCCAAATTCTCGATGGATGTATGCTTCACCAATCCTCTCAAGGCTCGCGGTTATCCCTGTGCTGTCCCCTTTTTTCTACCAACACTTTTTCTGCCACTCCAACTTTCTATGATATGCATTGGAAGCCCAGCACTCTGGACAGCCAGCTATTACTTTTAAGCAATGACCTTTTGTGGTTTCCCTCCTTCGAGGGGGTGGCAATGACCGTGTGTATTCCTGGACAACTGTCAAGCGCCAGCAGTCTTCGACATGATTGTGGTAGCCTACTCGAACCAGACATTGGAGACCTTGAAAGACAATTGTAAGGCGTCAGCAGACTCTCCTGCAGGTGCTCACTCATTCGCACGATCTCACCACTCTCACCTGGATTAGAAAGTGGGTGACCATCGTGAGTCTACAAGTCGCTGAAATAATTAGCTAATAATTATAATTTTCTGAGATACTGAATTTTTGGGTTTTGTATGCTGTAAGCCATAATCGATCAAGAATTAAAAGAAATGAAGGCTTGGAAATATTTCACTCCTGGTACTGGTAAATGAATCTATATAACATATGAGCTTCACTTTTTGCAATTGCATTACTGAAATAAATGACCCACTTTCCATGAAATATTCTAACTTTATTGAGATGCCCTGTTACTGCAGTCAGGCCAGTTTGTACTGCAGGTACCTTACGTCACTTGAAGTATATTAAGCAAACTTATTGCTTATACTCTTCCTATACTATTGCAATATATTGTTATAACTAGTCTGTGCTAATTACATTTACGAATTCATATGAAGTTTAAAAGAGCAATGTAACTGGTTGTTGAGGAAAGAGCTAGTACGTGTCCATTACAGTACTTGAAATAAAATGTAAGTTAACCCTTCCAACACCGTGTACTCGTATCGTATGTGTAACTCTCTAAAGGCAGTGACTGTTATTTAATGTAAATTAAAGTAAACACAAGTAGTCTTTTGAAACACTGGATAAAGTGGTCCAGAGCGAGGACAGAAAGGTGAAAACAGAGACTCTTACTATGCCCTAAAGAGAATTGGCTATCTTCACGAAGCTCGTGTCAGTAAGGTGGCAGGAGAACAGATTCAGCAATCACGCTGAAAGAGCAAGTTACGCAAAGCCATGGGTTGGGCCAGTAACCGCCGGCACCTGCCAGTGTGTTTTGCCCATCCAAAGAGTAGTCAGCAGCAGTTTCAGGAAAACAAATCTCTGATAATTCCCTCAAAGTGGGTCGCTGCCCTTGGTAGTTAAGTTACTCTCAACCACCTTGGAAGCTATGTTGCAGATCATTCTATCATTGAAAATTGTTTCTTATTTATATGTTTCAATGAAGTGGTTCCCTTATTCCT
>NW_023339663.1:5916662-5920456 GCF_004916995.1 Morone saxatilis
ACTCAGCAACAGCCAGAAACAGTGTGGCTCGCTCTGAGCCCCTTTGTTTCCCATTTATCATAATTCAAATTGTCTGTATTTAATGACCCGGGAATGAAACACAACAATCAACTGTCTTTCTACAGAATGATTGACCTCCCTTTTAATCTGCAGAACATTTTTAATTAATTAATTAATTGTTTAGTCTATGAAATGTGAAAAAAAAAATGAAAATACAACAATTTCTCAGAGGCCATAATAATGTCTTCAGTTCGCTTGTTTTGTATAACTAATACTCTGAAACCTGAAGATATTCAATTTACTGTCATACGTGGGAAATGTCTAATCAATTATCAAAATACTTCCAGATAAATTAATCGATAAACTAATTGCTGAAGTTTTATTAGATGTGGATGTAAACACACATTAAACATCCTGTTTCTAGTGCACTCACAAAGGGAGAACAGGGGACAAGTTTGTTGCATTCACATACTTATATACTACAATAAAAAGGCACAACAAATAAAAATAAAAACTTCTAATAATTGGGAATTTTTTTCCTTTCCTGCTGTGTATATCTCCCTGTCTCCATCTATCTATGACTAAGAAAAGAATCACAGCAGTAACTTAACACCCTCTGAAAATCTTGTCTTTGCTGACATCAAGTGGTTTAACTTCTGCTTGTACAAGTGTGGTTATAGGTGCAACAGAGCACACTTGTGACCACACCCAAGGTGACACAGTCTGGACAATTTCAATCGTAAAAGGCAGTAAAACGTTGCTTTTCAGTCTGGTGTTAAGTTATTCATTAAATTCAAAAATACTGCTGAATGTGAATTACGACTATGCCCTTCCTCATTCTCTCATTTTTTCCAGCACTCTGGTTCCGAGCTGGTTTACACCAACACCTTGCAAAGTGTGCGTCCCTACACTATGGTCAGCCGCCAGCCTTCCCTCGTCCTCCCTCTGGCCTGCCGTATCCCTGGTGTCCAGGCCAAAGGGCCGCAGTACAAGATCGGCATGCCCACAGAGACTGAGACCTTCGGTAATGTTCGGTATTGGATAGAAATTCACTTTCCAGGAGAGGGGCCCCTGGCAAATTTCACGCGCATCCCCAGGCTTCGCAGCCTCCAAATGTCACCAGTCCGAGTGCGCCGAGAAGCAGAATCTTCTACAATCGACACGACCTCCACTGGCTCCACTAACAGCACCTCTACCGGCTCCACTAACAGCACCTCCACCAGCACTTCTACCGGCAATGCCATCGGGTCCAAGGTCACCAAGCTGGATCTCCATGTGTTGTCCAACTGCAGCATTGATCGAGCCGAGATGATAGTGAGCAATTGTATGGAGTCAGAGACGGAGGACTTTGCACAATCCAAACCCATTCTGGAGCAAGGGTCAGTGACAATCAACTTGTTTCCTGTAATATTTGTAATATAAATATTGACGGGTTTTTTTCTGTCACACCTGAATTTGAAGCATATCATAAAAATTACAATAGTTCTCTCACTATTTTTCTTTCAGGTGTACAACCTCCAACAGCACATTAGAGGTTATTACATCAAAAAAAAATTCCAGGGTTTACCGCCTTGATTTAAGCAACGTGGAGACCAAAGGATCAACGGTCTGTACTCTCATGCAAACACACACATACAATACATTTGTGCAGTTCTCTTCTTCTGGGTATTGTTTTAAATCTTCCAAGACCAATCTGAGGAGAATTTTAATTTTACATTAGTATTTAGCTAAGTACAGCCACACTTGGACAGTGACAAAATGTATTGTTACAGTATTCTATCAACTATATCTTGCAGTTATGAAATGCTTTTTGAGCTGTCTCCTCACACCACTCACTTGCATCTATTTATGTTGTGTTTTACAGATGTATATCCAGTGCACAGTCAATCTGTGCATCGCCACCTTGCCCTCTCTGAAGTGCCCTGATGTGTGTACCCGCTCCATTGATCAGAGAGCGGTGATTGGCAGTGTGTTTACCAAAACCTACACTGTCACCTCAGGACCTGTTAGCCTTGTGGTCACAACTGCTGCACCAACCACAACAACAGTCGCCACTACTACTACACCTACTACACCTACTACAACAACTACTACTACTACTACTACTACCACCGCTACAGCTACCATAGCTGTCCAGACCACCACCCCCTCACATGGTAAGCGGCTATCTTCTGAACAAGCCTCCATCTCTTTTTTAATTTGTGATAATTGATGAAATTAAATATCCGTCTACTAACCTGTGAATTACATTATTTGCAAGGTGAATTCAAGTTTGTAAAGTAGGCTATATCTGCAGGCAAAACCGGTCTTCTAAGTTTTCTGCAAAGGTTGTTTTATTCTGAGCACTGGCTCATATTAAACTGTTTGATATTAATCACCAACTGCTTAGCTGGCTAGAGGCACAAACAAACTAAATATAGCTGCCACCAGGAGGCTTAAAAATGAGCAAATTAAAAATGTGCACTTCAGGGTCAACTTTTTGCTATTTCTGTTATTGATAATCAGGATCTATTTTTTTGTATTTTTCAACTTTTTGAAATTTAAAATGTACACACAACTGTCTCTCCTCTCATCTGTTGCAGCTCCAGAACAGGCCTCAGCCATTGCAGGAGTGATTTTGACAACTATCTGCATATTTCTTCAAAACATCTTCCTTTACTGAACACGCTACTGGACAATGAACCGTCAGACCAGGGAGCATTACATTTGCTGGTTTGCGACGTTTGAAGATCTTCCCCCTCACTTTCTTTCACTTTCTTTCATCTCTCTGACTATTTTTTTGCTGTTTTAGCAAATAAATGTAAATGTATGTTTGAAAATACTTTATATACTATATAATAATATAATATACTATGAGAATATTTTTTCTTATAAAAAAATAAACCATGATGAGAGCACCAGACATTTTTTTATTTTGCACTATTTTGTGTACTAGATAGATTAGAGTAAATCGTTGGGCACTTACAAGCAGCATTTTGTCTGCATAATATATTGGGGGGGAATTAAAAAGGCTAAATAATTAAATCCAGTCAAAGATAGCCAGACAATATATTGTTGGATGTTCAAAACTATTGAGCAGAGGATACACTCACTAAAGGTGTGGATAGGTGTATTTGAAACTCTACAAACATTTAAGATAATTCAAATATTTAATCACACAAAAGTCTAATTTGTGCATTTCGTCTTAGATCCTAAAATCCGGCACAGTGACAGTTTGAGACTGTGCCCACGGTTGTGTGATGTAAAAATATGAAAAAAAGTGTCTGTAATAAATTGTTGGTATAACCTGAATATATCATTAAACAGTTATGCAATCTGAGTTTTATTAATTTATTGATTTGTTGTGTTACAAAGCTGGTGATCAGACAGCCAGCTATCTCAAGAGTTTAACAAATAGCACATAAGAAGGAGCAAAACCAAGACTTGTAGTGTCACTGGAGGAAAGACATAGGAGAGTACATATAAATAATAATAATACATTTTATTTAAAGGCGCCTCTCTGGGCACTCGAGGACACCGTACAACACATAAAAATAAAAACAGTAAGAAACAAGAAACAGATACGAAAAAGACAATTGTGAGAGTAGTTTAGGTGGGGTATGCAATTGCTGGAAAAGGTGTTTTAGTCTTGATTTGAAGAGTATATTTATACATTTTACATATTTAACATATTGGTCACTGACATGCTCATAATGCAGAGATAATACTAACACACACTAATACTGCTACTCATAATAATGTTTACTGTGGAGCACTTTAAAAAAACAAGTTATAAAGTGCTTCACATAAGATAA
>NW_023339663.1:5920556-5923489 GCF_004916995.1 Morone saxatilis
CACTGTTTCTGGCTGTTGCTGAGTTTTTAAATGTTATTTCCCACAGCACTCACAGGGCTTTCTAGCCTAAACAACAAAGTCAACAAACGTTTTGAGGTTTGAACAGCAAAATATAGTAGCAATAATATAGTAATATGCACCTGTGCGTCGGAAACAATTTGGGATAAACTTGGGATGCTTCCAACATCTTTGCATTGGTAAAAGCCAATTTATTTATATAGAATTATCAGTAGAAGCCCTATGGCTTTATATTTAAAAATGTGCCCAATAATTTGTGACCAGTAATTTCATACTTTTTAGATTCCTCCGCTCTAAACTGTTTCTCAAGCTGCTTAAAAAGAACCAAAGAAATAAAAAATGTTGGTAAATGGGAAACAAAGGGGCTCAGAGCGAGCCACACAAAACAACAGGTGGTGTTCATGGTGACCCAAAGTGTCAGTATTTGAAGACCTGGGAATGAGACTCAATAATCAGCTATCTTTCTCCAGAATCACTGCCCCCATCTTTAATTGATAATAAAAAATAATCTTCAGTTGGAGATCTGATGCACCGTCTAGAAATGTTACCACTTTTTATTCTTAGTTCCTCAGAGATAAAACAGGCAACAACTCATATGGATGAACACCACCAAATATCCTTAAAAATGTGCACAAGTGAGTACCCACTATTTATGCAATCCAGCATTTATAAAAAAGTATTTTAACCTTTTAAAAATTGTTACATACATGTTGGGAGGAACGAGTCTAGGAAAGAAAATAATAAAGAGAGAATGAAAGAATGATAGACAGAAAAAAAAATGAAAGATAGAAAAGTAGAGCATATTACCACAGTCTTGGTGCCGCAGCCATTCAAAGAGATGCGTGCAGTCAGGTATGTGCTGTTGTAGGTGACAGGACAGGTGGGGCTGTTGAGCTGCAGTTCGGCCAGGTTGATGTTGGTCAGGGAGTTGACAGGAAGCACCAGAGTCATCTCTGTCTTTTCACACTTAAGCTCTGTTGAATGACAGCAGCAGCAGAGTCTTAGATTATTAAGAAATTCTTTCACACAGACATAATTTATGCACTTAAAGGTCGAAGCTTGAAAGTGAAATATTCTCCCAACCTGTTCCAGCAGGTAGTGTTCTCATTTCCCCTGAAAAGATCAAGAAAAGCATATTTCAACAATATTTTCTGAGTGACGTTAGGGAAGGTTTATTGTCTGCCGCAGTAAAGCTTAACTGCATTCTTATGATGTTTGTAGAAAGCTCAAGTTCTTACTTTGGTACAGCCACACACATCTGGGCTCTGACTGCAAACTGGAAAGACAACGAGTGCAAATCAGACCGTGGCATGTACAGAATATACTCTGTTAAAGATATGGACATTTGACTGGCAGTGTAAGCAGGTGTGCATGTGGACAAATGTACTAAACTGATTTCAGCTCATTTATATCAGTGTTTTTCAAATTCTGCACACATGCATTGTATTTTGTGTATGTGATTTTCCTTTTCAAACACAAGGATCTTGTTTTAACTTGTTTTCACTGCTCCGTTTAGAGTCTTGTAAGAAGTTATGAGCAGCATAAATTTATAATTAACAATGTTTAAGTTGCTACAAATATAATAAGGGTCATCAGTTAAATAAGAATACTTCTACCTAATAAGGACATTGTAGTACACTAATAAACAAATGAAAATATATGTATTAATGTATTAATATACAGTGTTCTGTATAGATAGATTAGTGTGTTAGATAGTGTTTAGATTTTACTGAGATAGTAATAATAGAATAATTTAACAAAACAGTATTCTCCCACGTCTCCTCCCCTCACTGGGGGCCACAGTGTGGATCACACCACTATCTCTGGCACTGCCATTCAGTTCACAGAACAACCTACCTCTTGGTGTTCACAGCAAAGCATATGGGCAAAAGGCGGGCCAGATTGTTTTCGGAGCGGACCCAGGCAATGGTCATTAGTGCAAGCGGGCCGACTGTTTTGAACCCAACTCTGAAGAGTTCAGGGGGACCAACCACTGCTACTTCTAAAACACTGCAAATATCGAGAGAAACATTTAATTTCAGATTGTCTAACTCTATGTTTGTAAGACTATCATAACCCATACAGGTGATTTTAATTATTGTGATCGATTAGACCTCAGCTGCGTCTAATATCATTCCCTTGTCAGACAATCATCACTCTGTAGTGAGCTGTAAATTAAGACTTCTGACACTCATGAATCATAATCATTTTGTGCCACAAAACAGTAATTGTAACATATATAAAATGTGGCGCATTGCATTTTGTACATAGCATGTACGCTGCTTTTTCATTTCAGTGAGGGAATTTTATTAATCAATCTCAAATAAAGAGACGCACCTCTCCAGCTGTGACATAAAGTTGACGTCGAATTTCACCTGCTGGTACGGCAGGACAAACAGTGTGGAGTCCTCTTTGGGGGTCCCACCTGTTGCCAGAGGTTCCTCACTGCAGCTGGAATCAGACTCCTCCACTAGAAGGAAGAAGAATAAGAGACATTCGTATAACTTTGAATTATAACACCAATGATAAAAGACTAAACAACTACAACTTAACTTAAATATAAAAAAATTAACCACACTGACTATGACTATATGTTTGCTCACATATAGGTAGTGCCTATTATTTGACTGACAGACTCACCAGTGAGAGAGAGGTGTACAGGCACAGAGCTGAGAGGGTTATTGTCTGTGGTGTGGATGTTTTTGGGTACAGGAATCAGGTCCTCTGCCATCAGGTAGATGAAATACTGTCCTGCTGGTGCTTTTCCGGTGAATGTCAGCATGCATTTCTCCTGGGAAAAGAGTTAAGCCAATGAGAATGTTACTATGTGACTATAATTTCAATAAAAAGGGTCCACAATGAGGTCTGTGGGTTATTCAAAGTAATTGGGCCACTGTTTCTGGCTGTTGCTGAGT
>NW_023339663.1:5923589-5935551 GCF_004916995.1 Morone saxatilis
TATAGTCCGGTGCGACTTATATATGGTTTTTTCCTCTTCATGAGGCATTTTTTGACTGATGCGACTTATAGTCCGGAAAATACGGTAATATGGTTGGTGGGATTTCCTGGCTGTTAAAACTGAAAGTCTGAACATCGTTCTGGCATGAAATGTGCTTATAGTCTTATACTAGTGTTAAATGTTAATGAAATATCATCAGGGGTTTAAGAAGCACGGTCAATAAAGGATTACTTAACCTAACTTAGATTTTATGGAAAGTAGTCCATGAATATTTAAAATCAGAAATTGAATTGATTGAAACAATTGCTTAAACACCTGAGTCACTTGTTTCCTACATTCATTAAGTACCCTCACTGCTTCTTATTCTGCCAGGACAGGCTGTTGTTGTTGTTGTTGTTGTTATATTGAAATTCTGCAAAAGGCAACCATATTTACACACATTTCCTTTGATACTGCCTGTTCATTTATGTGACCTGTCTTTAGCGAGATTCTAATGTGTTATTCTCTTCCCAGTTACTGGGCAAGACTACACCAGACAGGGCAGAGTCGGTGCGTAATGATCACGGCGGCACAGTAAAAAGACCCTTGCTGAACAACAAACAGAGGCTGAGCCAGAACGGCCTGCCAATCAGGAGACCTACTGGAGTGGGAGCCACGCCGCCTGTCAAGGTACGTGCCACTAAATGCTGACTGTATATATTCAGCTGATTGTACTGTTGGACCATTTTCAAAATCAAACATTTTTGAGATCCTGCAACAATCCTAATTTTGTCATGTCTTTATACTCTTGCAGAAGAAACCCAAGATAATGGGGAAAGACCATGGCATGACTGAAGTGAGCAAACATAGCACCAGCACTGAAACAATGTTCTTTGAGAAGGTCAGCATTGTTATATTCAGTTTTGGTATTGTTTATATAATACATATACAAGATGAAGATGATTACCAAAATATTACAGATATGATGAAATCATCTCATGGGAAAGTTTGTTCATTTTGTTTTTGTCATCACTAAAAATGCAGGTGAAGAAAGCTCTTCGGAGCTCTGAGGCGTACGACAACTTCCTGCGGTGTCTTCAGATTTTCAACCAGGAAGTAATCTCTCGTGCAGAGCTGGTGCAGTTAGTCATCCCATTTCTTGGGTGAGTTCAGCAATGTTTTATTGCCTCTATAACCATATTGCTGTGTGTTGTAGCTAAATCATCAACTCCACATTAGAACACTTGAGTTGGAAACAGGTATCGAGTACTACGGAGACTCAGTAATTCTGTTACTCCTCAGTGAGAATTCAATATTTAATAAGCAATATATTGTTATGGTTGTATTGATCTGTTTCAGCATGTACATCATTTAAGACCTGTATATTTACTACCAATATCAGCCGACCGTAGCCTCGCTGTTAAGATTGTTTAATTCACATACATTGTGGTGTAATTGACAGAAAATTCCCAGAGCTTTTTACATGGTTTAAAAACTTCCTGGGCTACCGAGAGTCAAGTCACGGGGAGTCAAGCCACGCCGAGAGTTTACCCAAGGAACGTGCAACAGAGGGCATCGCCATGGAGATTGACTATGCTTCCTGCAAGAGGCTGGGGTCCAGCTATAGAGCACTGCCGAAGAGCTACCAGCAGCCCAAGTGCACAGGAAGGACGCCGCTGTGCAGAGAGGTGAGTCACTGGAGGAAGTCTGCTTATTAACAGTAGTTCTGTCTTGAGAAGCCATTTATTATCACAGAGCTACCAGATACAGTGGTATCCGTGTATTTGGACAGTAGCCTAAGGAATAGGACTTGGTGTTCAGTTGGTGTTTGTAATGTACCATTCGCCAGGCGCCAAATGCCAATAAAATGAGCTTTTAGTGGATAAATTGACAATAGCCAATATTAAGTATCCTATTTGGCAGTTAAACAAAGCAGCTAAAGATTGTTTTCATTTTGTAAAGATTTTTTTAGTGGTTCGATTGAACATTTAGTCTAAACTCCATATGTCCATTACAAGTGTTTATCACAAAAACAAGGCAGACCTCTGAATAGATTACACTGTTACATCTGATATTCAGAATAAACTATGAAACATTTTCAAGTTTGGTTGATTGCTATCAGTGGGGCTTGAATATCAAACTCTTTTTATGATTTTATGATTTATTTTCCTTCTTTTTGTGTCTTGTGATGTTTGACAACATTGCGAGAGTCTTCGTACTATTGTTTTTTTTATTTTTATTGTTATTTTAATTAAACTGCTTGTCATATTGCAGGTTCTGAATGACACATGGGTCTCATTTCCATCATGGTCAGAAGATTCTACATTTGTGAGCTCCAAGAAGACTCAATATGAGGAGCACATTTACAGATGTGAGGATGAGCGCTTTGAGGTAAGGAATACGCTGTCCATTCACACTGTAAAGTGAAAACTACAGGGTTATAAGAATGTGTGCAGGACTTTCTCCCCATGATGCACAAAGACCATAGAAAAGCCTTTTGATTTACATATCAGACCAGACAACTCACATTTCAATAATTTCCCTGTGTGCCCCCTTCAGCTGGATGTTGTGTTGGAAGCCAACCTTGCCACGATACGAGCCCTGGAGTCGGTGCAGCGGAGGCTTTCTCGTATGTCTGCTGAGGAGCAGCTGCGCTTCAAGCTGGACAACACAATGGGTGGCTCCTCAGAGGTCATTCACCGCAAAGCTATCCAGAGGATATATGGGGACAAGGCCCACGACATCATCGACGGGCTCAAGAGGAACCCAGCTGTGTCTGTCCCCATAGTGCTGAAAAGGTTCATAGTCTGATTATAGTTTCTTATCTGCATCTGGTCGGATTTTTGCAGTTCGTATTTCACAAGATTTGATTTACCAATTAAGGTTTTGCATCACTTTTTCTGTGACTATTTCAGATTAAAAATAAAGGAGGAGGAGTGGAGAGAAGCCCAG
Organism: Morone saxatilis; assembly: GCF_004916995.1. Lineage (NCBI taxonomy): Eukaryota > Metazoa > Chordata > Actinopteri > Moronidae > Morone > Morone saxatilis. The sequence goes on from NW_023339663.1 coordinate 5,926,521, forward strand.
AGAGGCTTCAACAAAATCTGGCGGGAGCAGAATGAAAAGTATTACCTGAAGTCACTCGACCATCAAGGCATCAACTTCAAGCAGAATGACACCAAAGTGCTGCGCTCAAAGACCTTGCTCAATGAAATTGAGATGCTATATGATGACGTAAGGAAACTCTTCTCTTGACAATAATTTCATGAGTTTAAAAGAAGGAAAACATACAAAAATATATATAAACATATGGCTCACTGTGATTGCTTTTGGCATAGTAAGTGCTTACCACATTTTTAAAGTTGTAAATGAGACTTGGATCATCAGCTTCAGATTGTTTTGCTCTCATACAGAATGCTCCTGTCTAATGAGGAAAAGTGCCTTTAAAAACAGTCAAGTCTAATCCTTTCTGTGTCCTCTAGCGCCAGGAGCGAGCATCAGAGGAAACTGCCACGCCGCCACCGAGCGGCCCACACATGACCCTGACCTATGACGACAGCCAAATCCTGGAGGATGCTGCTGCCCTCATCATCCACCACGTCAAAAGACAGGTGGGAATCCAGAAAGAAGACAAGTACAAGATCAAACAGATCATTCACCACTTCATCCCTGACCTGCTGTTTGCACGGCGAGGTGAGCTCTCTGATGTGGAGGAGGAGGAGGAAGAAGAAGACGACGAAGACATGGAGATGGATCAAGACGGCCCCAAGAAGCACAATGGCCTGCCAGGCAGCAGTCCATCAAAGTCCAAGCTCCTCTTCAGCAACACGGCCGCTCAGAAGCTGCGGGGCACAGATGATGCCTATAACCTGTACTTCGTGAACAACTATTGGTATATCTTCCTTCGTCTACATCACATCCTCTGTTCTCGTTTGCTGAAAATCTACGGGCAAGCTGAAAAGCAGATTGAGGAGGATTCCCGTGAGAGAGAGTGGGAAAGAGAAGTGTTGGGCCTCAAGAGGGAGAAAAATGAAAATCCAGCAATCCAACTGAAGATGAAGGAGCCAAGTAAGTTAGAAATTAAGACCAGTGGTTTTAGTTGTGTTAATCTTCATGTCCCCCCCTCATTGATTTGGTTACAAAACCATGGTGCATCATATTATGTAATTGCATACCATATAACTTAACACATGTATTATTTTCTACCTGCAGTGGATGTTGATGTAGAGGACTATTACTCAGTGTTTCTGGAAATGGTGCGTAATCTTTTGGATGGAAACATGGAGCCGGCTCAATACGAGGACTCCCTGAGGGAAATGTTTACGATCCATGCCTACATTGCCTTCACCATGGACAAACTCATCCAGAGCATTGTCCGGCAGGTCAGCATATTCATGATGATACAACTTGATTTGGATTTATAGTTGCACAAAAAGACTCTAGGGTGTTTAACTTCTGTACTATATCTAGCTCAATTCAAACATTAATTCACTTATTAATTACCAAACTTCACCCTCCACACTGATAGCGCTTGATCGTTAAAACCTCAATTATTGCATTTGTGTTGCCATAACCATTGCATATTAAACCCATTGCTTTCGCAGCTCCAGCACCTTGTCACTGACGATGTATGTGCACGAGTAACGGACATGTACCTGAGCGAATGTGCCAATAAAGCCACAGGGGGCACACTGTCCACGCAGACGTCCAGGGCTACAGCAGAGGGGGCCTACCAGCGCAAAGCAGAGCAGCTTATGTCAGATGAGAACTGCTTCAAGGTACAACAAGCCCAGAGAGTAATGATAATGGTGTCCATCTGTCTAAACTACTTTTGTTTATTGGCAACTTCCTCTGATTGCTTGTGTTTGGTCTAGTTGATGTTTACAAAGAGCAGAGGATCTGTCAGTCTGGCTATGGAGCTGCTGGACACGGAGGAGGACAACTCTGATGAGCCAGCGGAGGCAGAGGTAAGACTCATTAAGAGTCCAAGTCCAATTCATACACTAAGCCATTAGTTTATTAGCTACACCTACGTAACTACATACAGTAACAGCTCTGCACTCAATATGACTGTTATTAATATATTTTATTGTTGCAGCAACAATTAGTGGTTAATGAATCACCAATAATTTTGATCATTAATTAAAATGTAAGTCTTTGAAGCAATTCCTGATCACCTGGTTAACTGCAACCTTATTGGGTAAGGTAATTAAAGAAATGAGTTATGATACCTGTGTTTTCAGGAGAACATATTGCAACAGTACTTTTGATAATGATCCATAAAGAAAAGTTGTTTTTTAAAGTGCTTTTTACTGTAGTTTGGTTTCTGTTTTTAACCAGCAGTAATTATGTCTTTGGGGTTCCTGTACTGTTACTTTATGTTACTTACTGGCTGACATAAATGTCTGAAATCTGTGATATGCTCATGTTGACCACTTATATGCTCTAAACAGTATTGTATTAACACTAATGGGGACACTGAAATTTGGAATATGTGATCTTTATTACCAAAGGCTATCACCACTAGTCTCTAGAGACCGATTTTTAAAGGGGAAACTTCACTGATTACTGATATGGATTAACATACATATTGTCAACTAATTCTAGACATACAACATAACAAGAGCTGTTTCTTCTCTTACTCTCTGTTGCTTGCCCCAATATTGTAAATTGCAGCGCACTCTGCTGGATAAAGTTTACAGTGACACAATTTTGTATGTATTTATTTATTTATGTATTTTTATTTATGAATTTTTTTCTGACAGTTTTCATACCCACTAACATAAACACAATATGTCTGCGATGGGTCAATAATGCCTACCGATATATATCGATCAGGCTCTACAAGTCTGGTTTAGGCTCCAAATGCCTGTAAGCTATTGTATCATGCAATATGTGCTTATGTTTTTCTTTTCTGCTCTGTCCTCCACAGAGGTGGTCAGACTACGTGGGCAGATACCTGAACTCAGATTCTGCATCCCCCGAGCTGCGTGAGCATCTTGCCCAGAAGCCGGTGTTCCTCCCCAGGTGAGGCCCCAGCCATGTCTCCCTCTTGTCTGCACACTTTAAGCTTCTGTCCTGAGGCTCTAGTCAGCCGAGCAGCCACTCCACTGTTGACAAGCCAAACCAGCGGCCAAATACAACTCCTTTTCAGAGATAGAAACAGTGGCACTTCTGCACAAGCCTGACTTAGGAAGATCTCGCTAATCACACATTTTGGTCATAAGAGCTCTTCCTTTTTAGTAACGGAAAAACAAAGATGATTTGAGAAGGTTAATTTAAAAAGAGTAACTCCACAGTTACAGTGAAGTGCTTGCAGTGCCTGAATGCCCTCCTGTTAAGAATCTCATCGGCCGTGAACCAACTTTTTCAGTTTCTGACCTCTGCCTCACATGGGAAGATTGCACTTTACATGGCCATCTTTTTAAAAATGGAATTTATTTATTAACTGGTTCAGTTCCTTTTTAATGGGAATTTTATTTATTAACAGTAAGGTTTTTTAAAATGGTTTTGGCTTGATCATGGGTTTAGTAAACAGCTAAAAGTAATTATTTGGTTTGATTATTCACATTGTATTGAATTTAAATGATGATTTCCATTGTGTAACTCAAGAACAAAAGTCACTGAATGCACAAACTGAAAGCAAAACAAATGGGTTCCACCTTTTTCATTTTAATTTAATTTTTCTACTGTCTTTGACCTGAGTTTGAGAGACTGAAGCTCTTGTGTTGGACCTGAGAGACTTTGTTAAGTGAGAACAGTGAAGTCATGGTTTCCTTTTCTACCTTATCATGCCCTTTGTTTGTGATTGTACTCAGATCAAAGGTCCTGTATGTGACTTAATCACTGTTTGCAAATGTAAATGTTCAAATGTCCATTTGTTTAAGTCTGTTATACTCAGTGTTATGTTTGTAATAATTTTCGGTGGAAACAGTGCACTCCCGTTGCAACTTTTTGTTGTGGGTGAGGTTTTTCCACTGGTTTGACAGAGATTAGTGCTCATAAGTTTTTAAAAACTCTGGTCAAGCACATTATCTGCAACACTTGTACAGAGGAGTAGGGTTTGTAAATAAAATGATTGTCTAAATTGTATGTTCATGTTGGTGTATTTCTTTCCTGACACCCCAGAGCTGTGCATGGATGCGTGGTTGTTTTCGCTCTTAAAGCCCCAGTTGAGTGTCACATAAAGCCTGTCTTTCATTGCTTTTTGATTTTGATTTATATTTTGTTTCTTTGAGATGGCTGTCCATTCCCATAAACATTTCAAAAGGAATTTTAGAGCGCAAATAAAATCCTGTTCTTAGTTTTCTCTTATTTAACCCATTGCATAAATCTGGCACTTGACTATGATTTATCAGTGGGCTCACCCACATCTTGTCCTTTTTCTTTTTTTTTCTCCATTAAATCTATGAGAGATCAGCAGCACAAGAGGTCAAAAGACTTCACAAATATCTTCAATGGCAGTAAAAAAAAAAAAAATCCAGCAGTTTCTTTTCCAGTTGTGTTGGGTCTTCATCTCATGATCATAACACTCTGTACATTGTTGGTGAAAGTTTGTGCACATCAAAGTATTCTCAGCTCATATTTTGGATTGGTCACCGATCAGGCAGCAATTTTCTAGTGTTTGTTTCTAACAGTTTTTACTTGAAATTGGCCTCACTGTCATGTCTTTTATGTGGAGCCCTGAATGCAAAAATATGCTTCATGGTTTCAGTCCCCGCTCACCTGTACCCTCAGTGGTAAGTACACATTTAAAACTTTCATTCAGGTGGGGTGAATATTTGTATTTTTCTTACCTGCACAAAATCAGGATCAATTTCCAATTAAGAGAAATATTTGTTTGCCAAGCATATTTAGATTCGAACTATGTGGCTGACTGTGCAACGGAAGTGCACTGTACAGAAATATTACGACTGCTGCCTCTGCTGCTCTTATAGATCCACATTTCCCACGAATGATTTGACTCCCTATCTAATTCTATTACTCGGTGAGTTGCAATGCATGGGTTTAAAAAATAATTGTTTAAAGGGACAGTCCTCTCAAATTTGACTATATTGTTCTCAAATTTGCTTAAAGTCATGTGTATTGTGCCTGACCACAGCCCCTAAAATCATACAGCGCATGCTGTCAGACACAAAATTGTACCATATATAACGTGCTCAAATGTAAATATAACTGTTGATAGATTTTAGAAATTTGTGCGAACTTTCCCTGTAAACGTGATGCACCCCTTTTGATGTGTGGAGTAATCAGAAGAATTTCTCAGGGATCAGTCCGCAGTATTCATGGTTGTCGATCTGTTTCGGCTTTCAGGAATTTGAGACGGATAAGGAAGTGCCAGAGGGGATGGGAGCAACTGCAACAGGAGAGGATGACCAAGGTCCCTTTGGACAAGTCGCACGACGGCAACAGTGAGCTTAAGATGGAGTGCATGTTCAAACTCAACTCCTACAAGATGGTCTATGTCTGCAAGTCAGAAGATTATATGTACAGGCACACGGCGCTCACACGGGCTCATCAGGTACGCTCAGACAATAATAACGATTTCACACTGCTATCAACAATTAGCAATGCGTAATTAAAGCGAACACTATCCAGTAGTGATCTGTTTTTCTTATCAGATTTCCCTTAAATCTGCTGAAACGACAGATCATCTTATTGGATTTCGGCAGAGATTTCTGCAGTTACATGATTTTTATTATTCAGCAACATTACAAAAGTAAAGTAATTGAGACTTTTATTCCAAAACCCAGTAATATAGAATTCATTCAAGTGTAATCTTAAATTTACACCTGCTAAATAATGTATTTAGGTGTAGTATAAAGGAACATTTGTGTTTTCTTTTCTAATAATAACTCTTCTTTACAAATTAGTAGAAGTTGTCAGTGGTGGGTTGTTTCCACTTTTATCATTCTCGACTAATTTCTGTTATACATGTTTAAAATAAGCAGACTGGAGAAACGTTGTCACAGGTCATACTTTATACGATTGGTTAACAGTTTATTTTTAGCTTTACTGCTTACAAGAAGCCTTCATCATTTATCCTGTGGTCATACAATGCCCCTAGTCAATGTGGATGATCACCTACAGTAGATTCAAAATTCAAAAGAGACATCACTTTTGGTGTCAGAACAGCTACGTCCACATTCACCTTTCAACAGTCCAGTGCACGGATACATTTTGTCACCTTGATATTATACTACCTGAATAAATGAGCTGTATTATGAACTGGTCCCAAAAGCTGAGCTGGGTTCTTCTGGTCGACGTCTCTTTCAGTCCCACCAGCGAGTCAACACACGCCTGCACAGACGCTTCCACGCCTGGCTGGACACCTGGGCCAAGGAGCATGTGACGAGCGACATGGCTGCCGTCAGCCGCAAGTGGTTGATGGGAGATGCACGAGAAGGCCTGTTGTCCTGCACCACCACCTGCAGCCCTGAGGTTCTCCATTATCTCAACATTAACAAGTACCGGGTGAAATACAGGACACTGTAATCTCTCTTATAGAAAGATAAACTGTGAACGTCCTCACACATCAAACTGCCAGTGATGACTTCATATATACATAAAAATATATATACAGTAGCTCCATGTGGATTCTTCCAACCTGCTGTTACTGGTTTCAGTTGCCAAAATCGTTGGGGGTTGTAAAATCCACAATTTAAATGAGATGTACATTTTCCACAGATGTGTTGGAACTGATTCAGGAACTTTGTCCTAACTTTCGAGGTTTTACTGCAAATTCTGCAACAAATGTAAAATTGAGGTTTTGTCACTATATTGGAAAAAACCAACCTGTGTCAGGAATCCCATTATTAGAATAAATGCAGATTTTTATATGAGATTAATATACAAAGAAAACACTCCTCACTAAATCTTTTTTTCAATTCACAGTTAATAAAATAACCTGGTTAATCAGTTCATAACTAAAACTCAGCCTCTTAACAGTGAAATAAGTGTTTTCTTTGAGGACCACCTCATCTTTTTACAGGAAATAAAAACAAACCTCAGTTTTAGTAAGAACAACCACCTGTTCTGCTAAAATGTCTTTTATCTGACTTCCAGCTGTAAACTGTATAGCCTGTGAATGTTTTCCTCTTGGTGATAAAGGTGCAATAAGGCACTATATATGTGTGTGTGTGTTTTTATATATATATATATATATATAGTATCTTCAGCATCTCTGGCGACAGCTGGGTAGATGCTCGGCATCAGTACAATGCCAGCTGTGTGTATCGAGTAATAATTTATGACCGCCCAAACACATGTAAATATGTTGTTTATATCTAGAATTTTTTTTTATCTGATGTCATTGATGTGTAGCCTACATTAACACACTCATAGCATCAATCTTTTGGTAGAGACTGCAGAGAAGTTTATTAAACAATGCTAAGTTTTAACTGTTTTTTACCAAAGGATGTTAGTTAGAGATCTTTCTTTTGTGGTCTGTTGAATGTGTTGTCCCTAAAGTCTTTGTTTAGTAGAAAAACTACCCTTTTATGTGTTTCTGCGCATTTCTACCTTCGGTCTTTGGCATCGTTGTCACTTGTGGTTTTAAGATGATTGAATGTAGCTGAGCAGCAATTTCTCCTTTTTGAAAGTACAGTATATGTCCGTTTTTCAAAATACTGGAGTCCTACCAGTACTGTCAACTTTTTCTTGTATTTAAATTTTACCAAATGGTTAGAATCTGTTTGACAGGTTCAGTGAGCTCACAGTGTGTCCCCTATGAAAACTGTACATAAGTTGTTTATTTTTTATACCCTGTGTTGACAGCGAACACTGACGTATAGTAAGTCTATATGTGAATGTCAGCCATGTGACTTGTGTACAGTTTAAGAATTAAGAAAACGAGCAAGCAATAATTCCTTCAGCCGCAGTTTATCGAAGCTATCAGTTTGTATTTCTTGATGAAATGCAAATATGAATGTTGTATTCCCTTAGAAGAGGGATGTAAACTAAGGATTTGTTGCCTTTTCCCCTCTGCAGTTAATAAAACTGGAATTGGCTCTGTAGATAGTGTAGGTGGGAAGGTATCCATCACACTGAAAGCCGTGGATATTGACATACGAGCAACATTAACTTTAGGGAAACAGCCAGATCATAACATGAGCAGGATGGAAAATAAAAGAAGCGGCCGGACAAAACTTCATCCCTCAACATTTTCCTGATCTCCATTTAAGGCAATGGTCAGTAACCTAACCAGCTACAGACAATCTTGGAACAGTTTATTACTTGGGTTTTTATTTTTATATTTGCTGTTTATTATGGAATACCACAGGAAGTCCCGCAGAGCTGATTGTACATAAAGACATGGTTTGTACCTCGTTTAATGTGTTTCTTCTCTTGACTTTTATGATGTTGTACATGAGTGTTAGTATGGTGTTTGGCATTAAACTATCCTTTAAATAGACAAGCTCAGTTGACCACTTCTTTTTTCATTTGTATGCAACTTGTTATTTTAAAAATCTGCAAATATCTGCAATATTTAGTGCTCTGCTTTTTTTTGTCCACCATTTCTTTGTCATTTTTTTCAAGATCGAAAGCATAAATTGAACTATATATAACAGAAAAAAAAACGCCTTTGATCATTTAATTTCCAATTTTAGAAAAATTATATACAAAAAGGAATAAAGTAGTAATTGTGATTTTCATGAAAATGCAAAACACTGAATGTCAAAACAAATCATTTAACATGTTGATTTTTATGTGAAATTTCTCACACTGACAGTTCAGACAATGCAATTATTTGTTGGAGGAAATTTGACTTCTGCAGGACTTCTTCTATGCTCGTACATAGATCCTTGTGCACACCACATCATCGGCTCCAAAGATCTGAAAGGAGATCAAGCGGAAGAAAATAAAAATCAGATTATCACTTCACCAGCAGTAGTATCTTGTCGACATGCTTCGCTGATGTTTGACTCGCATTTTCTAACTTTGAGAACACGCACAGCGAGATTTACATCGGTCTGAGCTTCAGTGCACAAAACACACCTTTCAACTCACAACCACTATCTTGCCTTTAAACAGGATAGTGTCAGAGGATGTTTCCAGTTTCCTTATTTGCAGGAAAATCAGTTATGTGAGGTTAGATGCATATATATATATATATATA
>NW_023339663.1:5935651-5937359 GCF_004916995.1 Morone saxatilis
CAGATAGTTTATATAGTATTTGTAACAATGTAACTGTTTATTAGTTGGAGATTCAACAATTTAACTTTTACAAATAAAGGTTTGGTTAGGTTTTGGCACAAAAACATCTTGGTATGTTCATGTTACATTTGAAGCTACTGTAAGGCCGGAACACTCAAGTATTACACTCATCAGATTTTCACTGACACATATTTTGTAGTCCTTTTCCATTTGCTTTGATCAATTCATTGCTAAAGTCCTCGGTGGTTTTATGCTGGGCTGCTGTTAATTACCTAAATGCTGGCTAACATGATCTTAATTTGACACAGCTGCCTGCTAAAGAAACAGATGTGACCAAAACTGATATGAAAATGGGGAAGAAACATTGGATGCCCCGGGATATGGGTGGGTGCGTCCGAGCCCAAAGATTTATGGGAGTCCCAGGGGCAAAGCATTATGGCCAACTGCAGCGCCACACATCATCATTATCTCGGGCCGTGCAGTGTGGCGGGACGAGGAAACGGGCCGCACTATGAAAAATTGAGCTGAGACGACTCCATCTGGCACGTGGAGCGATGCCGAGGGAGACATTAACTGGAGGTAACACCAGGGTCCATTGGCATTTCTCAGCAAAATGATCAATGAGACCAATTAAAGCCCACAGGAAGACACAGATTTGGACCCCGACCTCCCCCTCCCTCCCGACACCATCACAGCCACACAATTTCATCTGGCTCCAGTCCCATCATAAAGTAGCTAATGCAGGAAGGCATTTGTCTTTAAAAATCAATACTTATTGGCTTGAAATGTAAAGGAAGTGTATGAAGTTCCTCGAGTGGACGAGTAAAAGAGTAGTTTGGCATTCTCAAGCATTTATCCTCTTCCCCTTTTTACTGTAGACTCTCTAAATGGTCACTACAGTCCACCCATCTTAGATCACAGTGACTCCAGTAAGCCACCACATGCTGTCTTCATTAAGCACCACATCCATCCATCTCCCCCCCGAGACCATAATTTCCTCATCGGCTGGCCAGGGCTTTTATTTATGTGCATATTTTCTGTTTATACTGAAGGATCGATCACATTCGTCAGTGAACAAAAAGGGAGAGTGAACTCGAGTTAGTAGAAGATGTAATTGAGTTCCTTGTAGATGAGTGAGCTGGGTGTTTCTCAACAGAATACTGAACTGGTACTACTACACACCAGCAGCAGCTAACAAAGGAGGGTTTACACCTTGTCGCAGGTTTACAAAGCTATCAGTGGTGACCTATTCTACTATATGAACTGGAAACTGTTCAACTGTTCAACACACTGGACTGTAAGGTCCAGTGTGTTGGATTCAGTGGCATCTAGCAGTGTAGTTGCAGATTGCAAATCACTTGTTTCACCCTCCCTTTCCATCCACGAAGAAGAAACTTCGGTGGTACAGCCAATGTTTGGTTTGTCAGTTCTGGGCTACTGTAGAGGGCCTGGATGGCAGCATCCATGGAAGGCAACCAGTGGCGTCTGTAGATGAAAATGTCTCTTCTAAGGTAACAAAAACACAGCAATTCTTATTTCAAGGTGATTATACACTAATGAAAACATACCTGTGAATATTATTTCCATTTCTGCCAATAGAGCCATGTAAATGTTGCACACTGGATCTTTTTAACTGTTTTTTTTTTAACAAGGATTTTAAAATCACCTCATTATATAGACACTGCAGTGTATAACTGGGGGGGGGGGG
>NW_023339663.1:5937384-5943096 GCF_004916995.1 Morone saxatilis
TGTCAGAGTCTCCCAACCTCGTTAGTGGCCCTTGAAATAATGTGACTCAACAAAGAAAAGGCTTAATAATTATTATTATTTTATAGGCTTTTAAAGACTATTTTTGCATTATCTTTGGTGCAGTTTGCAGGGCAGTCCCTCATTCCCAGCAACAATATACAGATTTTTAACTAAAGTATCTTTTACGTCTGTCATCACCACCTTCATGCATTCAGCAGTACATGAAATCTGTGAGTGTATTTTTTTACAGTGATATACGGACCGTAGTACGGGTCAGTACTGTGTATCTTTAGTGACGATTTCACAGTCTGTTTCATCTCGGAACCATTCTAAATATATCTGACATCTCCCTCCTCACTCGTTTCAGGTTAAAACTCATGATCTTTGAGAAGTCACGTTTTCTTTCCAGTGATTCAGCCCCAAATGCCTATCAGATTACAGCCTATCACTCCGACATGGACAGACGTACACACCCTTATTTTGAATAAAAACAGATTTGGTCCTGTTCAAATCTTTGTTCCAGTTAGAAAACCTGCATTCAGTCCAAATTGCAGCCCCTCTCAAATGTTTTCCTGATTGCCTCTTTTCAGAGGCGAGTCACAGTCAGTAAAGAGGAGATCTCCATCACAGCCAAATTGGGCTCTGCTTTGTTGTCCATCTGGCCCATAAATCCAAGCAGGCCCAGATGTTTACAGGAAAAAAAAAAAACGGCCTTGTCTTAGTGATCTTGAATTGCCAGGAACTGGATGCAGAAGTGTTTCTGATGGATGTAAGATCACGAAGGGCTGTCTAACAACAAACGTATGGCAGTGAAATGTTAATTTACTCCCTGAAATCCCCGTGGAGCCCCTGAATAGGTGCTGCTTCAAACTGTAACAAATAATTCACTTGCTTTTAGCCTTTTGTTCCCTTTGTGTGTTTTTCCTTTTATTGATGTGGATCATGCAGCCAAAGCGAAATCAGACCCACATCAAATGAAAAGAAAAACAAAACTCTCCTTAGACTGACTTCTGGTTTACATTTCAGACCTTTATGAAAACATGAATATGAGTTTCTATAAACATCTTTCTTTTGGTCCTTGATGGGGAAAAAAAAATATGAAAATCTGAAATAATGCATCATGATAATGTGCTTTCACAGATAGACATGTTTGTCCACACCCTCGTTTGGCACAAGACAGAAACATAAGAAATGGATGGTGTCCCCCTGGGGAGTTCAGAACATTTCCTTGGAACTACGTAGTGTTTTGGAAAAATATTGACCAGATCATTTAACATCTTCACATCTGGTGTCACCACCCAGTTATGGTCTCTCTTGACCATCTGTCTAGTTTCTGCTGGCATTGTTATCACCTTTGAGAAATAAGATTTTTCTTGCTGAAAGTTAGATGCGATGATTCACTCTTGTGTCCGTACGGTAAATATGAAGCTATCGTGCTTTAAGTGTAAAAATTATGTACCGATTTCATCAATTAATCTTTTGCTCTGTAAGATGTCAGCAAATGGTAAAAATACATTTTTCAAGTCCCCAAAGTCCAAGCCGATGTCTTCAAATGTCTTCATTAGTGCAATCAAAAGAAAAAAGCCAAATATATTTTGTTTACTCTCATAGAGGACTAAGAAAACCATAAAATATTTATATTTGTGAAGCTGGAACAGAAAGCTTTTTATTACTTATAGGTGCTGGTATATCTATAGGTGGATGTTGTTCCCTTTGCACACAGCCAGGCAAGCCCTGTTTCCAGTCTTCATGCTATACTAAGCTAAGCAGCTGTTGGCTCTAGCTTCATATTTACTATAAAGTTATGGGAGATAACTCAAACACTTCCTTTAAGGATGGGCTACACCGCACTGCCAGAACAACTGTGCTTTTGAAAAATTGTCCCTTTAGCCAATATCTTGTTGTCTTATTGGCAGAAAAAGAGAAGAAAAAACAGAAAACCGCCCATGTGGTTAAAGACGGTGACCTCCAAGTTTGACACCTCATCTCACTTTTCATAACATCCAGACATCTGTTCATTGATATGCTGTGAGATTTTATATGAAAATGGGAGTCTTTGTGTTGATATCCTTCAGGATGATGGGAATAGAGCATTGGGGAGCCACAATTGTATAAAAGAAAACAGAGAGAGAACTCTCTTCAAACAAAAGCAAAATCCTGAAGAGACCCCAAAAGTGAAAAACTTGCCAAAAATGCTATCTATCTCTGGTTCAGACACACATTATTCTTTATACGCTTGATTCATTTAAATCTACAGCTCTTTTTCGTGTCATCTTAGTTCTACAGTAAACTGAATCTACTCACCAGTACAAGTTCATCGCCTTTGAGTTCACGGCTCCAGAAGGTTTTCGGGCCGTTCCCACTCAGTAGAGTCTGTTTGCAGTAAATCTTGTTTTCTGTTTCCCAAGTGGCCAAGCTCTGTAGAAAAGCAGCACTTTAATGAGGTTTCCTGTATTTATTCCCTCAGTTTCACCTGGTTAACAGGATGGCCGCAGTAAAGCAAAGTGATGGATGAGAGATCGGTGGGGAGTGTGTGTTTATCTCGTGTCTCTAGCCCACCTTTCTTTGATTGCATTTTTACCTAGTACCTTGCAGCCCAACACCTAAATTCAGCAAAATATGAGACCTTTAAAGGTCCAGTGTGTAGGATTTAGTGGCGTCTAGCAGTGTAGTTGCAGGTGGTCGCGAAATGTGCGAAAAACACGAACACCCCTATTACTACTACTGTAGAAACATGGCTGCCTCCATTTAAGGTGACTTCCATTCCACTTCTGCCAATAGAGCCTCCTAAATGTTACACAATGGACCTTTTAAAGGGGCACTCCACCAATTTTACACGTTAAGTTTACTTGTCGCAAACAGTACTACACCGCCTGTGTTGTATAATGTGATCTGTGGCTCTGGAGAAACTTTCCAAATTCTGAGAAAATAACCCTGATGATGTCACCAGGGAAAGAAAGACAGACACTGTTGGGTTGCATTGTGGGAAATGTAGGATCTAGTGTCTTTGGAGTGTGGCCCCCTAACTTAATGAAACTTGTTTAACTTGCAGAGAGTTGGATGTTGTTTTTTTTTATTTTTGTTAAGCTTACAATATCCCTGCATGATAACATTTGGACAGTTGTTCAGAAGTCTTCCGGAGTGATGTGTTCAGGTGCTATTGAGAATCCATAAGACATTATTTTAATACAAGAAGCTAAAAAAGTAAATGCATCCCTCTATAGTGTTAATTTTTACTTACTCATACAGGTCAGATGAATTGATTAAAAGTAAAACTTCAGATTTTTCTCGGGCACATCTTGTGCTGTTCTCACTGTTGATTTAATTACCTTACACTTTCTCCCGTCAACCGTCTCCTCATTAAACTCCTCTCCAATGACGAAGTTGATCTCCGTGGTGCGGACGGTGGTAGAAGTCTTGATGTAGAAGTGCTCGCCATTCTGCTTTATCTCCACGTGGGGCTTGGACGCAGCGGCCACTGCTACCTTCCTCAGCATGGGATTCACACCTGAGAACATGGATAAAGCTTCCTGTGAGCCTGTAAATACTAAGTGTGTCTGAAGAGTCTGCAAGGCAGGAAATGGATAAAATTCACTATGACAATGGTGAACAAAACAGCTTTTGTTCCCACCTATTGCCACTAAGTATGACCTTCTTTCTCCATATTTTATCATCTGACATTGAGTTGTGCCACCTCACATTTTCTCTGTCTGGCTCTGGCGCCAAATAGGTGGTAAGAAAAAAATCTGAGTTCCTGTTTCAGAGATGAAACTTGACTTATTTAACAGAGGAATGCATAAAGGAAGGGAAATCTATCTCAGACAGAGTCATGCCAATGAAAATAAATGACTCTTTAGTCATCATATTACAGTGTAAAGCAGTTGGCTTTCATATTAAGAAAGGATCTTCCACCAGCTGCAACTGAGATTGTTATCAGCAGATGTTGCAAATATGGAAGGTGACTGACAAGGTGATGAGAGGGAGGAATGCTGGTGCCGTTTGCCCTGTTTAACTCAGCTTTACATCGTGATAGAGTCTGTCCTCCAAATGAGTGGAAAAACTATTAGCCCTCTCTGTCACACAGTTACAGTGCAAACAATTAGATAAGAGACTGCTTCAGTCTGTTTCCACCCTCCTTGTAGTCCATCACTCAAACGCAGCAACCGTGCATGAGTTGTCGTCTTGTAATTAAAACCAGTTGTACAAAAACCTGTGCTCTTGTGGAGATAAAATAAGACACATAAATTGGTAAAAAAGATCACATTTAACTAGCTTCTTTTGTGTGTGTGAATTAAATCAGATGTTAGTCTGTTGCCACCATCTAAGATGCTTACAATCTTCTAGTCTTCAATCTGTACCTCAAGTCTGATTTTGTGGGTGTTTTTTTTTTCATCTGAAAATGAAAAAATTCATCACTTAACACCAGTCAACTCTGCATACATTACAGAACAAGCCTTGAGCACCGTCTTTTGTCTGTATTCCAGGTATAGGTGTCTACTGTGCAGATAATAGACCTCTGTTCATTTCATGGTCAGTCACTGGATCATTTTGAAAACCCCTCTCAATAAAACACATTCAAACCTTCATAGAAAAAGAGTATAATGTCCTCACCCAGGGCTTTGAGCAACTCTTCGAAATTCTCGCTGTTTTTCATTTTCCAGGTGCCTTCGAAATTGGGCATTTTTCTTGTGGGGTTTTGATTGTGTGTCAGCTTCGCCTCCTGTCGTCTGTCTCCTCCACTCCCTTTCTCCAGGCTCTTTCTCTCCCTCTGTCTGTCCTTGTGCTCCCTCCTTCTCTCCTCCCTGTGTGCAGTGATCCCACACAGCAGACCAAACCCCCTCTACCTCCGCCTCCTCTCCCGCACATTAATTACACACGCACACACTCACCTCCACACACACATTCTTAATGGTTTATTCTCATCGAGATTCCTTTTAATGACCGTACTAAATTATGTCTCCTTTCATCCGTAATCTCGGTCATCTGATCTGATCTGACGTTTAGTGGAACTTAATGGTACATTAATGCAAATATTTAGTCTTAAAGCCCTTTTAAAGACTTTTCTTCCACAGATTTCTCATTGGCACCCACAGCTTGAATAGAGGATCATCTTATTTTCCTTTCTCATGGAAGGTTTAGGACCTTGTTTTTTCAGGGTCAGTTCATCCAAATTCCAAAAAAGCAATTACTCAATTGTATGTAGTAGTAATATAGTTTTATTTGTCCAGGTTTTGAGATCCATTTCTGAAATTTCTGCTTCCACCCCAATACAGTGGAGGTAAATGGGATTTTGCCTGTAGTGAAATGTAGCGAAAATCAACAGCAACTTCTCCTAAATCTAAATTATCTCCCTGGCTAGATACAACAAAAGCTTTTTTGTTTGTTTTTATTTATTTTTATAATCTCAGTGAATAGACCCTTAATGTAAGGCATTAAACAATTCTAAAAGATCATCTGTGGTCACCACTTACACGTTTTGGTAAGAAGACTGATAGTGAAAGGATAGGTTAAAATGTTTCGAAGTCTATCTTTAAACAATACTCAAGAGATCAACGTGTAGTCTGTCATGTTTCTTGGCCGAGTCACAGGAAGAATTTATGACTATAAAAATAATCTGACAGTGAACATCTTCCAAAGTTAGCCTTTGTTGTGTTTACCAAGACACAGTTTCCTTGCTGAGGTACAGTGGAGGGATAGTAACCCAAAGAGGGA
>NW_023339663.1:5943142-5943490 GCF_004916995.1 Morone saxatilis
TTAGCTTCAGCTGAACTTTAAAATACGTTTTTGCATTAAGAATGAGGACTGTGCTTGTCCCTCATTATAATTACATTAAGGGGGATCATCTCATGGCCAGTAACCGAAAACTGTTTGAATGTACATATGGGCATGTAAGCATGTGAAGCTATCCTTTAAAGATCAAATATTAGTACAAATGTAGAAATGAATTTCCTGTAAACCAAAGTCTCTCATTTCACTAATACTGAAGATGAAACATTGATCCTTAAAGCTCCTCTCTTATAGTTCTTTCTCCTTTGCTGCTGCTGATTATCATCCCAACCTCTTAGTGCTTTGACTATCCCACCTTTTATCCCCCCCCCCCCC
>NW_023339663.1:5943505-5949351 GCF_004916995.1 Morone saxatilis
CACACACACACACACACCGCTACCACCATTACATCCCATGAGAATGAGAGGCCCTTCCTCTAACCCCGGCCAAGTCAGATTTGTTCCCTCTCCGACAGCTCCTCATCAATCTTTTTGACAAAGTGCCTTCCAGACACCGCTTGATAATTAATGTATAGAGCAGAACAGGGAGCACTCCGTCATCCCACTGTGAACTGTCAGCTAAAAGGAGCCCTCCGCCATCTTCACCAGGCCTCCTTGTTTGTTTCATTCATCAGTAGATTTGTCTGTTGGTCTCTGGGTGGGTTTATTCGTTCCAAAGGGGAGAGTGAACGTTTCAGTGCAGCACAGAGGGAAAGTTTAAGGATTTCTGAGAAGCAAGAAGGGGAAAATGTGTGGATGTGAAGGAACTGTCTGCTGCCATTTATTGCCGTGTTTATGAAAAATAGGACTTTTAACATTAACTTCTATGTTTTAATGGCTTTAAAATGTTTAATCTGACTTTAAATATAGGATTTTTCACTCATGGAGTCTATTCTCCACTAATGTTTTGTAAATTGAGTTCACTTGTGTATTTAAAAAAATTGAGAAAGTGTTATGTGTGAATGAGTACAAAAAGCATCTATTTTGTTAAATTTTAATATAAAGTAAGTTTTTTGGATATATTTCATTAAAAAAAAATATATTTCTTATATCATAAGCACCATACATTTGCAGTGCATCTTGAACCTTTCATTTAACTTTTAATTGCCTGAAGAATCGTACTAAATGTCGAAATCAGCCAAAACTATTAGGGAAAATACTGGTTGAGTTTTCCTCACTAGATCCTTTCATCTCATTACCTAACTACCGTAATGAGATATGACCTTTGGTGTCAGTGTCACCTTCAACAAGATGTATGGACGCCCCACAGTTATGAGAACATCAAGGAAACGGATGAACTTTTTCTCCTCCCAGACCTTCTGAACTGCACACTGCCTGAGGACAACAAGAACAAACAATATTGACATGTTGCTGTTACAGTTTACACAAAGCCCTTTCCTACACACATGCTACTTCAATATAATGTTCTTGTGTAATATTTGTACATTGAGTACGCTTTTTAACTTTTTGGTCCAATACATTTTTTATTATTGTATAACCAAAGAAACATCCTAATAAATGGGCAGATGGGCTTTGTCTGCAGTGATTTCATGCATTGTTTAAGCTCTGTTATCTAAAGACTTCTTATTTTGTCTTCTCTTAATTTTTTTTATTTCTTATTCTTATGTCTAATAAGTATTTAGAGGGGGGCTGACAGTAAAACAGATTCCGGACTGTTTCACAGTACACTTGTCAAGTATATAATACATTTATAAGCCGCTGTTAGATTATCACAGACATGTAAATATCAGTATATACTGTAAATTGTCTGTCTAAAATATGTTTGTCTATGTGTGTATTCATGTTAGATAAAACAACTACTGGCCAACATATAATTCTTTTAACACTGAAATAGTGATATTGGTATCAGCTTTAAAAATTTATTGGTCAGGCTCCAATTGGGCTCATTTATGCAAAACTCTCATGTAAACTGCAGGTGAAAGTGATGTGACATTCTGAAATGACCAAAGATAGACAGGAAATCTACAAATCGAAACAACAGTGAAATATGAAACTGAGAAAAACCAGCATAGAGTCAACAGTGGATTCCGTTTGGAGCAAAGTAAAAACACAAACAGAATTTGTTAAGCAGCCGTGATGTTTTATTGAACCAAGACACAGAGATGATGTGAAACCACATGTACAGAATATATGACGGTCGAGTTCTGATCAGACCAATCTCTGCTGCTCACCGACAACATAATCACACCTTAGAGTTACTGAAAGTTGTGCAAAGAAAGATGATGGCCCTAAAAAGGTGCAAATGTGTCAATGCGTTTAGGAAATTTACTCCAAGTGAATATACAAGGTATTCCAGAGTTCATCAGGGTCCATTAAATGTTTTAACACATCTTGGCATTGCCTGAGCACATTTATATATAACTCAGATTTAGGAATTTGTATTCAAACTAAAACAAGTAATTAGCATTCTCCATGATGAAAATACCCGCAGTGACAACATCTAATGTCACATATATCTAATATTTATATTCATGATCAGTTCTACAAATTTAACACATCTGATGTTCTACCTAATTACATTTTATTTTGAAAAGAATCACCTTTCCTAGAAAGCAATTTGAAAAACAAAAGTTACAAAAGCAACAACACCTACACACAAGTTATTCATGTTACACAAATGAAGAACAAACTTAACATAGTGTGAAATTTTGAAGTTCAGACACTTCTGTGGTCATAATCCCAAAAAAAACTTGAAAGAAGAAAATAAATTAGGTACAATGCATTCCTTTAAGACAAGTTATTCACACAATTTACAAGAAATATACAATCACATTTTGTGCTAAAAAGGATAAAACATGTACATTATTGCACTCAAACATTTACTGTTACAACAGGGGAAGAGCATTATTTCAGCTTACTGTCCTTCAACCCAACTCGTCTTACAGGTTTTAACTGGCAGCTCAGCACAGAAATACTTCAGTTATGCTCAACTTCCTGGTTGTCATTACACCACGTCAGCCAACCATCTTGATCACTGCAATATTTCCTACAATGCCAGACAGACAGCATAGTATGTTACGAAAATGCTGATAAAATATTGTACTGCATGTATACTGTTCTACAAGGAATTTATTTATTTTGACTGTTTTTATTTTTTTTATTTTACGCGTACATGACAACCGTAAATAAAATATACCCACAACAGAGAGGCTGCCATAGTACACAGTTCTAATACCTACTGTTCTTCTTACGCACGTTCAGCAATTTAAAAACAAAAAGCAGATGGTTTGTACTGATTGCACTATGAAGGCAGCAATTTAAAAAGGCCATGAGAACTGCAGAATGGACATAGAAGCCAGCTTGGCAAGTGTAAGGAAACAAACACTTGGGAAAAGATCAGTTTACTGCTGATGTGAATGCGTCATCATGAGTTATACTACCTTCCACTGAACTGATCAAAACCAGGTTTTTATGCGAGACAGACATTGCTTGGCTTTGGGAAAGCACAACTACAGTAACCCTCCGGCCAGTTGAACAAATTAAAAAAGATAATACCGGTCTGTCAGCAATTAATTCCACTTTTCTCCACTGCAAAGAAGGTTGAACATGATTGTAAAGCATGCATCGATACATTAACTTTTTGTTTGTTGACCGAATGTAGACAATTAATCCAATATGGTTGCATTAATTTGTCTGCATCCTCCAGTGTTAAAACTTCATCACAATCACCACTTTCCATTGCACTAAAAAGCAACAACCCTGTTAAGCAGCGACACAAACTAACTGTGAACCTGGGTCTAGTTGTTGTCCGTTTAAAGTGGCCTGATACATTTTGTTCCCCAGGCTGTTATTTTAAAACAAGCATTTCTTTCATCCAGTGTTCTCAGGAGGGCTAAAATGGCACATAAGTCCATATGTTGTCTGTCCAGGTAGCCTCTACCAGTGTCTCGAGTCCACCAGCTCCGGACGCAAACTCAGTCTTTTTAGCGTCTCGTATCCAACCACCATGACGATGGCGGTGGGTGTGGATGAAATGATGCGTGCCGACAGTCCTTTCGTCAATCCCCAACAGCCTTCCTCCTTGATCAGCTGCCTGAATGTCTCTATGACCGAATTCCTCCCTTCAACCTAAACAAAACATACAGTACATTTTATTATTACAAACCAGTGTGATTGGTTTAAGGAAATATTTAAAAAATCTGGTATTCCTATACCAGAATAATAATGGTTCAGCTTGTCCTTTCTCTACAGTGGAATACTGCTATAACAAAGTGTGGATCTGGCCATGCAACGTACATTACAGCTGTCTTGAATCACACATATTGTTTTAGTCTACGTAAGAGCCATTTATATGTACTTTCTGATTTAACCACTAGGGGAAGTATTGTTTTTCTTAGTGTGTATTGATTACAGATGAGTACCAGGTGTATGAATTAGATCAGGTAAGAGCAGTCTCAGTTTAGTAGGTGGTGGGGAGCACACGGTTCTTACCTAAAGCCATCAACTGCAAGTCAACTCATGTAAATGTAAGTTTATCTTTTTCATCTTTACAGTAAATGGGAACATCACCCAAAAGGAATGTTTATCTTTGATTTGATTACTACTTTGTGTCCAATGAATACGTGTCAGGAACACCACATACCACCTGCTGAAGTGACTGAATGAAGTTGAAGGTAAAGTTCATTAAATCCTGAATCTTCCCAAAGCTTGAGAAAGCTTGATCATGTCACGCATCCTAAGCTTGGCTTAATCTTGAAATGAATATGCAGCGGCAGCGGTTAGACATTACATTGGAGGCTGAGTTTGTGAACAGTTAATTTAGTTCACGATCGAATTATATAAATATATACTTCGATGTAATATTTGAGATTAATGAGGCAGAAATGTTTTCATGTTAAATCTTCAGGGCATAACTTTTCTAAGAATATCAATGAATATCTTCCTACACTCAATGTGTATGCATTTTGGTGCTTGACTCTTCTTCAAGGCATAACTTGGCTTGTGAACTGTTGTTTTTATACAGAAATTGTCACAAGAGCACAACTTTTGCTTTCTTGCACTGGACAGGAAAGCCTGAGCTCAAAATATGCAAATTACAGAAGAGTGATACAGTAGCTTGTGCACAAAGGTGACTAATTATTTATTGTAGCAGCTACTGAAAAATATCTAACAGCAAAAACTTAAAATCTGTTGTATTGTAATCTTCCTGATGGTTGTACGGTAAATGATGGTCACCTGTACTCTGGCTCTGACCACATCCATTGGGTTGGTGACAGTTGAGGCGGTGGCAGCAGCTAGAGGTCCAGCCATGGCTTGTAGAATCAGATGAGGGCAGTCACTGGGAGCCATTTTAGAGAGTTGCTCTGTAGAACATTACACATACAGATACCAGATTAACCACACAGCAATGACTGGTGAAATTCATTACCACAGATTTACAAATGCACTGGGAACATAGCAGGACACAGAGACAAGACAAGAGGAAAAATACAAGCTCACGGTCTTATATAAGATTTTAGAGTTTAGAAAACTTAAGCCACTTACCAGCATAAAAGTGATAGAAAGGCCACCAGACAGCACTGTTTGGAATATAAGTGAGCAAAGAAGCCACATATCCCCTGTAGAATCCCCGGAAACCATCAGCAGCAAAAATCTGAGTCATAATGGTCCTGGTTTGGCCAAACACTTTTTTCTTTCCAGTCTCAGTGTTGAGATTGAGTCGAAAGCGTGTGAGGTGCTCCCCTTGGCCCTGCATCATCAGCTGCTGAGAGACAACATCTATAGGAACAGTGATGCTCTGAGCGACCAGGGAGGCCGAGCCCCCCGCCACCAGCGATTTGACCGTATTGTCATCAGTATACTGGGACACATACTTCCTCACCAGCTCGTAGGTGGTTATGTAAGCCTGGCCTGAGATGAGAGTGAAGGTGTTGACCAGAAAGCCGCGATAAAGGCCTTGAACACCCTCCGACCGCAGGATCTTGAAGAAGGCGTCAAAGGTGCCGCTGTAGAGGGATTTGCCCCTCTGCACCTGCAGCCGAGTGCGAATGAGTGTGGCTGGGTAGACGGTGGCCCGGATGGTCATCGTCATGAACACCCCGAAAGAGTAGAACTTCCTTTTGTCGAGGTCCTCCCACTCGATGATCTGGATGTTCCTTTTCTGCTGCATCCTGCCAGTTGTAGGTGCCCCCTCATCAGACTGATTCCTGCCTGACAGCATAAACAACAACAACAGTACAATCAGTAAACTAGTTTTTATAAAG
>NW_023339663.1:5949372-5959630 GCF_004916995.1 Morone saxatilis
CTATCTAACGATCCTCATTAAGTGTTGTTACACTGACCTTCATACTGCTGAAATAAATGTAATCAATTATGTAAAACCCAAACAAATGTGTAAACGTAGCTGAAACAGTAATTCAGTTGTACACAGTTAATGTGAAAGCAACAGTGGCAATCTGCTTGTAACTATTTCAGTATCATTTATGAATGCCCCACTAGGAATATGGGCAGTATGGATAAAATCCTCTCTCGAGTGACGAGACGGTATGCAGTCAAGCTTTTAGTATATATCATATCGAGAAAGACTTAATGTACAAAAACAGGGTTTGTAGATAAAATAACCACAGGAATGTCTGTCTCAGGCTGATCCAGCATATTAGATAACTTTTTATGGAAATATAATGTATATAATCATACAACAAATCCAATTGTGTCATTGATTTGCAGCACTGCCCACAATGGCCTAATACAGAGATAATAAAAGGATAATTATTATAGTATAAAAGGTATAGAAGAACATCTGACAGATGACTAACGTCTACCAAACAATCCGTCTGCTCTTCAGTTAAAATTGAGGGGAAACTTAATTTAAAATCCACATTGTAACCATTGGTTACTAATAATAACTAATTATCATCTCCCAAATAATATGTGAATACAACCCTCTAATTATTTCCACCTCTGATGTGACTGGGCAGTTAAAACAATCATGTCTACTTCTCCTTGATCAGTGATGCTTATCTCCACTTATCTCCTGAGTGAGAGTTCAAAGGTCACGCTGCAGGACAACCTGAAGCTAATGAAGTTTCAAAGATCCTCAAACAGGAAGGTATGTCAGTGTCGCTTTTAAACATCATCAGCTAACTGCAACTACCCTGTGCAATATATATTATCTTACTGGTCTTTCTATACAAAAGTTTTTTTCTCTCTCTTTTTACATTTGATAAGATATTCCTTTATTTGTCCCACAATGGGAGAAATCCAATGTTACAGCAACAAAGTGGATAGAGAAAAAACTGTATAAAAACAGTAAGAGTAGGGAAATAATATAATACAATATAAACACTATGTACAAGAGGAAAAACAGTAAGGATCCAAGAAAAAAGAAATATTAAATTGCATATATCTATTCTTAGACTGTACGTACTGCCTCCCCTTTATTCCTGCTGTGCTATGTGCCACTGCAACCTCATTTCATTTTGATGCAAATCCAAATGACAAAGTCTAAAATCCAACTTTAAACACCAGTTTGTGTTTGACCCCAGAGGCGACAGCAGCCAGAGGACACCGTGTTCCCAAACCGGTGTGAAGCCGACTGAGAGCAACTCCCAACACGAATAGAAAAACCCAACAAAGTAAACCAAACAACGGGTGTGTTAATAAAAATGTCCCTGTGGTCGCTTGCTGCTTATATCCGTGTGGATTTTAACCCGGGTGAGCTAACACTGGACTAGCCGGCCCCTGAGTTTAAAGGTAACTCACCTCTGCAGACAGATGTTTAGCACGAGTCACACCCGTGACGTCGCCCAGACTTGAAACCGCGTGTCATCAGCCGATTAATCGATACGCAACTCTGCGTGTAGTCATTAAAAAGATGTTGTTATAACGAGGTTAAAGTTAGCTGCCTTCCTGTTGCCATTCAAACGCTGCTGATACAACCAATGACACACAGCAGAGCTTCTGCTTCTGCGGGGTTTAAAGGCAGCTTGTGTCTGCGGTACCGCCTCCTGCTGGACAGACAGCGAGAGAGAGATACTTTATTTATCCCGAGGGAAATTCAAGCATCCAGTAGCATACAAAATACAAACATACATTAAACTAAAATTAAAAACCCTGACCTTAAGAGCAGAATCAAAGCCTCCAAACCCTTTAACATTGTGTTTGTTTTTTTACTTTCCCTCCTTTATGTCTGTCTGTCCTTGTGCTGCAAACACTATTTCCTCTCTGAGGATCAATAATTCATATCTGAGGTATCATAGTTCTAAGTAGGTCTATATTTTACTCCTTTCCATCAAATTGCAAATGCATGAGTTTTACAAAAAGCATGAAGAGTCAAAGTACTTCCCCCTCATCTGTCAATGAACTGGGCAACCAGGCCGAGGTTTGACCACACAGCCTTAAATAAAACATTGTTTTTGTTAGGTAAGAGTCAATCAGATCAATGTTTGGAATGAAAAGTGTAGACTATATACTGTCACATTGTGGACAATAAGGCTAAATCAAAAGATGAGTCAGGCAGGAAGAAGATTAAACATTGAGGGCGGCAGTAGCTCAGTGTGTAGGGACTTGGCTTGGGAACCGGAGGGTTGCCGGTTCAAGTCCTATAGACCACAATATGGGGTGTGGACTGGTAGCTGGAGAGGTGCCAGTTTCACCTCCTGTGCACTGCGGAGGTGCCCTTGAGCAAGGCAACCTAACCCCAAGAAACTGCCCCATCACTCCACCATCTCTCTCCCCTCTGTGTGGTGTGTGTGTGTGTGGTGGTGTGTGTGTGTGTGTGGTTAAAAAAACAAATCACAGAGTGAAAAGCAATGATTTTGTTTGGGAACAAACAGGAAGGAGTAATAGCATATAATTCCATTTATTTGTCACACAATGGGAAATTCCAATGTTCCTTGGAATAACCTATTGCCTCCCAAACAACGTGTGCTAAAAAGTCCCTCATTCCCCCCCTCGCTGCTTGGCAAAATAAGAAATTTGGCCCTCTTGGTGGAAAAAATAACACTCCAAAAGACTAATTAGGACCAAGAAAGTACTATCGACACATTTACTGTTTGCATGACTTTATGTCTGGCCCCTTTCGTTGATCTAGACCAGAATATATCGTCACAAGAACCAGTTTGGATCATCTGGTGGCTAAATTATGGTGTTTCAAATAGCACCTAGAATACAGGATGGATCTACTTAAAGAAAATGCTCTGGGGTACAAGACCCCAGACCCCCTACGGGATTTATTCCTTCATAAATCCCATGTCGCTGTGTGTGCAACGTTGAAAACCACACCAGTTCTTGTGGATCTGATCCTATCAGCCCAAACTCAACCGAGTTAGTCTGTTTTAAGGCTATATAATGTGCCATTTGTATAACATATAAAACGTGTCTAAAGTGCCCTCTACAGTGGTGAGGACGCGCTATATGTGCCCTTTTTTTATTTTCCGCCCCTGCCCTTCAAAAAGTCTGTGCACGCCACTGTGATGAACAGTTTCCTGCTCAACCACTGAATTCCTTCAGTTATGTATGTGTATGAAGGTAGATTTGTTTCTTTTACAGGGTTATATGTGAACCAGTGTGTTTACTTGATACAACGGTTATGAAAGCACATGTGGGTTCTTAACCACATCCTCTTTCCTGTTACCTAGTCTTGTGAACTCAGTGTGAAGGAAAATGGGTCAGTTTTGGAAAAATCAGCACTGGTCAGTACATTACACATAAAAGGAAAATAACTTAGTATATGTTATATTTGGATAATGTGTAATATCTATTACACATAATGTGGCATATACACGACAGTCTTTGCTGTTATTATTTTTTACATTACAACATTATAGTGATATCAGTGCATTAGTACATAATCAGTACTTTTGCTTTTGGTATTTTAAGTAGTCTATATTTTAATGCTAATGCAATTTTGAATGCAGAAGTTTAACTTATGAAATATAGAGAGTATTTCTACTCCATGTTGTAAAATATTTTAATAGGCTACTTCCTTCCATCACTGGTAGGCTAATGCATAATGCTATGTTGAATTCAATTATGGTTGATTATGCATTTCATTTGAATTTTCTGTATTCGAATGACCATGTTCTATGTATTAAATCAGTTGTTTTTTTTGCTTTGGTGTGCTTCTTTTTTCCTTCTTCCTCTATTTCTCTTTTTTACGTCAGAATTCAATCAAATCAAATATAACGCTGCATTCACATCCTTTAACAGCACTAAGAGCATTCCCTTACCTGACAATGATGCAAGGAGGAAAAGGAGAAGGGCCAGAAGCACTTTCACCGTCATGATAACCTGCAGAACCGCACACCAAACATACAGGAGCGTCGTCACAAATGCAAATCTCCAGATTCGCTTCTGCTGAGCATTTCCCCAATCTCGTCAAACCACACTGGGTGATGACAAAAAATGAAACTTAAGGAAGAGTGTCATGTTTTCACTTCAATGTAGACACCCCCTGAACCAGAAAAAAAGCCCCAAACTGAATAATAACAATGTATTTCTATTTTATTATTATTATTATTATTATTATTATTATTATTATTATACCCGTTTTTGGACTGATTCTTTATTTTCATGATTTTCAAATTGCTTTTTGATCTTTTCGTCCTTGTTGAGTATACTGTCAGGGAAACCCATCGGTTTCAGTTAACGAACTATGAGTAACAATTATATTCTGATGTTTAAATAGTATTCTTGTATATTAGTGTGGTAACACAACAGTCATTACTAAGGAAACCCTATGAGCTTCTCCAGCAGAAGTTGGACCTTAGGGCCAGTCCATTGACCCATTAATCTTTCCCTCCCTGGTTAATGCTAGTCCAGTTCCAGTTAGCAGTGAGCGCCAGGTCCCACTGTGCTGCAGGTGACAACAAATGGTGGAGCCATAAATGAGAGCAGTGGAAACGTTGGAAATAAAAGCAACGCAGGTAGGTAGGCAAGATAAATTAGACAAAGATTTTGTAGTAAATATAAAAAGAGAAAATTGATATTTTGCATGGTGTGTTTATAGTTATTTTCTTTCAGAAACAACGAATTAAAGATAAGAGGATAAATTATGTATTCAAGTTATATATTCAGGTTATTCAAACTAGCAATACTAAAGAATAAATATATGGTTTTAATAACTATGTTTGTGGCTATTGTTTGATTTATATACAAGCGTATGTTTGTTTTTTTTATTATAATTTTTCTTACAGTAGTAAAAATTATTAATCTGAAATTAGCGGATAGTTTACCAGTTTTGGGAAAGTTTAAAAATTATTATAATTTTTACTTCCCCCAGTTATCTTGTAGTGTCAACTTATTACTAATTACTTAATAATTATTCTACAGTAAATAGACTAGAAATAATATGAGATTACTGCTTTTGGAATCCATATCTATAATCCATATCACATCCTTGAATTAAAATTTTGTAATTGTGGAGGAAACCTGCCTAGAAAGATGTGAATGGTTTACATTCAGTGCTGGGAATATTCCCATTACTTTGATTTTAACAAAATATAAACTGGATTTAAATTGTTAGATTAGTCTGATTTTGGGTAGAGTGATGAATTAAAAATGTTGTGGGGGTTGGCAGGAAAAGCAATATAACTAAGTGTGACTAATTACTGTTTGGCAGGAACAATAAGTATATATAGTAATATTTTACTTTTTCGTATTAAAGAGTAATGAAGTAATGAGAATTATCTATTTTTATGTTTTTTGAGAAACTAGAACACTGTAGTAAGTATTAAAGTTAGATTGTAGTTCAATTTGTTTATCAAAGATGGCTAAATATATATAATGAGTTTTTCTATTTGAGATCTATTGAACAGGTTAAAAGACAGCTAGTGGATGAGGGCTTGCAAAGACATCTAGCTTTTATTTTTAGGTGTGTGGAAGCCGAAAACCACTGCTGTTATATAGTGGTCGCAGACATTTATATGTTATTATAGGTATGATGTATAGTTAAGGTTATTGTTTATTGAATATATAGTTTTTAGATATTCTCACAATGACATCAAGTATTATGGATGAGTATTTCTATTTTTTAGTCCCGTATTATAGGATTCTATTTCCAAGAATACCCAGTTGACGCTACAGCTACCCTTTACCCATTGAATGTAACTGACATGCTTATCAATTGATTTTTGGTATCAATTCATTTGGGTTTACTTTTTGTCAGAACGCACAAAGCAGTACATTTAATTCAAGTTGTATATCTATATGATTATCTCCCCAAGTAATTTACTACATGTACATTTTATGTTATTTTGGCAATGGCAGGTTTCTCTTTAAGAACAACAATGACTTTCACTCTTCTTGTGTCTAGTACTAACTGGTCAGGACAGAATTGGTTCATCGATATATGCTATGTAATTTCCTAATAATCAATATATTTATTATATATTATTTATATTATTATAGTTATATGTATTCTGCTTTTTAGTTTATATTATTTGTTTTTTATTTTATTATATATTATTTTTATGTTTTGTCTTATTTGATTTGGATTTATTTTTTAGTATCTGATCTGTCATGTGTTTGGTGATTTATGTCTGGTTGGGTCTAATAATTTTAACAGCTGTTTGCCCTGTTATTGGCAAAAGCTTAAAAACCCCACTGTACACATACCTGGCTCAGCACCGAGGTCAGAAGGCTTGGAGAAAAACTAAGCAACTCCACTCAACAGGAGCGAGAGCGAGCGCGTTTAGGGGAATTGGTTTCTGCTTGCGTGGCAATATAAATCAACTGAGCTCACAATTATAGGTTTGAAAATACAGACTTCAAACAATAGACTAACCAACTTATATCTAGTCAGCTTATTTGAAAATGTCCTGCCATCTAGTGGGAATGAAATTAATGAGAATATATGCTACTATAAGGTAATTTGATTTTGGCCTTTGAAAACACGAGAAGTATGAGTCCTGTTGTTGCCAATAATTAATCTTTTTACTTTAAGTCTGATCCAATCACCAATATTATCCTCTAATCACCTGTATCACATGACTTGCTGGTCATTGGATGTATAGGCTGACAGCACCAGAACAGGAGTGAGTGGGCATTCTAACAGTTATTTTTGTGCAACACAGTATATTCCTTGTTTTAAAGCCGCTAGTCTTCCTTAATAACATTCCACCAGGTGGGTCAGGAAACATCAAAGGCTTGAAATATAAACCTGCCACCTATCTATATACCTTTGGATTAGAGTTCTTGAGTTGAGTAAGTTAATGAATATTAATTCCATATTTGTATGATATCAAAAATATTTATTGATTGAATTGTACAAGTTCCAAGTAAATTTTGTTTAATTCAGTTTATTCGTTTCCTGGTCCCACTCTTATGGTTTGGAGATACTTCCAAGCACTGTACAGTTTTTGTCAAATCTTTAATTACCTTGTACCTGTGACTGTGACACAGGCATGTCTATTTGTATTTGTGATTTTTTTATCTGTTTTTTAGATTGCATGTACACTTTGCATGCTTTTATGTCTGTGTTTCCTGCTTTGCATGTTTTCATTATCTGTGTTAATTACCAATACTCCAGCATTTCATCATTGTTGTATGTACTCTTGTTATTGTTTTAGCCTCTAGTGTTTCTGTTTTTTTTAATAGCATTTTGGTGAAGTATTAAGGTTGTCCTAGAATTTAATTGCTTGCGATTTAATCATGATATATGTTTAATTTTTTTTAATAATAGTATAGTTTTTTTGTATATAATTAGGGTATTTTGATTCATGATTATATGTTTATTGATGAATCCTTTAGATAACTTTAGAAGACATAAAGATAAGATGGAAGACTAGACTCTTTGTATGTTAACCTTGATTGGGTCTATATCGCAGGTCTGAATCAAGTGATACACCTTCCTGCTTTCCCTCACTATTAAGTTGGAAAGACCATAACAGGGTAAGTTCAGACCCCCCTCCATTGGAGTAACATTAACATTCCACATGTGAAAGAAATAACTATTGTTAAGGGTGTACTTAAATATATATGACCTTTATGTGGTAAGTCCTTATTAGTATGTGAACATTTAAGAAGTATGTTTATTATTAATGATAATTTTTTTTTTTTTTTTGTATTAAAGGTGTCACTAGCCCCGAGATTTTAAATTATTTTTCTATTTTTATTTTGTTAGCATTATTATAAAGGCTCACTGTTAGAGACTTGTTTGTTGATTACATCAATAACCCTATGGCCAATTTAATAGCTCTAAGCGCCCTCCTTTTGTTACTCATTCTATTTGATGTCCTGACCGAATTTGTAAACAGGATGCCGTTCAACAACATGACATGTTGTTTTTGTTTTTGAGAAACTGCAGGGGTACTCGGAAATACACTCCCCAGGATTGTTAGGACACGGAGGAAGAGGTGTGAAGGCATCAGCAACAAGGTTAGAAGGTGCCTTTGATGATGCCTATTATTTCGGGGTGAATAGGTGCTTTTGCAAAGAGTCAGCTGTTATGTTCAAGACATATGGTATTGGTATGTGTTGGTGTTATTGGAGGTGAGCGGGAAGGAGAGCGAGGTTGGTGCGGTTGAGGGCTGCATTTGATGGTCGATTACTTGAGTGGGTGAGCTTGTCTGAGTTTATATATGGCTTAATTTTGTGCATGCTGTGGGGTTAGGTTATGGGGTGGTGTAGCCTTGCTTCCCAGTAAGGAGGAGGAGGTGGTATGTGAGCTTTTATGCCCTTGCCAGGTGACCAGTTTCCAGCCTCACGTTAGAAGTTTCTTTTGAAGGCCTTCTGTAAAAAATACTGGTCTCGTTACTTCTCGGTGTTTGTTTTCAAGTTTTGATGATAAACCTTAAGGTGATGTTCTGCCGACTCCCACAAGTAGCGTTGTCAGGATGTCTTTGCCAGCAGGCCAGATATTACTGGACTAGGTATCTGAAGAGGTGGGAACCTATTGGTAACCACTGTCTCTGGCCTGCCTGCCTGCTATTGTGTTCTATACCACTGGTCTGCTATCCATGCTGCAATACCAACCAGTATCAATTATACTAGGTTATTATCTATGTTTAATTGTTGTATATTTTACATTTGAATTGGATATTCCATGTTAGATGTTGTCTTTCATTATTTTAGAGATACCGATACGTTTCCTGTAAGACAACACGACAGGTAATGGACTACAGGAGCGTGTAGACCAGAATCTTCTGGCCAATAACACTTCTCCAGGCCATGTTTCTTTCATCTTCTATTTGGTTTTAGTGGTTCCTTCTCTCTGTGCTCAACTCCTTTGTAACACATCAAAAAGAGGATCGTTATGTTCTTTCCATCTTAAGAAAACAACAAAGCTTTGTCAATTTTGGGGCTTTCACATTACGAAGGCATTCAGTAGAGACAATCATTGTGCTGGTTTCGGTTTTACCAAACCAATTAATAATTGACCTGTTGGTTCAAATTAGTGTCATAGAGGAATTTTCTAAGACACATGTGACATGGCGCCACTCTGGAGGGGTGACGTGCGTGGCGACGCATAGTGTTCTCATCAGTGGAAAAAGCGAGTATGCGCATGCTTCAGACTTGTATTGGATTTATGTTGGATACAAACGACTAAATGCTGTATGACTGGATTTCTATGTGTATCTATCTCTGTACATACGAGGTGAAATCGATACTTGGATGCTTGAGAGCCGCTATGGGTATGGACGGGGAAGCAGAGAGCGGTAGTGGAATTTATAAAGTACCAAATAACTCTAAAAGTTTTATTGAAGTTTTATTTAAAAGTAGCAGTATCACCTAATATGAATTCTTTCCTGTAGGCTTGAACGTGGTGGGTATGCTTAACTAAGTGCAACTAGTTTGTATCCTGAGGATCGATGAACTGATACGGTTCAAGCATTTATGATATGTTTAAGGGTAATTGGAACATCATGTACTTCTGAGGAACATATATCTATACGAATTCAATCAATTGTAAAGATAAGCTCTATCCTATCCCATCCCATACCATGTGCATATTCTTTCTCTGTTGTTTGGGCTCATTATGGTGACGGTGACAAAGCTTGGCGTTGGCTTGTCAAGTTTCCAGTTAGTAGCAAGGTGTAATTATCTTTTGAAGTAGATTCTGTCTCTTCATTTAATGACTTTTTGGAAGACTATCGATGTTGTTGCTGTCGGAATTTTGTTTTTTGGATTTCCTGTTCCATTTATATTGTATTTGTTTCCCTTGGAGGCATAAAAAGTAGAAGACCATATGAAAAAACTATAGTTATTTTATTGTGCTTTTTTTATGTGGGCCACAATATGCGACGCTTGGTCCCTTTAAACTGTGGTTATGGTTGGACCCAGGGGTTGGCAGGGTCCATTGGTTGGCACTTGGGTGTCTCGAAAGTGTAGATGGATATCTGCTGTTCCTACTGTTACTTTCAATTTTGCTGAACTTGCTGTTAGCAATTCTTCTTTGTCTCACTTTTCTTTATCCCTTCCAGCCACGTTGCAAGGCGTCTTACCCATTCCTGACATGTTCTCATTCTTATGGCACATTCTACTTCATTGGCAATAGCCCTATTGACTGGAATCGTCATTCACGGTCATACAACATTTATACTTGTCAAGTACAGTAATCTTCG
>NW_023339663.1:5959655-5987155 GCF_004916995.1 Morone saxatilis
CTATCTATCTATCTATCTATCTATCTATCTAGATAGATAGATAGATAGATAGATAGATAGATAGATAGATAGATATCTTTAACTTTATGTATATGGCATAAATGGAGTGGGCAAATATTACATTTAATGCAATTCAACTGCACCGTAAACTACAGTTTCCCAAAATAAAAATGTTCTTTACTGATTCTCCAAGTTTAATATTAAATACTGGCACAGATAATTTATCCTCAGTTGGTCTTAAACCGTGTTATAGAGAAGCTGCTGCACATTTTGTCTTTTTTGCCAGGTGTATAGTATGTGCACTTGCTGTTATCACCACATGGTGGAGCTATCAGTCCTGTGGATGCACCTTTACACTGGCATATATTTTTCTAACTGCATAATGTTACTTAATGTATCTTAAAAGCTCCAATTCAAGACTTATTTTCTGATAAATGTCACATTCAGCTTTCAGTTTTATTAGAATCAGTTCATTGTGATGCTTTACTTTCAAAATTATAACAGCACTACAAATGTAAATTTTACAAAGTAAGTGAACTGAGTATTATAGCAAAGCAAGTTCAAAGATTCACGTTTATAATAAATAAGGTGAAACTTTACCTTCAAACATTAAAATCTCTAACAAAAACAGAAGGTGAGTCGGCTGTACTAGAACTTGGTCATAGTTTTATAAATGCTGTACTGTGGTTTTATGTCTTTGTATCCAGTAAGAGAGGAGTTGTTTTACAACTGAAAATTAAACATTAAAAAGAATAATACCAATAGCCAGGTTACAAATACATTACAAATATGTTTCCAGACAAAGCAAACAAAATACTGCAACAGCTCAAACATTTAGTTTTGGTATAAATTACAATATAAAACCTTTCCCAAATGGAAAAAACATAATTTACTGTATAATGATGAGCTTTATATGTAACCAGATGAAACCAGTTTCCATGTCTGGCTGTTAATAAACAGCTTCTTGTGTTGACAGGCTCAGTTAACATCACATCCTTCAGTCTCCCATCTCTGTTTGATTCCCCTTCAAGTGTTAATTGTTTTACTTACCACTTGATGGCGATAGTGTTCACTCATGAAATTCCTTGAGGTTGATAGCTTCTGTTAGAAAAAGTATTCTTTTAGAATAACAACATTGATCCATAATTGTGGTATTTTATCTTTAAATAGTTCACAGCTAGCACCATAAATTATGAAAAGTAGAAACTGTAATTTGGTAGATAAACTGGGTCAAATCAATGAGCAAATACTGAACACTACGGCGGGTCAATGCAGATGTAAAGACAAAGACACAACGACACTTACCATATTCTGCCAAATACATTAAATTCCATTATTATGTCATAGGATGGTCAAAATTTTACATATGTAAACATTCAGCTGTGTTGGAGATAGTGATTTAAATGTAATTTGGTTTGTCTAGTTGGGTCAAACAGCAGGTGGTGAATGTGACAGCAATTGAAAGAGTGTTTAATTGGTGTTTGATCAGTAATGGTTACACACTCTGTAGGTGGTCATCACGACAGGATTGAAACCAGCTGTTGTTAATGCTGTAGTACTGAAATGACACGGCCACTATAACATTAACTACATAGAATATCTACTTTTCATCCTGAGACATATTCCTGAAATCTGCACGCTTTCAAAGTTTGATGTTGTTTTAGGTTTTATGTCAGAACTCACCAGGCCAAAATTATTGTACTGGACAAATAAAACAATGTATTCTTTGACAGATTGTGGTCAATATTCTCACAGTGTGTCTTTCTACGGTTAACTTAAAGTTTTTGTTACAATTTATAGGTATGATGTGGAAGAGAAATTCACATGATTCTAGCAGTCATTTTACCTTAGTAAAGACTGGAGTAACTACAATAGAGAATAGTGATTGGTTGATATGTCAATAGAGTACAAATTCCCTCAACCAATACATTTTCTGATATTAATTTGATTTATGTTGACTGGCCCAGTGTGTAACATTTAGGAGGATCTTCTTCTTCACCTTACATGGAGTCATGTTGAACCACCATGTTTCTACAGTAGCCCAGAAGGGACAAACGAAACACTGGCTGTAGATAGGGGCATTCACATTTTTTGCATGTTTTTCTGCCACCATAGTTTCTCTTTCACAATTGGACGGGGAGAGTGAAACACAGAGTTTTCATGTGCAACTTCCCTGCTAGATGCCATTAAATTCTACACACTGGACCTTGAAAGCCTTTAACATGTCACCAGGAAAATAATTCTGATGGATAAATAGTAAATCCCTTGTGTGATTTGTAATTGTGTGTAATTGCTCACACATTCCCAGAAATGATGCTGTGGACGTTTCCTCCATGTCCTCAATTACGTGCTCTGCTCTGCATGAAGGCACTCTTTCCTGAATTCAACTTATTCACATGTTCACATTCTGTAAGGACCAGTGAGGAGAATTGAGTTGAATCTAGTGGTGTAGTTGCAGATTGCAACACCCTCGCTGCGTCCTCCCATTCCAAGCGTGTAGGAGAAACTAGGGTGACCATGAAAAACACAAAAGGCCCCAATCTACCACCAGTGTTTGTTTGTCTGTTCTGGGCTACTGTAGAAACATGGTGGTTCAACATGGCCGACTCTGTAAAAGAGGACCTGCTTCCTCTGTAGATAAAAACTGCTCATTTCAGGGTAACGATGAGCATTTGGTGATGTAAAATCAGGTCAATATTTGCTTAGTCACAGATTTGACAAAAACTCAGACATACCAGTAAT
This sequence comes from Morone saxatilis, assembly GCF_004916995.1. Taxonomy (NCBI): domain Eukaryota; kingdom Metazoa; phylum Chordata; class Actinopteri; family Moronidae; genus Morone; species Morone saxatilis. The sequence continues at coordinate 5,962,398 of NW_023339663.1, forward strand.
AGTTAATGCAAGCATGTTCAGCTGTAGCCAACAGTGGAAGAATAACATGTCTGCTTTTATACAAACTAACAATGATTAAAAAAACAACACAAAAATACAAAAGGAAAGCACTTGTGTGTATTCAAGTTTGAAAACATTAAACATTGAGATATTTGAGTCACATCCAAGATAAAGACTTGGCCAGCCTCCTGAAATGAAAACTTCTTTTCATTTGACGTCAATCTTTCGCTTAGGATCTTACATGGACTTAAACTGTAAATCAACAGCTCTAATTCATTTAAAGGGCAGACGCAGTGAGGTCATGGTGTTCACATGAGCTCTCACAGTGTTGAGTGGGAGGATCTTGGCACTTGAATGACTGGAGCTGCTCGCGGGCCTCCCCTCCTGAGCCTGAGCCTGAAACAGAGATGTCCAGTCCACCAAGCCCCCCCTCGTCCAGTTACTCTAAATCTGGCAGTAAGAATTGAATTTATGCGTCCTCATATTGACACTCTTGAACATTTCCTCTTGAGGATCTCTGAGACTTCTCTCTTTTCATGCTCCTTCAGAACAACAAGCGTACTGGGATGACTCTGGAGTAAGGCGTAGAGGCCCACCACTGTCCACTCTGTGATGAAGCAGATAGGGAGAGCAGGGCAATCTGTTGCAGTGTAAACACAGCCCCAGAAAAGCACTGGAATGTCTCTGCAGTGGGAGCTGGAGTACGAGGTCAGCTGGAGGCCAAGGCAGGTGGTATACATCAGAATCGAGGCTGACATCTCAGCATTAACTTATCCAAACAAGAGGCAGGCGGTATGTTATCCTGCTAGCACTGGAGGAGGAGGAGGAGGAGATAGAGGAGGAAGGAAGAGTAAAAAGAGAGAGAAAGGGGGAGTATGAGGGGCTGAAGCAGACAGGAACGAGGGGGAGTGTCTCTCTCCCTCAGTCCCACAGGGGAAAAACACCAGTTAGCATACGAGGCTAAACATGACATGAGACTTGCTGCCATTTCAAAGCCTTTGATCTCGATCCCGTAACTGATCTAGAGAGTTGTAGGCCCGTATCACTGTCAGCGAGTCCAGGACGGTTGAGAGCAAAGGAGACATGCTTTACGGCATGTTTCACTAATACTGTTGCTTTATTTGTTTATTTATTGTGTACTTGCTGTTGTATTGACGCAGTACTGGGCGCCTATTTGATCTCAGACTACCAGCTGTCTTTTATAATGTGCTTTTGAAACCAAATAGATAAAAAAAACATAATAAACATACTGTTTTATTTACTTACTGTTGTATTAATATTTAAAGGCGGAGACACAGTTCTTTATAGTGGAGGTAGATTGAGAATGACATAAATTGGAGATGTTCCCATTCATGTTCAGCACCTTAACCCTTCGGCCACCAAGTCTGCAGGTCTTTAACTTTTAAATAGTGTTGTGACTCATTTCTAATTTTCTTTAGGAAGTGGTAAGAATTTTAACATATAAATTAGTATCAAAAGTAGAGGTATTTATACAGCAGTGTTATAAGTAGTGAAGAACAATGTATAATATTTTAGAATAGGTGTAACAAAGTAGACACAAGGGAAAAAAAAGTACCAATACTGTGTAATGCATTTACTGTAAACGCAACATTTGCCACAACTTTGTGTAAACATATGACATATGCAACACACAGCAACTATTACACTACATTTCTGCTATTAATGCAAAACTCTAAATAAGTTTCATGCTTCATTACAAGCAACAAACATAAAGTGAAAGCAGCTGTGTCGAAGCCTTTAGAAACTCATTCAGCTACTGAACTGGACCTTTAAACGTCTCTGGATCAGATGAATCAACTTTGTGGGTTTTTGGCTGCGGAGGACTTACAATAATGCCAATGAGAAATAACGTCAATCTTTATTATCCCTAAAGTATGACCATAACAATCCAATATTCTGATTTACCAACTGCACAGCATCCACATTGAGCTTTTATGGATAATAACTATAATAACAGACCTGCAAGATACCGGATCGTTGATATTATCAAACGTTACACAGTGGTGCCAAGTGTAATTTTTATTTATGAACTTTAAACCGCACCATAAGACGCTGAAACCCCCAAATCCCTAAGAAAAGAAAAGAGAGAATGTGACCTTGGTATCCTGAACAGCAACACCTGCGATCCGACAGCAGTACATGTGGACAGAGTGAGAGAGTGTCTTGATTCAACATTACTTCTCTCACTGACTGTAACACTTACCATCAAGCTCCTATTTAAAGCCAAGGCCACTCACTGGTGTGTGAAATCCCGACCTTACTGGGAATCAGGAATTAAATAATCTTCTCATCCATGACAATAATTTTTCGAGCAGCCTGCAAATCCTTGAGATTACAGACTCGCTGCTCACCACCAGATCAAGACAGTTCACCATAAATGGAGCCGAGTTGCAGTAAACAGTAATTACAAGCCATGCTGCTGATATGACCTATTATGGAGAGGTATATGAAGCTATTGTTGCTGCTGGCATATAATAGCAGGGTTTTGTGGTACAGTGCAGTATGGTCAGGTTTAATATAACATGGTTGTTGTCGAAATACCTGCAATTCCAACTGTTCAGTTTCCTGTTTTAACTTCAGTTAAAAGAAACAGTGCTGGTATCAGAAAACCTCTCAGGCTTGTAAAGTCTCCTGCTGACTCTATTGGACAAACTCAATATAAAAACACGAGGTCAAGCTAAAATCAAGCTGATGTAAAGGTGTAAAAAAAAAAAATGTTATGTTGACAAGGTTTTCATCCTACAGCGTTGAAAAGTCGTACGTCTCAAACAAACACCATAGAGGCAGTTTGTTATGATTGTCGGTGGATATTTATTTGAAACTGTAGACTGTTTAGATGGGCTGTTCTCATCATTTTCACTTGTTGTTTTCATCAGGGGTTCTTGCAGACATGTTGGTCTTTTTCTGCTTTGGAACAATGGCCACTGCTTACCTAATAAGGCTGTGTGGATGGACTCTTTAGTGTGGAGAGGAGATGAAGAAGTAAAAACGGGCATGGAAAGTTCACGCTCAGGTTCTTAATACACTAACAGAATGAAACGGTACGCCGCATTCACACCTGGAGTAAACTACTTTTATTTTTTGTAATTGTTGTGAGGTATCGACAACACATTCTGTATAATACATCACAAACCTGAATTTAGCTTCTATTTGATTCTTACCTGTGTGCCAGACACAATATCTACAGCACAGATTCGATTTTGAATGAGTGTGTTTACGTGCACACTTGTATCCTGGGTTTTGAAGTGTAGTGGTTATGTGTTATGAACAGAAACAGAAACCTGAATAAGCGATTTTAGAGAAAGCAGGATGTGCCAGCTGGAGTATTCCAATGGAAACCAGAATAATGTCTTTCAAAGACCTTATCCAGGTTTATGATCACTGTCTGCCATGTGCACAGGTGCACTGACAACTCAGGCAACATAGTAGTCAGTAAAACACAAAATATGGTGAAAAACCACAGAATGATACTCTTCACACTGAAATTACAGTGAAAGTCTCAACTCCAGATGAAATTAATTTTCCATTGTTGATCAAACAGAGAGGCTAAATCCAGCAGTGTCCTAAATGTGGACACACCTGCACACAGATGATCAGAAACCTGATTTTCCATGTAAACAGTAAATCCAGAATATGATCAAAACCAGGATTAGACACAAAACCAGGTTACTAGTATGCGTGTAAACATGTTTGATGCCTGGCTGCTTTTGTCCAAATTAGTGAAGCTACAGCTCAAAAAGAAAGTAATTAACCGTTTGGCTCAGATGGAACTTAAACGCTGTGTTATCTGCTGCCGTGATTGGTTCGATTATGTAAAAAGCACTCTCCCTGAAACAAATATAGCTCACATGCTATATGGGCTGTAGCATGCTAAGCGAGAGCCACAGCAGAGCTTGTGTGCTAAGAGTTTTGAATTTTGCTTTAACATTGAATTATGGAACAAGCAACTCTTATTACTTAATATAACTTAATAGTGGAGACATGCAAAACAAATTTCAAATAAAAAAACACATCAATGGCATTCATTTATGAAATAAAATTTTAAAACATTTTTTCTATTCGCATGCCTTCTGATTAATATCAAAATAAAATTTTGTTTGGTGTTTCGTTTCATAGTGTCGTCTAATGTTGTACTCCTTTGTAACGGCCACGTTGACCCAACAAACAAGACAAACGGGCCTGTCTTTTACATACGTAAAATGATATTCTGCCTCCCACTTGTCCAGAAAGCTCCTGTTTTTCTGCTTTCTTTTCGTCATTTTTGGGAAGGGGTAGCACAGTGACAGTTGTAGTGTATACCTACTGTCACAGAGGAGTTTCGGGGTCCTGTCCTGATTGACGCGCCAAAACAACAGCAGGGCATTATGGGATTTGTAGTATGAGCGGTTAATGCGCTGTACAGTATAATACCGGGGCCAGCTCTCGTAGTCATTTGGTATTGTCTCGCGGGCCAAATATAATTACAACGCGGGCAAAATTTGGCCGCGGGCCAGAGTTTTCACCCCTGAGTTAGGAGCACTACAGCAGCACCTCGATCAGCATTAAATCTTCGCTGTGTCTACAGGAAACAAGCCAAGCATGATGTGAAACTGTGCCTGCTGTACTGCATGTTCTTCCACATCACTAGTTGAACACAATGTGAGCCAGAAAACAATGCGACAAATATCACTAATGTACCAGAAATATATTTTCCATGAAAGAACTACAGTGCATTGTGGGATGTATCTAACGGCATTTATTTCCAGTATGTTGTAGATACTTTTTATCATCCAACTGGATAAGCTGACTCACATACACGCACTGAGTTTTGCAGTTGGCCCTCATCTGCCTTTGTTTTCATGTGTCCATCCACCAAGAAGTTACAGTAACACATGGACTCAAGCTAGAAGAATGAAAAAACTGCATTCTCCTCATTTTTCTCAAGAGTCATGGACATTACAATATGTCGAGTCAGATTTAGAGCCTAAGTCTCACAAGATGCTTTTTATTAGTTATTCCATCAGTAAGAAGGAAATATGTTTTAGTAAGGCTTATATGAGACTGAGATACACTTTATGATCACATAGAGTTCATTTCTGGACACAGGTCAACAACACAGATATAAAAAGGCTTTGTTGCATACTGTATTCTCCAGCAGGGGAAATGTGTGGCACCTACAATTTTTCAACTAAAGACACATCAGCAAATACAGTGTCACCCATGTCTTTTCTTTAATAGAGTGAAGTTAGGTATTTTCAGCAGGTGTTCGTACTTCTCTCTTAAATATCTTTCTTCTCTTTGTGACCTCAGTCACCTTGACCTGCCCGACTGCAGCTGGCCACACCGGCTGCACGAGTTACATTCAATGGGCCTTTTGTTTCCCTTTAGCAACTCCACTGAAACAATACTCTGTTTTATTAAATATGTTATACTTTGATCCTCCCCATATACACACATGTGCTCAGACACATAATTTCATATTTAGACATCTTAGGGAGAATGTTTAGTCTGCCAAAGTAATGACTTTGAATTTGACTTTAATAGCAGAAAACAACTGAGCGGAGCAACAAAATAAGCAAATCTTTCAATCAGGAAAAAAATTGTAGTTTAATTAGTGCCATCTTAAATTAAAATTAGATTCTCTCGTTAGTCTTCTTAAATTAATCTGAACATCTTTGGTTTTAAATATGCAGTACATGTCTCTGTTCCTCATCTTGTCGAGGTTTGTGTCATGTGTACATGGTGGGCAGTCAGCCATACACTGACATCACCATGTTTCAGAAAAGTCTAAGAGAAAGTTGGAGAAGTTTTGGCCCATGCCTCCATCCATTGTCTCAACTGGAACATCTTCCACTGCCCCTTTTAGATAAAACTCCCCCAGAAACTCAGCCTGTTACATTTTTGATAAGAGATGAGCCCTGAAAACAGCGGGCGGCATCTAAATTATGCAACCGTTCGCATCCTCTTAGGGGAAAAAGTAGAGTTGGGCTGAGTTGTCGAAGGGAACAAGCCATGACAGGCCTGTGCATGGGGGGGTGGTGACCATGCATTATGAATGGTGCTAAGTACGCCTCAGCTGGAGGAGCTGAGTGGAGGCGATGGAGGGCGATGGGATAGTGCCAACCTATTGGCCGCCCGCGGGTAAGGCACTTCACTTTACCCCCCTAAAAAATCTTCTCTCCTCTACTTCAGCTCCCCCATCGCTGCACCCGCCTTTCAACACAGCACCTGCCACGGCCCTAAAATGTCCACCTGATGTACAGAACCTCCACTTTCCTAAATAAAATGCATTCAGTCGCTTTGCAGCAAGAAGAGTGCAGAGGATGACTAATAGATTGTAATAGATTGCACTCTTCAGGAGTGAGGTGGATTTTCAAAACGACTCAGATGGGCTCTTTAGATAACTTTCACTTAAGATGTTCTTTGCAACAATGAAGCAAGTCTGTTTCTGTCTGAACGCTTGAAACTTTCATCATACCCATATATTTTATGCATTTAGGCATTCCTGAAACTCATCAAAAATGTTTAATGAAAAAAAGTAAAACTTCAGACACTCAGAACACAGTGCCTCTTTTCCATCAGCCAGGAGGCATAAAGAACAAGACCAAAAACTCTCAGCGTCTTTGCCTCTACTGGTACAGATAGTAAGATATCAAAAAGTGTTTGCAATGATGCAAAGAAGTACTTGGTTTTACCATATAGTCATGTCACATAACAGGACTCAAAACACTTCTTTTTAATAAATAAATAATGGCCAAAGTAATAAATGCATTTAAAGGTCCAGTGTGTAAATTTAAATATTCAGTTTTTCTATTTGATTATTCCAGTAAGCTAAAAATGATACAGCGCTGTTTTGACAAAGATGGTAAAATATATATATCTATATATGTGTGTGTGTAAGCTGACACACGCATGGGGAACAATGAGCAATGCATTGTATCTATGTATATTTACATTTAATAATGTAAATATACATGAAAACTAACTGACTCACATGGGAAACGTGTTAGCAGCACATTACCTCTAACAGCCCTGATAAAGAATCTTTCTTAAGATGATTTTTCCACCATCAGCCCAATGGCAAAGTACTAACTGAAGGCACAAAGTATATCACTGAGAAGGTTACAAAAGGCTACACAAAAATAAATAAATCTAATAAGGTTTTGATCACAGAGGATGATGAATATCAGTTCATACTTTATCAGGGCGACAAAAGTTTTGAAAATGTGATTTGTAGTAGTGCAGTGTAGTAAAGTAAAAGACCAAATCTGATATTTTGTCACATTACTTTGTATAAATTATCTTTCAAAATGGCTACCACCTAGGACCGTTTCCTGTAGGAAATCTCCCATGATCCTCCAGCTCTCCTCATGCAGCCAGACTGAAGGAAAATCCCACTGGAATCCTGCGCCGCTCAGCTGAGTCTCCTAAACCAAGTTTAATATTTGATGAAATTAGTTCTGCTCACTGCTTCTGCACTCTTACTTCTGCTGAATGCCTCCCAGCCCTAAATTGCAACCTGAATTTTCCTTTTCACTTAATGGTTGGGTTGTCTCACTTGTAATGAGTAACAATTTAAAGCTATTTGCAAAGAAGATTCTACCTTTAGAAAAATATTGATTTAAACAGCAGCCTCATTTTTGTGTGAATTGTTATTGTAGCAGTTATAGCAGTTATTGTGAAACATATTTAATATGCAACTTTCACAAGGGGGTAGCCTCAACATGTGCAAATATGAGACTGTGATTTCTGTAAGAGTTAATGTGTGTTTGTGTTCACATTATGGATGTGCAGACTCTCACATGCAAGCGAAGGTAAACCTAAAGAAAAGGGCCTGATTCTCCAAACCTGTTAAAGGGATAGTTCAGATATATTCTGCAGTTTGTCAGGCAGCTTGTTAGAGTAACAAAATCATTTTAAACAACAACACTAAAAATTTGTTTTAACCACCTACAACAAAATACAGAATCTATTGATGCTTAACCCTCCTTTCAAATCTTTTTGAGTGTTTATACAAACCAAATAATTCAGTAAATTTGTGTCCACGGCCTCCAATATAAACTTCTTAAGTGCCTTGCAGATTGAGAATGTGCATGAAAATATCATGTGAGTAATACATGGAGTAGACGTGCTTCCAGATGCTCCTCTGTCCCAAGATTTTCACATTTTGACAGTCTCATATCTGGAGTTCTTAGCCCGGACCTAAGAAGTCCGAAAACGCAGAATTGCCCCAACCAGTTTCGGCTAATGCTAGCGGTATCCCTTGTAGTGCTACAGGTGATGTGGAAGACTTGCCGCTGACCTGGGAGAAGGCCTCTGACAACATTCTCAACCACACATTGATAAGTAACAGACCCTCCAGGTGGTACAGTACTCTCAGAGAGAACTGCTCGATCAGGTGGAATTGATTGAGGAGCAGGTGCTGTAGACCGGATTTATACTAGGTACACTTTCATTTAGTAATGTTCCTCTGCTTTTATATACAGTCAGCTCGTGAAGAAGACATGCAAGCTGCCATCTTATCTCTTGATGAAGCATTGAAATGATTTGGGTTTGGGGTAAAGTTCATAGAGTGGGGCAAAATCCTGTATCTTCTATTCTCACTAATGTAGAAAACAAATGTGGTGTTACTATTGCTTTAGAACTTCTAGCAATAGGAATCAGAGGTCACCCAGTTATTCATGGTGTAAAACTTGTGATTGAAAACCTTGTGAATTTATATGCTGATGATTTATTGATTTGTTTAGCTGATCCAGTAGTTTCTGTTCCCAACCTCCTGAACTACATTAAATAAGTTAGTAAACTGTCAGGTTAAACAATTAATTAGGATGAAAGCAGTGGAATTCATGCCTCTGAGGAATAATCTGATCTGTCCTGATTTCTTAAAATTTCTGCCATTTAAATGAGTTACTTCTTGTACTTAACCTTAATCATTTACTGAAATTGAATTTCTTGGACATGGCAGATCAATTATATAGATCTAATTAATATAGTTAATATAAGGAACTGAAAGTTGCTCACTCTCTCAATGATTGGCCGCATTAATTCCTGTAAAAAAAGGTTGCACTTCCAAGGTTCTTGTACCTTTTTCCAGAACCTTCCTATCTATTTACCATTGTCCTTCTTTAAACAACTGGATCCAGCTATCCTTTCATTTGTCTGTGTAAGTGGGCATCTCTAAAGCCCACTTACAGAAGAATGTAAACAAGGGTGGCCTTGGTCTCCCTCTGTTCAGGCATTATTATTGGGCTGCAAATGCGAGGGCTCTTACTTTCTGGCAATGGGGCTCCCCTTGTGATGACTGGCCTGATGTCTCCTCATTTTGGTTAAAAATTGTATCCTTGGCCATTTCAGAGTCCTCTCTCTCAGCACTGCTTGTTTCTGGAACACAGCCTCCATACACTTGGTCATAACTTTAACCTTAATAAAAAAAATATAAAAGTTCCTTGGTTTGCCAAATGTTTCAGTACATACCCCTATAGCATACAATCACTTGTTCAAACCAGTGATGATGAATAGAGTGGCAGTGGAGGAAGAGGGGGCTGTGCTGTATTGGAGATCTTTACATAGATAATATATTTGCCTAATTTCTCCAGCTCCAAACTAAATACCACCTTTCTCAATCACGTTTTTACCACTACCTTTAAGTCAGTCATTTCATAAGGGAGTGTATCCCAGAATACACAATTATACCAAAGAGACACTTTTTTTTTTACTTACTTCTCTTACAGCCACACTACCACTTTGTCACCAGTAAATAATATCAGTCATCTCAAGGAAGCCTGGGCTGAGTAACTGGGCGTTCCAGTGTCAGGTGAATTATGGGACTTGTCTGGTATATGGAGCTGTTCTATCAATACTAGATATAGATTAATTCAATTTGATTAAATCAAAATAATTTGGAATAAACGTTCAGCCAGACTGTAATTTGACAATATTCGGTTGCTCTAAAGGGACAAGGGCCCTTCTCTCCCATCAAAAGCAGGCTCTCGAAGTAAATTAATATTATTAAATTGAAAGTGTCCATTGCCCCCATGCTTTAGGGGGTGGCTCAATGAAATGGTTTATATTGCTAAGATGGAACAGATTCGCTTTGGCAAAAGGATATTCACAATGACAATGCTGGATGAGCTGAACTGTTTGAGCTCTGTTGCTGTTACTGTGCGGTCTGTATCTGTGTAAACTGCCATATTCTGCACACTGACAGACTGTTAGTACTGGACAGTGATGTACATTAATGTATCTACACTAAAGACATCACGTTTTAAACCATATCACTCTTTATGATTTACAACCAGTGTTGGATTAACCCACTGTCAAACCCTTATTGACCCTCCTCAAACTCCCCACCCGACAATCTCTCCCACTCTCTGTGTCTTGTGTATCCATCAGTTAGCAATTAGTTTGTGGCAACTTCATTAAGCACACGTTTATGCACCACATAAGACAAATATACTAAACTAAAGGGGGTAAATGCTCCAGAGGCAGAGATATCCTTACTTGTTTCTAGAATGGATCAAGCTTGGATGCTACAATTCCCATGATGTAACTCATGTAAACCTGCCACATAACTCGAGTTTGTAACGCAGGTTTCCTATTATAAATTTATAGTGTCAGAGCCTACGCTGGAATAAAATTGATTTACCTCCTCTAAAGCTCCTCTTAGCTCAGAGTTAAGGAGTGTGTCTAGATGTCAATGCAAAATTAGGTAATAATGCAGGTGTTGCCTTTAGGCCCCTATCATTTGAGTTTATATTGTTCTTAATGCAGTAATGACACACTTTCCATTGATTAAACTGCCATGAACTAATTGCCACATAGTGAACGTGGAGCCTGGAAGGTCGGGGCAGTAGGTAACAGGCTTCTCTGTCTCATGAACCATGTATATCTCTCATTACTTTATCTTTTTAGATCAACACATTCCTTTAAAAACTCTCTAAGTCACCATGTTTTGGAGTTTTCTAATTTTATACCTATTTTTAGATTAGCCCTGTCTAACATTTAAATACCAATCTGTCTTTCCAAATAGTTTTTAAAGGAAACATAATCGCTTGCTGGATTGTTTTTATTAGCAATAATATTTAGAGAGTAGGAGGTGCTGCATTTTTCTAACACATACAACTTATTGGGAGGACTTTGGAGTGGATGGTGGGCATTTACAATGCCACGGGTTTGCATCCTGAATCCCGAGCATGGTTAGGTTTAACCAACAAAAACAATGGAAAGATTGTGGTATTGGTTAAATGTTAGGTAAACATGTCATGTTTCTAATTAGTTTTTCTGTATTGAACCAAACCGCAATCTTTTCCAAACCTTATCAAAGTGCTGTGAGTCCCTAAACATAATCATAAAATTATTTAATAATGCTTCAGTTGGTACAAGTAAATACTGGATGAATCAAATATGTAGTAAGTGAACATTTAGCTGATTTTTTCTGAATATTTGGCAGATATGTTCATTAACAAGGTTCCATAAAATCTAATTGAGTTGGCATTATTTCTCTCAGAACACAAGTTCAGTTGCAGATTTGTAGTATATAAGCAATATGTTTAGGAGACATGGTTGATATAGTATAAACCAGGCCTGCCTGCTAAGTTGTGGGTGATTGTCAGCTGGAAAACAGTTATTAAACTACCTTTAAAAAAGCAATATCTTGTGCAAAATAAGATTTTGACAGTGTCCGCACTGGAAGTCTCTGTTTGTATATACAAAGAGAACAATCTGAATTCCTAAAATAGCTGCTCTTAAATGCAGGAAGGAATATTTATCTTTCATGCCGATAAATTGTAAACAGCAGAAATATGAGGAAGAGTGAAGATGTTTTACGAGCACACTGACTAAACTGTATTATATCCAGGTAAAAAACATCTTCATTTGTTTCTCACCAGATTGTAATAAATTAGAAACGTCACAAACTCAGGTTTCAGGATGAGCAAGTGGTGTAAAAGCCTGATGTTTATTTGGAACTGATTGATTTAGTGTCTGTGAGTGGAACTGAACTACGTCCTGCTGCTATTAACTGCCTTGTTATTGTCCATTAGATGAGAGCCATGCCTCGGATCTGTGAAGCAGAGAGGGAACAATGTGCGTTTAACGTGTTTGGATTGGAGTCCAGTGATTGATGCTCTGTGATATTTACATACCAACACTTACAAAGGTCGTACAGAGCTGAAGACTGCACTGCAGGACATGGTTAATGTTACTCGTAAGAGAGAGAGACATAATGTGAGTAAAAAAGCCAGGTTAAGAAGATGTGGTGTGGCACGGGGATGAAGTGCTGTGACTTCCCTGACAAAAGTCCAAAATCTTTCTATTTAGTATATTTAAATCTATTTATCTATCTTCTTTTATATATTATGATCTCATATTTGAGCAGCTGATATTTGTTAATATGTATAGTAAAAAAACAAAACAATATTTGATGCACATCTGCAGCTTTGTGAGGCTCTACTTAGACCCACTGCGGTTCAACATGCTATCAATGCTAATGTTTACCCTAGTCACTATCTCAGTTTAGCTTGTTCGCATGCTAATATTTACAAATAAGCACTAAATGTGATAGTTATGGTGTTAGTTTTGCAGGTATTTGGTCATAAACAAAAGTGTTAGATATTGGTAAATTTTACCTGATGATAGAGCTAAGAGGAAAAATTATATTATAATGAATCCTGGGTAACGTCAATGTCTGTCAGGGGCGGATCTAGAGAATGATTCATGGGGTGGCATGGAGACTAAAAGGGGTGGCAGAAATATACTGTATGCTAATTTAATTGCAAACAATCTTTTTGCTTGGAAAAGCCCCAAATCAATAAATTGTTTTATTTATGATTTATTCATTAATTTTCCAAATAAATGTCTTTCTTCCTTAAACTTAAGCCTATAACTTAGTAAAAATTATTAAAGGAATTTCCTTTTATTAAGACATTATTTTTTTAAATGAATGTGTTAAATTTGACACCAAACCTGGAAGGCAGCTGGAGTGGCCAGGCATTTTTTGGGGCACCTGCCACCTCATGCCACCCTTCTAGATCAGCCCCTGATGTCTGTACCAGATTTCATGGCAATCCATCCAATAGTTGTCATGAATTTCACCCTGAAACACATGTCAACCTCATGGTGCTGTTAAAGGAAATGTCAGGGGATCAAGTCAGTAGGATTTAACATCTGGGCATAACATCTGTAAAAAATGTAATGTCAATCCATCTGATGATTGTTGGGATATTTCAGTTTGGACCAAAGTAGTTGACTTTGCACCCTGGAGGAGGTTAGTCAATATGAGCGGTAAAAATAGTAAATGGAGCTACAGGTTAATATTTAATAAACTTACACACTCATGTGCAAAATGTGTGTTTAATTTTCTCTTTTTCCACTCACATTTGAAATATGGTGTTAAATTATTTCAACTCCACAGACGGTACCAAGCCATGCTCTATTTCTCGCTTTTTTATTGGAGGTTAACCATCACATCACAGGTCACAGTCCACAATGATAATCTGAAACTTTAACATCTTTTCCACTGTCGCCTCATCCCTCACACCACAAAAATAGCCCGTTGGCACTGGTGGTAGATGGTTGGTCGTCACAGTGCTCTGAAAGCCTTTTACAGTCAGTCTACATACAATCTCTGTAAAGACCTACAAATTCACAAGAATGATGTACTGTAGTGCAAAGTAGTATTTTAAATCTTAGGATCATGTTTGCACTTTTCACAACAATCTGTAATCTGATTTATAAGTTTAGTTCACTTCTGTCGATCTTCTATTCTGCATCAAACAGGCTGTTTCTAATCTGAAAGCTGAAATTAAACTCAGTTGTGTTTTGAGGTTTGTTTGGTTTTAATCACGGTGAGGTGTCTACAGAAATATGCAAAACATTTGTTGTGTGTGAATTTGTCTGACAAAAAGAAACAAAAAAACACGCAAATGAAGAACAGAAGGAAAAGTATGCTGAGAGAAGAAGAAGAAGAGAAGAGCTTCAGTCTACACACGACACACGTCATCTTCATATAAACATGATAAATCCACGTGCCTCGAAGTGATGACCTCCAACGCAACGTTTGTGTTGATAGAACACAAATACACACACACTGCTTATCTAATAAGTGAAAGTGACCACAGTTCATTGAAAGAATTCCCCATGAGAAATAATATCCAGCAGCAATAATAATTGTTATTGTTGAGTTTAATCCAGATCATTTTAAATTCAATGTGATGATGTGGAATTTTATATGTGAAAATTGAGCTTTTCACTGTATTTCATTAGGCCTCACACCATCACGCAGTTATTATGAAGTCTTCTGTGTTTATGAGTGGGTAGTGGGTAGTTTACATTCCAGAGAGGCTGCCCAAAAGCAGAACAAGACCGAGTCTCACAGCTGAGTGTCCAAACACTATTTAAATTTGCAGGAGAAGATCGTCCGCTCTGTGCCGCAGAAAGTGCCTGCAGGGGGAGGGCGTTACAGGCCTGATTGTTATCAAAAGGGCCTTCCTGTATTTGCAATGCCTGCACTGGTTGAATATCTACAGGCTACTACACATTGTCCTCGTAATGGGCTTAGAAATTACAGCTACATGCAAACACAATAACATAGAAAGCTAACATTAAAGCAGAGACGTCAGGCAGTTTTTCTTCTTTACATCCTACATCCTTTTCATTAGGTCTCTGGAGAGATTTTAGTTTTATCTACTGCAGTTGCATCTACTTTATTTACAGATCAGGAATCTTGGATTGAGGAAGCAATGAAGTGGTTAAATTAAACATGTCTTTCCTCAGTTTGCAGGTTTTCAGCACTAACGTCTACTTTTCACGGAATTTTTACCATTCATCCACCAAGGAGGTTGGCTGTGCTCCCATTTCTTTATCAGTTTGTTATTCAGCAGAATATCTCAAAACGTGTTTACAGATTTCAGTAAGAGTTAGGCAACAGACCAAGAGACAAGTGATCTTAGTTTTTTTGAACATATCTGGATTCACATGCAAATTCAAGAATTTTATAGGAGAACATTGTGACACCTCTTTGAAAAATGTTGCTATTTTCCCATTGCATTTACTTGCCTACAATCATTTTCTAAAATAACACATTTAGAGGATTGCTCAGACTTGGCAGAATACTCTTTAAATGATTTAGACCCTCTAATGTTGTTAAAGATTTAAACATTTTGGGAAATATAAATAACAAATAACACTTGGCTTAGTTCTGAGTGTGACATGATCAGTACCAATCACCAATCATATATCTTTGTGTGGAGCAGGAGTCAGGACGTGGTGAGCCTGCAGACTGGAGGACTGAACAAACGGCAAGCTTAGGTCTGTACAAAGGGATAAAATACACTTACCAACACCTCTAATGATATATAAAAATGTGTGGGGGAAGTTGGTGATTGAAGTTATTTGTCCATGCAGTATTTCTATGCAGCAGGTTGCCAGATACAGTTAGTGAGCACAAGTTTTGGGTTTGGTCTCTACAGGAGCACCTTGGTACCAGACCTGGAAACCTCACTGTGACGACAAAACTTCAAACAACTGTGCAGAGTCACTGTTCCCAGCTGATGATTGCAACAAAATAATTACACTATAACTCGCCTAAAAACACTCACAAATTGTAGTTTTTACATTTATGTTTGTTTATGGGTTAAGTCTTCATGCTAAGCTAGGCTAACCACATCATGACTCCATATCAATATTAATATTTAAAGGTGCCCGGCGGATTTTTCTTCATTCAGTGTCACTCACCAAAATGCACTGTGTCCTTTTTGTGCTCTAACAAACGTTAAAAAATGTTTATGCATTTCTTTCCTCCAACTTTTTAGGAAACTTGCATTGTTCATATCCACATTTACTACCTTTCAGTCTTCTTCTTTACCGCATTTGTTCACACATTACTGTGTTTCTTTGTGCTTTATCGCCACCTGTTGAACAGTGCAATAATGTGAAACCGTGTGTGCTCATGAGTCATACAAAATAGGGACCCACTCATTAAAAAAAACGCTCTACAGCAAAACTGGAGGTCAAAAACACCCCAGCCCAGACACAAGGTTGATATCAATCTTTTAACAGATTGAACTATTTAAGTGGCCTTTTATCAAAGAGGAATTTGGTCTGTTAGATTTTTATTTCCTGTACTTGGTAGCAGCAAACCTGCAGCACAAGACAGAAATATACTCTAAAAACCATATTATCAAATGTTCTTATTACAACAGGAATATATCATGCAAAATAATAATAACATTGCCTTGTGCTGTGACGATGATCTGACTCTTATAGAGTCAAAAAATAATATATTCTAATTATAGAGGGCTTTTACTCAAAATATACTCAAACCTCTCAGTTTTTAGCATTCAATACTAACACTTTCAAACCCCTGCAGATACACTGTGGTCATGTAGAGCAGACACATCTTTAACATTAAGTTGTAGAGATCTGATATCATGTCGTGTCTTCTGCCTCACAGTTGCATGACCAACTACCATCCGACCCTCCCCCTCTGGTTAATTATCCTCTTTTCCATCCTCTTTTCAATGATTATCTTGTTTTCCTTCTTATCCTGCGTTCTGCCTTTTCCCACCCACTTTAGGTCCCCTTGAGAAGCTGGCAGCAGACTTTCAGATCCCACCAGCCTCTGGTAGCTGGGAATCTGCTGCCCTTTGGTTTAAATAGCATAACCCTCTGTGTCCCATATTCCATACACAAACAGGAAGTGAAGACCTTATTGCTGAGGGAGGATGTTGTGAAAGTGTTTATTTTTCACCAAGTGCACGTTACTTTGCTTTTCATATACCCCACCTCTGAAATATGGACAAATGTTCTGGTTTGTTGTGTTTATTTAGTTCTTAGCAACTTAAAATGTCTTTAAATAATTCCTTTTTTTATTTTATATGACTCTGTACTTTAGGAATGTGGTTCAGAAGGGTTTTTTTTGCATGTTTTTCCCATGTTCAGGAAAATCTCAGTGGAGTTTCTTTTTTATCTGCTAGTTTTACTTCATGAGAAAATTACTGTTTAAATGGTCCCAGTGGGTCGTTTCTACAGCATTTCCTCTTGTTAGGAATGCTCAGAGTGGGAGTGTTGCAAACTTTGATTTAAGTCTGTTTCAACAAGTTACAAGATCAAGAACAAGATCATCTCCATCTTGTCGTTTTTCCAAGATCCCCCCCAAAAAAAAATGTGTGTGTGAAAAAGAGAGACCGACAGACTGCCAGAAAAAAATGATTTGTTTTTATATCTGAGTTGCAAACAATATGTAACACACAATCTCACAGTAGTCCCCCGATCTGGCAAATGTTTCAGAACATTTTTTAGCTCATAGTTTTGTTTTCTGCTTTGTATGAAACAATAAACACAGTCACTGCTGGCACTGACTTTGTTGTCATTGTAGAAAACATAACAGTCCTGAGATCCAGGAGTGGTGGAGGCAATGAACTGGGGTTACTGTGTTCGACAAAATCTTTGGAAGGCAAACGACAGGATACATTTTGAGCCTTGAAGTTCTGTTCTAGCCGAGAGCTTTTTTTTTCTTTACAAATGATTAATACTGATGTACAAAACACAAACACAGCCTGCTTGCATTCGATGGTTTACATCATCAGTGAGAAACTTCATCCAATGGCCCCTGCAGTAAAGCTGTGAGCTATTTCTCATAGTGAGCCACTCAGAGGCATGATAGATAGATAGTCAGTGGTGTACATCTGGACCAGGAGGTGACAGAGAAAGAAAATGGTTTGTTCCAGCTGCTGTGCAGAGGTTATGACTCCCAGTTCAGCTGATTGAGGATTGGATCATTATGGTTTCTTTTGACTTCAAAAAAGGTAAATACACGAACTATGTTTTGTGTTTATGAACATTTTGTGAAGTTTATGTTCCTCCAGTTGGATCCTCCGTTGGATTGTAATAGACCTTTTTCACAGCAGACGTGTTATAGCAGGAAACACACATGAGCTGTACCAGGAAGCAAAATGGAAGCAGAGCTAAAATGATTAGTCAATTAATCGATTAGAGATCCAGTGTGTAACATTTACATTGATCTATTGGCAGAAATAGAATATAATATTCATAGATATTTTTCTACAGTAGCCCAGAAGGGACAAACCAAATACTTGCTCTAGATGGGGGCACATTTTTCATGCGTTTTGTGGCCACCAGAGTTTCTCCTTTGCGCCAAATATTCACTAGTTGTGAGGATTTTCTGCTTTTCTTTGTCTATCAAATTGTGAGTGGCTTTTTGCACCACATTGCTGGAGATTCGACTTTTATCATGATTTTTGAGACTCATGGTTGACTTAACTCCCTAAGTTATGAACGGTATTGTTGAAAAAAAAAGAAATTGTAGGGTAAACACAAGTGTTACCGATGATACTAATTAAGGTTCCTTTCCATTTGGTGTATCAGAGCCTTTCCAGTGAGCCAACATGCACAATAGCAGCACCCTGTTTGACCTGAATGGAACAGAACCTTAATAAGTATCATTGTTAACATTGGTTGCTGTGAAAAAAGTCTATTGTTTTGCAAAAATGGGCAGCTTGAAGATTTGAGTGACTTTGACCAAATTGTGGTGGCTAGACGACTGGGTCAGAGCCTCTCCAGAACTGCAGCTCTTGTGGGGTGTTCCAGGTCTGCACTGGTCAGTACCTATCAAAAGTGGTCCAAGGAAGGAAAGACGGTGAACCAGAGACAGGGTCATGGGGGGCCAAGGCTCGCTGATGCACAGAGGAAGCGAAGGCTGGCCCGTGTGGTTCTTTCCAACAGATGAGCTAATGTTGGTTCTGATAGAAAGGTGTCAGAACACACAGTGCATCGCAGTTTGTTGTGTATGGGGCCATAACATTATGACCAACAGGGTGCCCAGGTGGTCATAATGTTATGGCTGATTCAGTCTCATCACTCACATTAACCACATTTTGTGTTTTTCAACCAATAAGGTCTAATAAACCTGCGCTGACCTTCCTGCTAACAGCACACAAAGCACCTCACCCACAAAGTTAGGTGGAGACCAAAACAGAGCTAAAAGGAACGTGACCTCCAGATGAATGCTAACATTGCATTAGGAATTTCTATAGTAGGTAGGAAATTATGTCAGTTGCAAATTTACAGAGTGATGCAATGCCTGTAAGTTTGTTTTGGACTTGACCCAAAATGCTCCTTTAAAAATCCAAATTCAGCCAGATGATAATAGAAAGCTATTGGTTAGTAGTGATGACGGATAACACAATAGCTTAAAAATGGAAAACCTTTTGGTGGTTTTCATTAAGTAATGATTGAGCTGCCCATGAAAGAACTTGTTTACTTCCTCCATTTTGTTAACAATGATCTATTAAAAATATGTCTCCTGTGAAAATTCCCTCTTAACTATGTCTTCAGCAAAGAGCTGATGAAAAATGGCAGCTGTGAAACTGCTTTGGAGTGCAGCTGTGACATCAAATGAAAGCAACACATTACATTGTTATTTATGTTGTCTGCTGGAACAACTGTCTCCACTCTGCAATTCCACCAAACTCTGTCACTTAAGTGGAAATTCACTTACCGCTGTTTACTCCTGTGACACACACAAATGACGTCAGATTAACATTTAAATATTATTTCGTAACAATAAAACAAACCAAAAACAGTTGTATGTTTGATGCATGTATCAGCTGTGCAGCATATGACAGCTGATTGATTTCCAGCAGACGTGGCAGCTCTATGCCCGGCCTCCTCCTGTCCTTGTTGGCTCTCACAGCAGGTGTGACAATGTCTGACAAGTGTTAGAAAAAAAGGGTAACAGATAAATGTGGCACCCAAATGGATAACTGGTGCTGTCACTCGCTAATAGGGCATTACAGATATTATTGGTTCAAACTCTTTCAATAAAATCCTTCAGTTGAAGAAATCCTATTTCATACCCGTCATGTTGTTTGGGCTGAAAAGGACAGACCTTCATTAGCTTTAATGTATTCGTGAAGAGGGCTATTTATTGGACAAAGTATTCACGAAACGTCACAAATGCGTCCCACGCCTCCCTCGCTCAGTGTGTGGGTGAAAAAGCTTCCAAGTTTCCTAGGACCTCCAAATGGATGTTTGGCTGTACCACAGAGGACACGGAGAACACAAGCTAAGTGCTTTAGCAGCGGGTGATGCTAACACAGTAGGACAGGCTCAGTGTGGCGTGAAGCAGAAGAGTGCTGTGCGAGGTGACTTATGGGACAATGGGGCCGCTTTTCGCAAATAAAACATGAGGCTTATCCAGAGCTTCTGAGCTATACAGTCTCGGTTTCTGTCAGGTGTTTGTGGGTAGAAAGAGAGAGAGGAGGGGGGGATCTGATTTAATGCTCCTGAACTGTTTGAATAATCTGATGGACACAATGACGGGTAATTCAGTGAAACATTTTGTTTTCTGGTAACAGGCAGAATCCTATTAACTCCTTAAAATCCAGTTTTCCACTCCACTACAGCTTGTTTGACTCAGATCATGGACATTTGCAACCTGTGACAAGCATTCATATGTGATTTTTTTTTTTTGTATTAAGGGGTCGAAGATGTTGGGAACGGCTGACAACTGTATCTAATACTAATAAATCAATTTAAATAGAGTCTGTAAAAGAATATTACTGCAATATTATTGACATGACAGCTTCCTGAACTGACACTATTTAGTCCAATCTTTAGCAATCTACCTTCTAGGGTGGCATGGAGATGTATAAATATATATATATATATATATTTATCGCAAACAATCACATATATCTGTATTTGCTTAGAAAAGCATCCAAATGGAGATATCTGACCTAAAAAACACTACATTGTTGCACCACATTACTAAAGCATTGGATAGAAACATCTAAAAGGTGGCATTAGAAATCAATCAGTTGTTTTATTTCCAAAATTTCTGCCCTTTTTTAAATACATGTCTTTTTTTCTTTGAACTTAAGCCTATCACTCAGTCTAAAATGCGGTCAAAACAGATCGTCTTAACATGTTCTTTTTTTAAATTAATCTAAATAAATGTGTCCAAACTGGCAACAGGAATGTTGAAGACATGTGGGACTAGTTGTGATCTAAAGCCAGAAGACATCCATCCAGCATGTCCATTAAAAAAAAAAACTCTTCTCCTGTTTGTTCAATTAATGAGAAGCCACAGCAATTTGAGTCCTAAAAGGCATCGACCTTCTGAAGTAATCTAAAACAAATTAACATCTCTTGATAATTTTAACTATAAAAGTTTCAGCCCTCACTTATGTAATGCCTTTATGCCAACACTTAGAGGGAAGGTCAGTGAATTTAGCTCCAAACGACGTCACAAACATTCCTTTAAATCCAACAGAAGAGACGTATAAATAAGACATAGTTTGCACAGTACATCTACGCAAAGCTATCTTTGGCTGTGACATCTTTGGGCATAAAAGGGTCAGTGATTTTAGTTTTGAACCGTTTGTCTGTCAGTGCTCCGTCGGTTTTGAAAAAGCTGATTATTTTTAAGGAATTTTAGACAGCTGCATTAAAGAGCTGTGGGAAGAAGAGAGGACAAGACACAAAACAAGGGCATCAAAAATAATTTTTTTAGGCTGCCAAGAAAATGTGCTTCAAAAAACAGTTTTAGTGAGTTAATAAATCGTCTCATTTGTTAGAAATAAGAGAGGATACAAAACTATTTTTTATGTACATATTTTGCTTTAACATGTCTTCAAACAAGGGGAATAATCTGCCTTTGTTTCAGGCAAGTATTAAGATAGACATGCAGCAAATAGAGCTGGATAAAATGTTTCAAATCATTACCCAGATATTAATAACAATATTTACTTATATCCAAATATGACAAATGTCTGCAATTATTAAAAAATCAAGCTGATATTTAAAGCAATGGACTGTGTTTCACTGTTATTCATTACAAAACATTAAACTCTTTATATGAGTAAAAGCTAAAAAGCTCCAACTTTGTCAGTTTTTAATTGCTTCGACCTGGACAAAAGACATTTGGATAACTTGATAAGATCATATCATTATGAACTTGATGAAGAAAATATCACCCATCCTTACAAAACCGAGAGAGATGCAGTTTTATTATTATATCATGTGCATGTCTTTGTTTAGTAGATAGTAAGGAGAGTGGATGAGGTTTTGATGTAATAGTCCTGAATCTATGGAGGAAGTATATAAAGATAGTGGCCTCCTGTGCATTAAGACCTTGTGGTACAGACTGTGCGAACTGTACGTGCTAAATAAATTAATGAACACTCACAGCACAGTCAATATTTCATAGGCAGTGAGTGTTACTAAACAGAGCGTAATATACGTCTTTCCTTAACATCTTCAAAACTGAAGTATAATACAGCTGCCGACTGACGGCAGTACAGAGAGTTCTACATATTCTGGTTTAATCTTATAAAAATGTAGATCTGCACCACATACAATTTCAACTTTATTGTCCCCATGGGGAAAAGTGCAGCCAGGTGAAACACATCACACGCTTGAACATAAAACATGACGAAATTTAAAACTCATAAGAAAAATATGTCAAATGTGCTAGAAGCTGCCACACAAACTCACATGAAACAATCAAATGATAATATAAAAGCTGGAGTCCATCCAATTCATCCCAATTATCAACGGTTAAAACAACATCATCATCTTCCCCCAACTGACCTTTATTTCAGCCTGTGGAACAGATTATAATGCTTTAATTCAAACACCAGCACACCGGCTCCTGAAAGAGGCTTCCCTTCAACATACAAACAAACATACAAAGTTCATTTTTAATTAAATTCTATTGATAATTTCTCACATTGAACAAGATTTTGCCTCATTAAATTTATTAGACTGTATCATTCTAAAATTGGTTAAATCAATCTGAGTTGCTATTACCTGTGATTTCACATACAGCTGCAAAAAAAAGATTAATTTTACTCATTGATTAATTCATTAATCTGCTATTTACTTGGTCTAGAATTCTTCTTCATCTTGTTGTAAAAATGTTTTGTTTCTGTCCGATCAACAGTCCAAATCCCAAAGATATTCAGTTTATAATGAAATAAAAGGGAGAAAAGCAGCAAATATGTTCATTTGAGAAGCTCAAACCAATGAATGTTTGGTATTTTCTCTTGAAAAATTACTTCAATTAATAATCGGTTATCAAAATAGCGAGTGGTTTGTGGATGATTTCTCTGTCAATCAACTGATTCATTGACCTTAATCATTTCAGCTCTTATTTCATTTCATGGGAGGAATTTTTATAAAATATAATGTAAAATATTAATGTAATCAATGCTTTAATCTACAAGTTGTAAAATTCCTGCTGCATTGAAATACAATAACAGGTCACTAACAGTCTTTTCACTGTTTCATGTCTGTCACTGAAGCTTGGCTCTAATATCTGTTTGTGCATCTCCTCTCATCAACTGACTGGCTCTTTCTTTCTCTCTATATATACATGTATGTATGTATATATACTTACCACTTGGGTTCAGTGTGTACAGGAACACAGTGAAAACACAGTAGAGCTTCACTATTTTTAGATCAAATCCCTGAACAAGTACAGCGAGAATACGTCCGTCCCCTCGGCCGCCCCCCTCCTTGCCCTGCAGGCCTGATTGTGTTCCTATACAAAGTCAGGAAACTGTCTGGCCTTTGAGAGCTGCCTTGTTGTGAGGAAACGCACTGCATGCTGGGCTCACATCCAGGGCCGAGCCTCAGTACACAACACAGGCCGCCTCTCCACCCACGCCACTCTTACATCGGCCTGGGTCCAAATGATTAAAACACATACAGGCATGATTTATTATTATTAATATTATTGTTTAATGTATTGGTTTACATGTATAGTGGCACAAATAAAGATTGTATATCTCTGTAAACCATCTTTATCAGATTATTCATTTATTAATTCAGTAACTCAAATCAAATCCCAGTCAAAGGAATTATGTGTTCTTTGCAGCTCTCCGTCATCCAGTGTGTGTGTGTGTGTGTGTGTGGCTGCAATATTTCTTTAAGCATAAAAAAAGGGTTAAATCACAACTGGCTTAAGATTATCAGGGTGAAACTCTTCTCAAATGAATTACAATAGCTGCACAATATATTGCACTACAGATATACGTCTTTATTTCATATATACATGATATACTAGAATAATTCAGCACTAATTTAAGTAAGTTAGACATATATTATAGGCTACATCAACATTAAATTATAACCCTATCAATAGTAATCCTTTAAACCCATGATGCTGGATGCATTTTGATGTAAAGCACGTTTATCTGTAATAAAATGTGCTACATTAAACGGCCTTAAATTACCCTTAGAATAGCCCTTAAATTTTGTTTTATTAAGGATGAAATAAAAACATAAAGTAAAATAAATAGAATGTAATGTTTTGTCAGTATAAAGTCCTACTTTGAGCATTTTGTAAAGTGTCACAGAAACACCAAGATTATTGGAATATTATTGCTAGATTTATTCTGTGTTAAACGCGGGTACTTTTATATTTTCCTCTTTGGATGTGAATGAAGCCACAGATACATACACACACACACACAAAAAACGACAAGAAAGGTTACGACAAAAATATTATAAAGTCATAATAATATTTTGTTATTCTAGGCTAATTTGATTGTAGAGGTTTGGGATAAATTACCATTGGCTCTCCGGGTCCCATAGAAACGGTGATGCAGCGGCGGAGGGGCCGGGTCTTCCTGCAACAGCTGAGGCGGATCTGCAGCTTGATTACGGCTCACAGCGGACTCCAACATAATTGATGACCTAATTGAAAAGCAGGAGGGAGGATGAGAGAGAGAGAG
>NW_023339663.1:5987248-5989492 GCF_004916995.1 Morone saxatilis
GAGAGAGAGAGAGAGGAGGGGGGCTCACTCACGGACAGGAGGAGAGAGAGACGCGCTCCAATGAGAAAAGTTTACTTGTTCTTTCTCCGCACAATCCCACAGCTGAGGGCATTGATGTGAGCGCAGAGGCTTTCGGTTTTTTACGCGCACTTCTTTCCCCCCATCTTTCACCCTCACACACGGAGCACCAAGTCCACCTTCTCACCTTTAGTTTAGCGCGTGTCTGTGTTTCTTTTCTTTCCTTTTCCTCCCTTTTATGAATGATTCTCAATCGCAGTACTACTCCTACTGCTCAGATACCCACGGACACCTCGCCGTCCTCGACCGCACGACCCCACCTCGGCACATCTCTCCTCAAGTTCAAACGCCACCAGGACTTTCACGGCAGCTTCAGGCGCACTTGGGGGAAATATCACTCCACGAAGAAAGACTTGATACTTAGTGCAGCTGCAGCCACGGAGGCGACCGTCAACATGAGTCTCAAAGCTGACGCAGAGCCGAATAACAACGTGTCCATCGAAGAGGAGGTGAGTTTAACTCAAGTTTTAGTTTTCTTATGTCTCAGCTGCACCGGGACTTTGACATGTAAACTCACTAAAGTTGTGTCTCCGGCCACAGATTCAGACTTTGGTAAGTTTTTGCTCGGAAGCTGTGAGTTGGGTGGAAGTCCTTTTAGCTCATAGTGGCTATTTCGCCCTCACTTGAAGTGCTGAAGCAGTTTATAAGGAAGCGAGGAAGGCGCGATTTAAAGGGGCGAAACCACTTCCAGAGCAGTATCAAAGTCAGCACATGAGACAGATAAAGGTTTAGCAATATGTTCCAAAATGTGTCTTCAACGTGCATTTATTTTTTCATAGTGTTTTTTTTTTTTCTCAGATTAAATTGTGTAGGCTATCACCAGGTGTGCAATAGCCTAATTACAGCAAATAACCACTAAAATTAACCAATTAAGCTGTTAACTATTTATTGTTTTAATATATAGGCTATTTTATTAAAGACCTAATTGCCACCTTCATATTGTGTCTCTGACTTGTACTGCAGGTTGCTGTAGGTTGAAAACCAGTGGATCAAATCCCAAAATTACATTGTTTTAAAAGAAAAAGCTTGAAATTAGAAAATCAGTGGCCGGTCTGGATTGGAAAAGGGATTTAAAAAAAGTCTTCTAAATAAAAAAATTCTTGTGCCTCTTCTAAATTTTAAAATGCCCATTGATTTTTTTATTTTAATTTTTTTTCTTCCCCTCCATGCTCTTCCTCAGCATCCACAGTTAATTGCGGTGACATTAGCTGTTTGTTTGCGTTCAGGTGCCAAACTAAATAAGATGCGTCATACAAATGCTGCAGGTCTCAGTTAATCATTGAAGAGGCCCTCAGCTCATCATGAAACTGAAACCTTGAAATACATTTAACAGGTTCCAGGAGATCCTTATTTGCAATTTGTGTAAATATTTAGATTTAAAAAAAAAAATCTGAATTGTAGCCTATTAAATCCAATAATATTTAAATCAATTAGGTAAATTGAATTGCCTCAAACATCCATGTTGACTTTTCTTTACAGCTGCCACTCAGTTCTGTGTGGCCAGCTATATTTCCTCTTTAATGACTCCTTATGGAGAGACACTGAGGGGAGCGCTGGGCCTTTTGTTGGTCCTCCTTTGTTCCCATTATCTTGCAACAAAGCCCCATGAGGCCACTTGACTTTTCTTAGCCTCTTGGTTTTTTTTTTTTTTTGTCTCTTGTAATTAAAAGCAAAGAGTAAGCAAACAGGATAGAGATTTGTTTAGAAGCCAAAAAGTCTGTTTTTAGACTTGTTAAATCACCGAGATATTATCTTGTCAATAGTTGTTCTGTTTGTTTCTAGACATCCTCATACATATATGACTGATGCATTTCAGATTTTATTAAAAACACTACAGGGGACTCCTGGAGCCACTCAGTCAACAAGAAGCCGGTGGACAAATTAAAACATCTCCATTGAGTTTGTGTCCAGCTGTGTCGGCCTTGAATATCTGTATGTGCTGACTTGTAAATGGCTGAGAATTGCTGCTGTGCGGCACCTGAAAAATGCTGGAGGGCCGGCAGGGTCGGGGCCGTGGGTCAGAGGAAGGAAATGGTGTCACGCTGTGCACCGTTGTTCAGTGCTGTTCGTCTGGCAGCCACATTGTACTGAGGGCCTCCCCACCGGCTGGGAACTAATGGGCCTCGCACTGCACACTTTAATTCCTCGGCCACACTGATCTGTACA
>NW_023339663.1:5989545-5990470 GCF_004916995.1 Morone saxatilis
TCCAGGGGTCCCCAGCAGGATGATCATCTTATGTTCAAACATTTAACTCAAAAACATCCTGTCGTTCCTCCAACATGTTTTATTTTAATCATTCATAGATTGTTCAGATCTGATAATTGGACTAATGTTAAATTTAAAGGGATTATTTTGAAATCAGTGTTATCAATTGGTCATATGTTTTGGTCTTGACAAGGGTCCAAAACAGTAGTTCCCAACCTGAGGGTCAGGAACCAGCCAAGAGGTCGCTTGATTAATCTGAGGGGTCGTAAGATGGTTTAAAGAATAGTAAAGCAAGGAAATAAAACCTGGTTTATTTTTTCAGACTTTCTTATTATCTTTGCTTTATTAACTACTGGATCATTTTACCTCTTTTCAATCAATCGTAGTATCAAGGCGTAAAGCATCAGTTTTACTTGACGATAGGGAATATACACTGTACAGTACAATAAAGGACTCTTTGATAAAGAGTAGTAGTTGTAGTTTTGTTTAAGAATCTTTTTTTTTTTTACTTATTTTTCTTCAATCTAATTTTGTTAACAAGATGAGTGAAAATCGTATCGTGAGTTTTGAATCGTGAGTCGAGTGTATCGTTCAGTATCCTACAGATTAGGGGTTGCTTGAAGATGTGGTTTTGGTTTTAAAGGGTCACAAGACAAACATTCCTTGTCTTGCCTTAAAGGGCCAAATCTCACACACGTAGTATACAAAACAACTTCATTGTGCATTGTAGCTTGTAAGCTTCATCAGCGTTTTTTTTTTTTTTAAACTTTCAGAAATAAAACGTGTTCTCTTTATTCTCTTTCTCATTAACAGGACTTGATGGCCATGAACGTATACTGCATGTACTCTTACAAGTTCCAGTAAATGCATATGTGTGTTGGTTATTAAGGAGGAAATGAGAGATATTGGGACCATGGCCAAGCAT
>NW_023339663.1:5990570-5993595 GCF_004916995.1 Morone saxatilis
TATTTTTTTTTATATATATATTTTTATATATATAAAAAAAATATAAAAATAATATTTTTTTTTTTTTGTGCAGCTCTCAGGGCGGCATGTGGGATAAGAACTATCTAGAGACACTGAATATTAGATGGTCACTTCCAGTTAACCAAATGCTGCTTTGCTTCTTGTTTGCAGGTACGAACACTGTTTGTCAGTGGCCTTCCAGTCGATATCAAACCCCGGGAACTTTACCTTCTCTTCAGACCTTTTAAGGTAAGTTACAACATGATGTATTCCTAAGGAGGGTCTTGGGCTTTTGAGGTATATAAATGGATTAGACTAGACTTCCTACCCTCCTTAGATATAAAGCTGCTGCTGGGTGCCAGGTGCTGAAAATGAGTCATGAAAAGTGTTTCTGAAATGAATATCTGCACACAGAGGACAACTTTTTTAAAACATTTTATTAAAGTATTGAGGAAGCAACTGCAATCCAGTGTACAGGTAGTCTTTTTAACCCCCTTTTTATGATGCAGTAATATTACTGCCTGTAGCATTTGATGCTTCAGCTCACACAGAAAGTTTTATCTGTGCTCCTTTTTTTTTGTTTGTCATTTAATCAAACAATCCCCCTGTTAATGGAAGTCCAGATATTTGCATATATGGAAATGAGGCCACATCATTGTTTGTCCATTGCTGTTTTTTGACTGGACTCCGGTTCCATAAACACCCCTCCCACCCGTGTCCTAACTAACCAAATTGGAAGTGGTATCCCTCGCACATGGATGATCTCATGGAATGTGTAAATGAGTAGCCCTCGCGATTGGCCAACGAACCCTCTCCGTGACCCAGCTCGCCCACCGTGTAGGGAAATTTTTATTTCCCCTCGTAACATTCATGGATTATGAAACCACTGAAATGTTTTGTTTTCATAATTCACTGTTAACACTTTTTGTCTTTTTTTTGCCCCATCAGTAGGCAAACACAGCCCACTGTGGAAATATGGTTAAATCTGATTCCTTGAACGTTTACATTCAAATTAACCATTTTTTATTTAGAGAAACCTTTTTTTAAAATGGACTGTTCTACTTTTGTTTTTCAACTCTGTACTACTGAAGCTAAACCTGGTTTGGATTGTTGCTAAGGATTTATCACAGCCAGTGAAAGTTGCTTAATTTTCCATAGTTGTAAATCAGGATCAGGAGAGATCCCATCTATCAATACTATGGTCAGGCAAAATTCCCCTTCGTTTCGCAGGAATTTGCTCCTGCTTTAACCAACCCTTGTGCTGTTTTTAACTTGGTTTAAAATCAGTGGCTTTATTTGGAAATCATGCTCAATCTGTTTTTAAAACAAAAGAGAAAAGCTTCACATATCTGATAACATGTGCTTTCTCCCTTTTTAAACTAAACATGATCTTCATTTTAGCATTGAGGATAAAATCATCTTTATTGAAAGCTGCATTTGTTGGAAATGTGCATGTTTTGCCTTATTTTACCATAACAAATGCAATACTGCCACTAAAGGATCCGTGGTGGCCTGCTCTCAAGCTCAAAGTGAAGGTGCACACAAGCAGGTTACTCCTGATATAGCGAGAAGTGTTCATGCCTGACTTGCTGCATGTGACTCCTGGGTGGATAATTGGCTATCTTTCTTCCCTGCAGGGTTATGAAGGGTCACTGATTAAGTTAACATCAAAACAGGTGAGATGCCTTCCATCAGTGGTAGGAACTGCTTTTAATTCTATACTAAAATACTAAACAAATGGCGAGGCAGTGTTGGCTCTCTGTAATTTCAACATTGGTTCAAAATAAAAATAAAAATGTGTTCTTTTCTTGCTGATTTCCTACAGCATGAATATTATGATTTTAAGATAATCACTGATATTTAACAAAAATGCAGCCTCTTCTTGCATGTTAACATGATCCTCCTGTTGGTCTCGATTGTCACAGTGTGTTTCTTCCCTTTTTACCTTCCAGCCTGTCGGGTTTGTAACCTTTGACAGTCGCTCTGGAGCTGAAGCTGCAAAAAATGCACTAAATGTAAGCATAGTTTTATTTATTTCCCCTGTTTGATTTTCCCCTTTTTTTAAAAAAAAAAATGTTTCTTTGTATTTCTTAGATTTGTTATAACCTTGCTTAAACCTAGAAAAAAGTAAGTGATTGGGAGTCTGAAAAATTCTTCTTTCCCATTTAAAATTTCTCAAAGCCAACCCATTTTGTCTTTTATAATTCAATGGCAGGGCCATTTTTGGAAAGAGGCCAGAATCCCGTAGCCTTACGGTAGTTTACTTTGACCTTGATACACACCCCTTCTTAGTCTGGTATAGCTTTCCTTATTTTGCATATCACTGCTTTACTGTAATACTTGTTCTATAGCCACATTTTGTAGTGTTATTTGGACACATCTTCAGTAGTGTAACCTCCTTATTTTGTCACCCAGTAGCCCACATTGGCAGTATCTAACACTTCTCTCTCATAGCCTAGCCTTCCTTATGAGCATCACCTCTTAGATACACCAGCAGTCACACACACAGACACACACATACACCAAAATACTACTCACCTGCATGTGGGCACAACGCTTAGGGCACAAGAACACAAGCAGGGTTATTCCACCTAAAAGGAATTACACTCAAAGTCTCCATCGGCCCTTTTCCTCGTCTCTCCTCCTGGCTCGTGCGATGGGGTGAACTCCTCCTCCAGTTGCCTGTGCTCTTGATTTTGTCATGAGGAAAAAGAGATGCAAGCATGTTGAAATATTTCAGGAGTGTATCCTTCAGTCTGCCCCTTTTTCAAGGTCTTGAAGACCTTTTTTTTTTTTTTTACGAGCAGCTTTAGTTCAGTGAAAGCAGTCAGGTGGAGGAGGGTGTTTTAACATCCCACAGGAGGACAAGGACAGTGTTTGGCTCAGGGAAAGCTTGAAGGATACATCCTGAGTATTGAAGCATGGCTTTAGGAAAGGAGGCCATGTGAGACTACTGAGCTACAGCCCCTCAAACTCAGCCCACCTCCCTTACGATACTATGTCCCCCTCCTCCCCTCCTCCATCT
>NW_023339663.1:5993695-5993888 GCF_004916995.1 Morone saxatilis
ACAGCATTTTATTAAACATTTTACTGTCATTAACCTCTTTGTTTTACTCTCACTGCAGCCAAACGGCATCCTTTCTCTTGTATTTCACCATGCCCTTATAAAACAAGAATAAAACAAATAAATTGAGAGGTCAGTTCCACCCGCTCTCAAACTGACTGGACATTGAAAAGCCTGTTTTGTGTCAAAGTCCAAT
>NW_023339663.1:5994011-6024757 GCF_004916995.1 Morone saxatilis
TTTTTTTTTTTTTTTGTAGTTTTAAAGATAATATTTTAGTGACAGTAAAAGATATTACTATGTTTAATCGCTGGTCAATAGTAAACCAAAAAGCCACATAATGACACAAAGCAGTAAGAAACTCTTTTTGCAGCATGTATTGATTACACATTTTCTTCCTTATTTAAAGTTTGTGTACTGATTGCTTGCATGATCCCATATGTTCAAGGGTTGGTCAGTCAGCCTTTTGTTTCCTCCCACCCTGTACTTCCCCAGATGATCTGACAGGGGCAGCACTGATCCCAGCATCTCCGGATGCCTGGACTCCTTACCCCCTGTACACCACGGAGCTGACCCCAGGCCTCCCTCACGCAGCCTTTACTTACCCAGCAGCCGCTGCTGCGGCTGCAGCCCTCCACGCCCAGGTGAGGGACCAACCGGTGTGTGTTTTCTTTTTTTCTAGTACACTTTTCTCTAGTACACACTCAGCTGACAATAGAGGGAGCCTTTTTATAGATGCATAAAATAAAGGCCTGCATTTGTATCATGCACTGCTGCCATAAAATGCATGTTTTCACGTTGCTCAGTTAGTCCATCACAGCTACAAAGAAGTTGCTTATTGAGGGAAATAAAGTTTAATCCTAAAACTCGGGAGATGATTAAAGACACACCACTGCAATTTCAAACTTCAAAACGGGGCTGAATGGAATTTAAAACCATGAGTTATATTGTAATAAAAAGATTTGTCATTTTGAAATGGAAACTGTCTCGACTCCTGCACTGCCATCAGTGGAAGTGATGGCAGTACATTGTGTACATTCTTTGATGTAGTATAACCTTACAATACACTTGCCTTAAATCCCTCTTTGTGGTTGTCATCTGGCTGTTTTTGGCTCATCGCTTCCTTTTTGTGGATGAGTCTCAGACATGAAGGTATAAATCTTTACTTTAATGGAGCTCCATGCGTCACCGTCTTGTCAGTGCGCAGAAGGATAAAAGCTTCTCTTACTGATAAAATATCTATGTTTTGGTCTGCAGCTTCAACTAATCATTAAAAAAAACCCACAAATTTGAGCCTTAAGATGGAGTCTGATACCAACTAAGATTCTGTGCTAGTTTGCATTTAGGCTGTAGCTTCACGCTGTCAGGGTTTCAGTCTGAAATCAATTTTTTTTTAAATTAGATCTGGTTTACAAATATTCATGTCCATGTCATCTGAAAATGTGATCAAACAAGATGGAGGAGAATGGGTGTACAAAATGTTTACATTGTAAGCTAATGGCAGTCCAAATGGTACAACACTAGTGCAGTGGGCAGGGCTTTTGGTAACAATAGCAATGGAAAATATTTCTCTTGTTGGGTCATTTAAAGTTCATTGTGATCCAACTTCCTCCTGCAATTTGGAGCACAGGGGAGTGCTACACTGCAAAGTAGGCAGCTATTACATAGGCCATTTTGTCGGGCACAAGGGGCAGAGGAATGTAAGGTATTTGCTTGGCGAAATTGTCAGACCTGATGGCCTTCTCTGGAGGTGCCAACTTA
Source organism: Morone saxatilis (assembly GCF_004916995.1). Classification (NCBI taxonomy): domain Eukaryota; kingdom Metazoa; phylum Chordata; class Actinopteri; family Moronidae; genus Morone; species Morone saxatilis. Next base: position 5,995,533 of record NW_023339663.1, read on the forward strand.
CTGTCCACGTTCCTGTTGGAACATAAGCTGACTGTAGCCACACAAAGGGGGCAAAAGCCTTTTTAATTGCAATCTGATGAGAGATCCCTAAAATGCTCAAAGTTCTCTTCCCACTGACTCTCTGCCTTGTTGGTTTGACACAGCAATGTAACCTCAAGAGTCTCTAAACAACTGTTGATAACCTCCTGAGTATATTAAGCTGTTAGGGCCTGCAGTCGTGGCCTCTGTCCTGTTTAATTCAATGTGAGGCCTCATTCTGCCACAGGTTTTCGTAACAGGTGTGGAAAAGGTACGGGCATACCAGCTCTCACTGTGGAAATGTTTAACACACTGAGATTCAACGCTCCACATTTCCATGCCTGTTAATTACTCGAGGACTATTGTCTTCAATGAGCAGCTACGTGACCCACATTCCCTTGGCTTCAGTGACCAGGGCTTAAAGGGACAGTCCTCCTAAACCTGTTTTGTATTTTCAAAGTGTGTTAATGGATGAAATCTGCAGATGATTTCAAGGACTGAAGCCTGGTTTTGGTCTGGTGTATATGACTGTTTGTGTTTCTTTAGATGCGCTGGTACCCTACACCCTCTGAGACTTCCCAGCCTGGATGGAAGTCCCGGCAGTTTTGTTAGATATTTAGTGAGTAACCTTTGGTCCAACAGTGTGTTTTTAGATTTGCCAACCACCCTCACCCACTGTCTTCTGCTACCCTGATATCATGCAAACTGAAAACTGCAGAATGTGTCAACATAATGAAAATGCCCCACAACTGATTAAGTGTTAAAGGTTGAGGCTGGATCTTTTATTGTATAATCCAATGAAAAGATAAAAACAAACAGTGTGTTGATCTTTTAGTACTTTGTGACTTTCCCAGCCGGTCTGTGGCACTCTGCCTCAAGCCAGTGTGTTCCTTCTAAAAACATAAATGCAATGAAATACTTTACTAGCACACCAAATGTGTATTAATCCACAGCTGGAAATGGTCCCCAATAAACTTGCTATTTACTTCTGAAACTATGTAATTGTGGCCTGTTCTTGTGATTTGTCTTCAAAAGGAACAAACTGGCTTGGGACTAAAAGCTGCTGACAGGCTAGGGAAGTCCATCAATTGAGAGAGACTAACACACTAAAGTGTTGACAGACTATAGAATAAGAATAACTTATTTTCCAAGTTTTATTTTTGAATGAAGCTAACTGTTCCTTTTTTCTTCAGGCCTCTGGAAACCACACCTTTGTCCAGCTGAAGTGAGGTTTGCCAAGCTCTTCATTAATTTAATCAGGTTTATTTAATGGACAAATGTGCATTACTATAAACAAACAGTATTTATATCTCCTCCCGATTGTCTCTGGGGGGAGTGTGAGTTGAAACCATCTTGCTGTCGACAATCTGAGCTTATCCTTGGCAACTATTGCGGTACCATCTTAGCACTTCAAAAAAAAAACTCATGCAAAGCCTAGTCAAACTCCATGGATCATAATTGCAGAGGAAAATTGACGAATTGAAGTTACCGTTGTTAAGCTAGTCCTTCTATGGGTTTACCGCTGCTCCTGGGAGGTTTAGAAGCGTTAAGAGTCATTGCATGTTAGTCTTTTTGGCATGAATTTAGAACGCAGAGTTCTGTGTATCCTAATTTTCTTAGTGTTTGTGTTGCCTCTTTACCTTGGCCTAGACAGCGAAATGTTTTGTTTTACCGTAGAACCTTGGTCTTACCTCTGTGAAAGCTAGGCTGTTGTGTAAATGGCTTATCTCGCATGGACCTTGTGAATGCATCCCTACGTTCTATGACAACCCCAGTCCCTATGATCATATCAATGTCTGTCATTATTTGAGCAAAGGAAAGTACAAATATTTTTGTACTTTTTGCGTAATGTATATTTATGCATTTTTGTGCAACTAAATAATGAACCTGTATAAGTTGGATGTTTAGTCGTCTCTTGTGTTTTTGGTGTTACTTTTGATCCTATAATCCTGTTGACGTAGTTTTAAAGAGGAAAAAAGTGCAATTTGTTTAAAGCGGAAGTGGGTATCTGTCAAAAAATGGTATTCTGAACGTGGCTTGTGCCATTCTGCTAACATGAGATTGCTGTAAAACGATCTTTCAGAATGTGAAACTGGACTACAAACGTAAAGGGTTGCTTTTTTTGGGGGGGCCATTTTGAAATGGGAAGCAGGATTAGAGCGATGGAGGAATTTAGTTTGTGGTTTAGAACATGTTTGTCTTTGTATCTGCTGTGCATAAGATGTAAAAAATATTCCCATCTTATGAATAAAAGAAGTGAATGCATTTGTGTTTGAGCATCTGTCATTTTATCACTGCGGCCAATCAAAGCTAACAAAGGCTCTGACACTGGATGCTAACTCCAAAAATTGAACTCTCAACATCAGATGTTGACATCAATAATTCATGCCAACTTTTCATTTGTAATGCACCATTGCATTAGTGTCTCTTTGAATCATGCGTGGAGCTGACCTCCACACTCTGCCCTCATAAGCTGGTAAGATGCTGCTCAACCAACCATGACGGCTCCTCGAGGGACTCTTAAGTGACTGTTCTCAATATGACCAGCTGCTTAATTGTAATGGTGGCAGTGCTGCTGGTTAACTGTAAACATTTGTCCATAATGTGCCAATTAAGTTGTTATATACAGGACTGATATTGCATCTGAAGTTTCTGACTTATAGTAGAGCGTTAGATCAGCGTCCACTGAATCATAGCTGTGAGTTAAAGCTTTATAGTATAGAATAAGCTTCATTGTCACATATACAATCACATAAAGCGCAACATATAGAAGATAGAAGCGGTGCCCAAGACCAACTCCAAGGCAGTGCAATATGTAAACTCCACACAGAAAGGCCCTACCCCAGCCATCAAACCCAGGACCTTCTTGTGAGGTGACAGTACTAACCATTGAAGCGCCATGTTTCTTTATTATGGTATTGTGGGTTGAAATGTATTTAAATTCCATATATCTAGTTTTTGACCGTTTTATCAAAAATAAAGATTTGAGAACAAAGGTAACTAGTGCACTAATGTCCAATTGGCTGATTTTGATTAAGTTTATCTAGCAAAACTGTCAAATGTATCAGTTTCTTAAATGTGATTTTGCTTTTATTATTGTAAACTGAGTATATTTGGGGTTTTAGATTGTAGGTCAGACAAAAGACATTTAAAGGCATCTCCACAAGCTCTCAGAAACCGATGGACATTTTCACAATTTTTTTTTATTTGGCAAACTAAATCTCAAAAATTTAGATTAATGGATAATGAAAATAATAATTTGTTGCAGCCTTAAGGGGATTTATTAATGCATCAATTGATGTTGTCTTATAGAGAACTGATCATTCAAATCTAGAGAGATAAAACCAAACGAACAACACTTCAGAGGAAGAAAATGTTTTTATCAGCCACTTGCCCTTCACGGAAAAACGGGTCATTTAACATCACTTTCTCTCAGAATATTTGGATTGACATGAAATCAATACGGAGTGTGAAGATGGGGATTCTGCAGATTGGAAGGCAGAACATTTGCTTTTCTCTGCTGTTTTTATCTTTCAGGCACAAGCTGTATTTCATAATGTAATATGCAATAAAACCTTAAGCATCCATATTTTGTAAACTCTTGAAATGAAAATGCAGTTATGATTATCGTTTGCCCTTATCTTTCAGAGAAATGTGGGAGAAAAAAACCTTTATATTTAATTAATTTCACACATTCTCATATTTCAAACAAATATTGTACAGTATGTGTACGTAGATGTACATTACTGCTTCTTGTGTAAACAAATTGTAAACTAATCAGAATTGCTTTATGTTGTTACAATAAAATAAAACAACACTGTATCTGAGCCACAACGTTTTTAAATAATGCTAACAAATGTGTTTGAATATGTAGAATATAAGAAGGAAAAATCTTCCTTTGGTTCAGCAATAAAACAACAGGAAACTCAATCAAATAGCATGGAATTTATTTTAATACAGGACTTTGTCGCCCTCTACTGGCCCAACATCCACACGACGAGATGGAGAGAGCAAGATGACGAAAATAAGGGCATCAATTGCAGATAAAGGTTTTTTTTTCAGCTGTGCTCTCAGAAACATCAGGACTCTCCTTTAGATTAAATAATAATTTTAACATATTATCAAACTGTATAACACAAGTCCTCAAATTGTAATCAAATGAGCTCATCCACAAATATATTCTGTTTTATATTTTTATAGCACATAATTTTAATTCATCAAGCTAATTATCGAATCTAAAGCCATATACCATATTTCATATGCCATAGTTACAGTTTTCCAACCAACCCTGTGTGAATAGGAATCAAATCAAACTACAAAAGTCTCTAATCTATAACTGCATTTATTGCTAATTTGGTGTACTTTATTTGTGTGCTTGTGTTCTATTATTCTTTGCCCTCGCTGAACTAATTCTTCTGCTGCTTGCATAGACTTTATTTCCCACGCGGCTCAATAACTTTCCATCTTACCCAGTCTTAAATTAAGTTAGGTGACAGCTCTTGCCTCTGATTACATTCTCACAAAGCCTTTTTTTATCAAGTGTCAGTTCCACTTGAAGCACAAAGGTATAGGCAATTTAAATCTTCTCACATTTTACCTACACTGCTGTTGTGAGTATCTACTGTGTGTAAATATCTTTTAATCTGAAATCAACCCCATGTTTTTTCAATAGGTCACCTTTTTGTGAATGGAAAACCCCTCACCATCTGAACCCTGGAGCATCTTTGAACTTCAACATGAAGTGGAAGCTTTTCATCATAATCTCATGACTAACAGTGAACTGTAACCATAACTGCATGAACTATATTGTTATCGGGGATAGAAACATCAGTTTAATATGCAAATGTTAAGGTTTCATGCTTTGTTGCATGTGTTTTATTTATACATGGTATATGCACTGCACACATAGCACCTTTCAAACCACCTACCACTCAAAGCATTTTACACTACAGGTCACAATCACCCATTCACACACATTTATACACTGATGACAGAGTTATATGTTGTTTTATGTTTTGGTGAGCTTAAGACAATAAAGTTGTATTCTATTCTATTAATATACTAGTTTTATGCAGCAGCAGTTGAAGGATTTACAAAGCGTGGGGGGTCCTAAAGCAGCAGATGCAGTAGGGAGAGTCAAAATGAGAGATTCACACACCTGGAAACAGGAATGACCTTGTTGTGACCAGTTCTGGGCCTGAAAACTGCACAGCAAGACTGCACTGGTGGGTAAAACTGCTCAGCACATCACCAGACCGAGCTGCCATCCATGGAGGATTATTGTCAACAGGATCACTTTTGAAAACTGTGTCACTTTATGTGGATGGTATTGATACATTTGCACTTTATACTACTTTATACTACTGCCTCACTTATTTACTGGTACTGTGCATTCATAATATACTGCAATGGTTTCACAGATTACTTACTGTTTACATCACAGTATTTATATTTATGTACATACCTGTCTACCACCTGTTGTCATTATGTATATACATGTACTACATTACTGCACAACCTATTTACATACATACAGTTAATACATTGTACTGTTACTGTATAACCATCTATCACAGTAGTAATATTATTTTATATTATTAGGATTTATTCCTATATTTTGGCTTCTGCACTATTTTATGTCATAGAATCTAATTAGATTTGACCTAAATGACTTTTTTCTGTGCACATGTGTCTGTTTGCCTGTATTATCTGTACATTGTTAGGGAGCCTGAGATCTAAAAACCTGTTTGCCAGTGACTGCTTTACTGTAATTGTTGTTCACTTGAAAGTGGCCAGCATGTGATCCAAATACAGGGCAGGTCAATGCTCACTTTTCCTTCAGATAATGAAACTTCCATTTTCTACTTCATGAGGATGAAAAGGGTTGTTTTTGACATATGCTTCTAAGATTTGATGTAGGAGCTTTCTCTGTCTGTAGAACTTTAGATATGTGCACAGAACAAAGGTTAGAGAGCAAAGTAAAGTCCTGAACCTCCAACTGCTCCAGTGGAGTCACTCAGTGGCAAACAGATCAGACTGAGGTTGTACTGGGAAGCATCCAGTCTGATTTTATTTAATCGGATTGTCTCATAGATAATAAGATCTGTCGTGCAAGAAAGACCTGAGTACAGCAGAAGAAATATGAGCACAGAGACACACAAACAAACAGCATCAGAAACAATCATAATCATTTATGGGACTTCAAAGTTCACTATTCAATTTTAACTTTGAGAAGGATGTGATATTCGGAGGCACCCTCATAACAAAGAATACAATATTTATCATCTGTAATGAAACCACGGTACAGAGGTACTGTATCAAGCTGTTTAAGAGGATGAGCAGCAGATATCATTAAGGTAAAGCTTTTCCATTACTTTAAATGTTATACTTTATCTTATTTTATGTAGGCTCTGTTTCTTTGTACTTATTTATGTTCATATTATTTATTATAAGTCACTTTTATCCTCTGCGGCAACTGATTAAAAAAGACAAGCATGGTCAAGGCTTCTAAGTCTCATTACAACAACTACTATTCATATGTTGCTTTGGTATATCCAAACAACAAGTGATTGCTATGATCAATCTTAGCCCAGTGAAACTTTCTGAATAAATAAAGGTTTAAAAACATGCTGCAGACCAGTGATACACCTCAAAATTCCCTGTACTGAAATGAATCAGTTAGGAATCATAATAGTGAGACACAAATTTGTTTGCAGACCTCTGAACACATTTTTCATGGATACAAATGAATAAAAATACAGTCTTACTATCAGACTAGCAAGAATAATGTTTTAATAATATATTTTTAAGAATAATATAGTCAAGAAAAAGTATACCTGCAGTATTAGTACAGTATTTTATATAATTTGTTTTAAATACTGTAGGGCATATCCAAGAATGCATTGGGCAGGAAATTAACTAATTTTTGTTAAATAATTTTTAAAAAGTCTTTTCAAATTAAAATCTACATTGACACGTGACTGTTTTGCGGTCTCCCTTTGATGTGGAGCACGTGAACAGACTGAGGTCCTCGAGCCACAGTCATTCGCAGAGCACACGTTCACTAAATTGAGACTAATTAGCTGGTTAGCAGACTTCATAAGTATGACCTTTTATTGCAGGCAACGGTTGTTATTGTGACATTTCTCATAGGCTGTCAGTACACATTATGGCGTTTTCCCTGGTGAGTTAAAAAAAAAAACAAATTAAACTAATTTAGTTTAGGCCCACGAATTACGACATTTGACCTTGTGTGTTACGAAACTAGCACCGACGTCTCCAGACGTGTGAAAATGTTCCTTCCTACCCCAAAATGGCTCGCCAGGAGTGTTTTTTAATCTGCTTTCAAGTGTCTTAACCTTGAGTTTAACCTTCAGCAACGAATGCAGGATTGTTTTACTCGTGTCTTCTGGTTTCCTCCTGCAGAGAAACGATCCCCGCAGGCCGGATAGCCCGGACTCCGAGTCTCCGGCCCTGTCTACCTGCAGCAACGCAGACATCTTCCGCAGGATGAACACCATGCTGGGCAACGCTCTGGATTTCACCGGTGTGTGCACCACACCCAACAACACCAAGGGAAAGCCAGACATGCTGTGTGGTAAAGTCTCATTTATGTCTCACTCTGCAGCAGGTGGACTGCAGGCTGCAAAAGCAGGAAAAAGATCCGTGCTTGGTCTATGAACACACTCCAGCAAAGATTGTGGAAATACTGACTTGAATCAAAGTCCCTACACTAAACCAACCCCCTAAGTCAATAATTAAGTTTGTGGTTTAATCTAAATGTTTCTATTTTCTTGTATTTGAATCATTTAACATGGTATTGTATCCCTACACATTAAGAACTACATGCTGTTTTAAGGCCACACTGCCAGGATACAATTTTAGTTGGGAAATACTCTAAATTTAGTTTCAGTAATAATAATTAAGTTCATTTCATTATTATTTAAACTAGATTAATCATTAAAGTTTATAAAAAAAATTAAAGTTTATTAAACGTAAAGGGGGGAGCTTCCCACAATGTCCATCTGCAGGTTTTGTCCAACTGTCCAAAACAAAGTAGCAACTTCTTACATTTCAGAAGCTGAAAATGGAAAATGTTTGGCTTTGGTTTTTCTTGATAAGGGGATTAAGCGATTAGTTCATTATCTAAATGATTGGCAATACATTTTCTGTTGCTTTTCAGCCCTGGTGACAACACAAAATGTGAATATATTGAGTTGTAAAAATTAGAGCTACAATAGTTGTCAATTAAATTAATCCTAAACATGTCTAAATGTCTTTAATGTCTAAATTATCAGATTTTGGCTTTTAAATTTTGATTTACAGGTTTCAATAAACTGAATGTTTAAACTGAATTATCTTTGGATTGTGGATGAAACAAGACACTAAAGGATGTCTCCTTGGGACTTGAGAAACAATGAAACATTTTTCACCCTTTAAAAAAAACACATTTTATAGACCAAACAGCAGCTCAGTTAGGCTACAGTTAGATTCTTGATTAACTAAAATACATAAATAAGCCACCATGTGTAAGTTTCAATTGTAGTTTCCTGAAAACCTCAAATACAGAAGACATGACCCGAGTGGCGGCTCTGCCACTGAATCTGATGTTGAATTCCTCTTTATAGCTACACATTTACACCAGGACACCCTAAAATGACCCTGAATACAAGGTACAACAGCACTAGTTATTAACAGCATGTTTTTTGTTTTATTTTTTTAAGATGAGTTCATCCCTCTCACTCATCAGGAGTTTCCATCTGTTAAACCTCCTTCACCTTGTCATTATCATTTGGGTGCCAGCAGCTGATTCATGCTGCATCGCTGGTCTGCAGCATTGCAGCACTTCTAAGTGTTTTTTTTATTTTTTTTACCCCCAAGAGTGAGATTTGCCAAGATTTAAGCTCAGCACAGTCCCTGCATCCTTTCCTTGCATTGTTAATTTGCCAAAGGCATGTCTGCACTTGTGACTTGCAGTCTTGCTCTAGATTATTTTACAAAGGTTTCACCCAGCTTGACTTATGCAGCAGTGCAACACTAATGTTCTGTAAGTTAAGTGATACTTAAGTGAATTGTATCTTGATGCAAACTGAGCTGAACTTCCTCTGTGGCCTCTGCCCCACCGCCACAGCTTGGTGTTGCTGAATCAGGGCTGTAGCTGGCAGCTGGATGCTTTCCAGGCCTGGAGAGTGAAGGGAGGAGCTGGCAGTGCAAATGGCTCCGTCCTCAACATCTGATCAGTCAGCTGCTTGTGCTACAGAGAGGCTCTGCATGCTCTTTTCTTCACTGTTTGTGTGCAACAAATCAGGAGAATGCACTAACCGCTCTGTGTGTGTGTGTGATGGCTATTTAAATCCAGTTTACTGCTTTGGTTATTGAGCATCCTCAAGTATGAACTTCTCTTTTAAATTAAGTCTGCTGAGTCATTTGCTCCCATCTCCCATGCTGCCTCCCACCATGCCACGGTAGCTCTGCCTCTCGCCTCCCCCCCTCCCTTCCCCCTGCCTCTGTCAGCTCACCCAGGAAACAAGGCTAGACACAGAGTAAGCAGCAGCAGCAGTAACAGTGGTAGCAGTGGCGGCTGTCTTCTCACCGACTCAGACGTGCTGTGCCTACCAGCGAGGGGAGTACTTCTATCAACAAGCCAATAGCTCCGACAGGAATTTTTCATTACACAGTTGTTAGGCAAGGAAGCAGGGAGGTGGGGGAAAGCTGATGTCATTAGCAGGGGTGTGCGAGTGCATCAGCAGCCATGTCACATGCTGCTAGGTGGGTCAGTGATGCGGACAGAGATGCATGGCAGTTTCACCGAGCACAGAGGCAGCAGGTTAGCCCCCCCGTCAGCCAGGGTAGGGGGAGATGTGATGATGTGGGAAGTTTTTTTTATTTATTTTTTTAATGAGATTTCTCTTCACAGAAACAGTTTTGTGTGACGACTCTCTCATACCCTCTTCTATGTAACGCAGACTGAAACAACAGTTCTTTTTTAGCTGTCTAACGCTTCCTCTCCTCTTTTTCTGAATCTCTGAACTGGATCTTGGACCGAAAAGAGTCGGAGCTGGCTGCGGTGGGCAGCAGGAGGATGCTCTTCCCCAACTGTGGTGGCATGCCTGGCTCTCAGGAGATGCCGTCATCCAGGGGCCCACCGGGTGTCACAGACCTGGGCCTGGGCCTCCAGTCTCTCCGGCTGTCCGGCTGGGACAGACCCTGGAGCAGCCAGGAGACGGACACACACTCCTCCCCTTCCCAGGTTCAGACCAGCTCGCCCTCTAGTAAGTACACATCTTTTGTCTCCCAGAGTGTGGTGGTGGTAGGTTTAGAGTTTATTCGCTCTGTGACCTTTTTATTTCTACATTACAGTAGATATTGTAACATCTGTGAGGTTGTTCCTTGATTTGTGTAGCCCCCCTTTCTATTGAAGTATGTGGTGGTTGGTTATTAAAAGCAGTCTGTGTGTGGGAACAGACTGTAGCGTCACCAGGGAGGATGATGTAGCAGTTTTGCTTTGCTGCATCTCTAGCAACCCAGCAGGCACAAAAACAATCCAGTAAAGCTACTTTTTCTTTTCCCCAAACCTACAGGATGTGAGATTATAACCAAGAGGTCTTATTCTAAATGTTTAAGTGTATAACCTGTTGATCAAACTGATGGTGCCATGTTGTTGTTCAGGCAGTGCATAGGTTTAGTTGAGATACAAACAGAAAACTGGACTAAGTCGTACATAACTGCTTAATATGCACAAACATAGACGTATATGCTGACATTTGGGCTGTGGGACAGGGTCAGACAGGTCTGAGATCAGCGTCCATCTTTGGAAAGGTATCACGACTATAACGATGCTCCACTTGTCGTGACCCATTTGTAGAGCTATAGTTTTATTGCCGCATGTCCGAACCAACAAGGCATAACTTCATTTAGAGCTTTCTAAACTGGGCTCGCTACAAAGTGGGACAGAGCTTTGACTGCGGCCTACAGTTGAATAATCCCCTCAGAGCTGCATGTTCACTGTTACAGGCCATGCAGTACATATCTGTCACAGCTCCCAGCTGACTCACTTTGTTATCAATAGGAAGGAAGATGCTGGTTAATGGTTAAGGAATTGCTGCTTAGCAGTCACTGGGCTTAGTTTGGGGAAAGGTGTCAGATGAGTTGTTCCCCCAGTGATTTAAAAATAAAAGGGAAAGGTGTGTAGCTTCTGTAAAAAGATTAGGTTTCAGATTAGTAGCAGCCACATTACAAAACATTGAGTAAAATTGAAAATGCTTCGAGCGTCGACTCAGGCGTTTTGGCTTGCTGTTGGCGGAGTATCCTCTTCTACATGCAAATTTTGGATACTTGAGTTTGCAACGCAGCCTTTCAGACAGGTCTGCAGATTCAGCACATACAACCAATTTTAACTTTGCTCATTCAATTGCAAAGCAGATTCCTAGTTTAAAGCAAAGAAAAGACAACGTTTAGAAACTTTAAGTTGCAATTCAGCATGCCAAATCCACAGGCCCTTTAGATTCAGCACACATCACATTTTCTTCGGTTAGCTCATCCCTTTGCCATGGTCATTCTGAAATGGCAGTGAGTCATCACTATGAGACTGTAAATGGTGTAATTGTTCTGTTTCTCCAGTGCTGGGTCTGCTGAACAGTCCCTTCAGTAGCATCCTTGGGAAGCCCCCAGGCTACCTGCCCCCTGAGTCCATGAGCATGACTGCTGACTTCTTGGAGAAGTTCCCGAGCATGGCTCGCATGGCAAACCGTCTGGACTCGAGCTCCTTTTTGGACTCTCGCTCCAGTAGTCCTGAAGACTCGGAGACCAGCGGCTTCAGCTCTGGCTCAGACCACCTCTGTGACATGCTGGTAAGGCACATGCTACTTTTTCCTGTAACACTATTGGTGGTTAGGGGCCAGGTCAGGTCAATTTGTCTCAAACCAAGGTGGGCATCCTATTATTGCCTTTTTGCTTTTAACTTAATATTGAGGTCGGTTGGAAAGCCAGGTCACAATATGCTGACCTGTAGATGATAAAATAAATGATTAAATGGTGGCTTGGGCCTTAAGTCAGGCTTAGAGATGGGCCCATATTCCAGATTTTAGCTGTTAAATATATTTTAAGTAAGGCATCTTGCTCTTTTCTGATCTGCTCCAGTTTTAATTTTGTTGATGCTGTTTGTTAAATGAAACTAACATCTGTTTACCAGTTTTCTTGATAAATTCAGGTTAATGTACATTTCCACAGCGCTAATTTATCACTGCATATACTACATACAACTGTGCCATGATTACCAAACTCTCAAATTATAAAAAATGTTTACCACCATCAGTCAAACTGAATACTTCCCACACAGAAGTATAATCCCTCCCTTTCCTACTAGAATTTTAATGTGAAACATCTGCAGTAAGTCTTGAGTCATCCACCTCACGTATAATGGATTATTATGTGAATGTGAAATATTTGGAGCGCTGACATTTTGTGTCAAGACTCTGACCTTATTGTTCCATCAAGAAAACCCCAAACTCAGGCTCCCAGGGGAAGCTGGACTCTGAGCCTATAGGTGGAGGTGGGGGATTATAAAACGCTATACAAGCAGCATCCCTAGCAGCAAGTGTCAGCATAGCCTTGAGGTGAGCAGTGCAGCAAAAGAGTGACTGCATCAGTACACCTCCGATGGCAATGGTGCGTTTAATGTTTGAGTGAGAGGACTGTCATGTCAGAGTAACGGCAGATTCAAACTGGCTGCCTAAACCAGCTCACAGGCTTCGCCTCACTAGTGAATAAAATCTGTATTTCTGAGAAACTGAGCAGCAAATTGGAAAGTATGACAGGAATTTGTGCTGATGGAATCAGTGCTGTGGAGATGCACTGTATATTTACTGGTTCTTTTGTTTTTGCTTTTTTATTTGAAAAACACTACACACTAGTCATATTTTTATATGCCTAAATCATGTCAGTGTCATGCCTCAGTAAGGTACAATTATCTCTCTCCAGTCTACTTTGCGGATCTCCCCTCCCCTGCCTTATCTTGCATCAAACATGCAGAAGGATCTGATGCGCCTGGGCTCCCGTCTGGACCCCCAGGACTCCGGCTCTCCTCTGACACCACCATCCAGTGCCAGCCCTGCCTCCTCAACCATTTCCCGCCGCTGGCGTACTGGATCTCCATGGCCTGGCGCAGACATGCTCGACCAGTCGGATGATACGTTCAGCATTGAGAGGGAAGCCCGCCTGCACAGACAGGCTGCAGGTAAATGTGAAACACTTAAAATGTATATCAACTGTTCTACACTTCTTTGATAAGGGTATACATGGTGGTTTTGATGGCTTTTTGGGTAAAAGTGATTTTTGTTTACCCCTTTTTTCTGGACTGTCCAGCTGTGAATGAGGCCACGTTCACCTGGAGTGGTCAGCTGCCTCCTAGAAACAACAAGGATCCTCTGTACTCCTGCAAGGTTTTTCTTGGTGGCGTGCCCTGGGACATCACAGAAGGTAACTGTTGCTTTTATTTTACAGTGTCTGACTTCTTCTCTTGATTTTTAGATGCTTATTAGCGGTACTGTGCAACGAAAGGGCACCTTGGGCTTAAATCCATACCTACCTGCAGCGTGATGTCACATAAGCAGGAATTCTTTAAAAGCCTTTCTGAACAACCTTTTTGAATAATTTTGACCTGACATTAACATGGTCCCTCCCATGACCGTTGTCAATTTTAAAAGTTGAATTTTGTTTTTAAATGACAATCCGTGTCTGCAAGTTTACAAATTAAACAAATGTAATTTTAGTACACAAATAAATTAAAGAATGAGGAATTTAGTTTTTTTAAATTTAAAAGATATATGTAACAAAGTGAACATTCTTTCATTTGTCATATTGTGGCTTTACAGAATTTCTTAACTAAAAATCCTTTAACTGTTAAATCCTTCATTGAGATACTGGTTAACAAATATCTAGACATAAATTCCAACCAGTGAGAAGTTATGAGACTTGACATGCTGAAAGGTCATTATGCTCAAAAATGCTTATTTTTGGAGTATTTTTAAGCCGTCTCAACTTCCTGCAACCACAACCATTAAAACATTAAGAGTTTTTATGGACGATTGAAATACTGGTTCTCTTTTACTGAAGACATCTGCTAAACGTACAGTTTGTCACCCTCACTCCTTCATGCTTTATTTCAGCCGGCCTGATCAACACCTTCAGTGGCTACGGCCCTCTGACTGTGGAATGGCCGGGTAAGGATGGAAAGCACCCTCGCTGTCCTCCCAAAGGTAATGTGGCTAAAGGTAACAACAAGCTGGTAGGCTATTTTTTTTCTTCTTCATGGTTTTAGGGTGGCACTGTGGTGAACACGTGGCATGTTGGTGAGTTTGAGTGCTTGCCTCTAGAGCATCTTTGGATGGTGATACTGGGCTTAAATGTAGCATAAAACATGGTGGTAGATGGCAGGCAGTGGACAAAATGCTTAACTATGTGTGAGACCTAAAGTAAAAGTAATTATTATTTTTTTTTTTTTTCCCCCAAGAGGTATTCATTCAACTCACTGTGCTATTCTTTTAGGCTGCTGGACTGAGATGTCTTTGTAATTTTAGACATTTCTACTTGTCCTAAACGTGTCTAGACAGATCATCACTGCCTGAAATGTCTTTTCTTTATAGTTTTTCACATTTATGACTTATTAAAACAAAATTCACGGATAATCAAAACGGTTTATATTATATTCCTTTTAAAACTCTTGATTATCTGGCCTTTTTAAAATTGACACATTGCAAATTGCTATGCGAGTTAATGACTCACTTGTGTAATTTATCTTTGCTGCCTGAAACTACTGAGTCATTGTGCCAGTCTAAATTCACACAATGTCTGAGACCCATTTGTCTGTATCCTAAAGTATTCTGTGTTTTTAGGCTATGTTTACCTGGTGTTTGAGAATGACAAGTCTGTGCGGGCGTTGCTCCATGCCTGCTCTCAGGACCCGTTTCACCCTGAGGACAACCGGGAGTACTACTTCAAGATGTCCAGCCGCAGAATGCGATGCAAAGATGTGAGTAGAAACTAAACATGCAGGGCACAATAATGCACTGCAGTCAGTGGTGGAATGTAAAAGGCTCTCAAATGAATACTTGACTGGTACTCTATTCATGCTACTTTCACTTCTACTGTACTACAATCCACAGAATACTGTACTTTTTACACAAATTTGACAACTTTAGTTACTATACAATGTAATATTTGGCTACAAAACATGGGTATACATTAACGATGGTCTCAACAAAAGCCAAACATGAGCTTCACAAAGTTGTGAGCTGTATTGAATTGCATTACTGTAGATTGGTGTAGATTTAGAGTTTTTTGTAAATAAACCTCTTCAACCAATTCTAAATAGTACTGCATCAAAGTTAATCTGAGTGTTTTTCTGCACTTTAACTTTCTGTATCTCACACGTGAGTTGCTTCCCGGTACAGCAGGGTGTCAAATACTCTGCAACTGACCAAAATGTGTCTGTACTGTAGCTCAGCGTCAAGCTGTACCGTGCTGAAAGCTGATCAGACTCATATCACAGATCATGGACTCTGTATTGTAGATACTGATACTCAAGGGATCGGGGTCAATGAGGACATCCCTCTTAAAAATAACTGCTATTGCAAACAATACCAAGCCCTACTTTCCTGCCTTGTTCTTAAATTCTTCAGGTTTAGGAAACATCAAGTATTGTGTAAAGTGACTCCTGTGACTCTCGTCCCTCTCCCTGTTTAGGTGCAGGTGATCCCCTGGGTGATCTCCGACAGTAACTATGTGCGCTGCCCTGCCCAGCGTTTGGACCCCAGTAAGACGGTGTTTGTTGGTGCCCTGCATGGCATGCTGAACGCTGAAGCGCTGGCCAGCATCATGAACGACCTGTTTGGAGGAGTCATGTACGCTGGCATCGACACGGACAAGCACAAGTACCCCATAGGTGAGTCCGATCGAGGGAAACGGGTTAATGGAAAAATTCTGCTTCTGTATGCGCATAGTTTCGTAGAAATGTTGTAAACTAAGGAGTTCAGGATTTCTTTAATCATTCAAGTTGTCAACTTGCACTGCTTTTAAAAATGAAATGGTGCATGACTGAAATCAGAAACTGAACACGGTCACATTCCTGAAGCCAATGCTTTTCAGTGGAGTTGCTGTGATCAGTGCATTCACTGTACTCATTGAGGCAAAATCTGTTTATTAAACCTGGACCTGAGGATTTGAGCCATAAACCAGCTGCTAATCTTTTGTGGTGACTGTTGAAGAAACTGATGAATATCAAATATCTGTTTTATATAAACGTGTCTAAACATGTTTTTTGCCATCAATCCGATCCAGACTGAATATCTTGTTGCCTACAGGCTCTGGACGTGTCACTTTTAACAATCAGCGCAGTTACCTGAAGGCTGTGTGTGCAGCATTCGTGGAGATCAAAACCCCCAAGTTTACAAAGAAGGTAGGATTACTCTGTACTCTTTGTACTTGCTCTAATGAATCATTAGTATCTGTTGTGGAGAGAGCCTTTGAGTGACTGGGATTAAATGTCTAACTGTGTATATAGAGCTAAAGTCTGTATTTAATTAAAATAATAAAACACGAGTGGAAAATCGGATATTACAAAATTTGCTTGCAAAGCACAGATGCTTTTAAAGTTCTGTTTAAGTGGCTCTTATTACTTTAAAAGCCACTGGTGCTTAATCAGCAGGTTGTCACTGACTGTAGTGGAGCTGGGTATTTTGCGCCTCACTTACTGTGACTGCTGTGAACTGAGGAACTGACTTTGCTTTTTCCTTCAGGTCCAGATTGACCCCTACCTGGAAGACTCAATGTGTCAAGTTTGCCTTCGCCAACCTGGGCCTTTCTTTTGCAGAGACCAGGTCAGTAAAAACTCCTGTTTCAACAGTCTTTGTCCTGCTAGCTGTGGGGATTTAAGATGGCTGGTGTCAGTGTCCAGTACTTTAGCTGGTAGTTTGTCATAACCTGCTCTGGACCAGATTGAGGACAACAAATTTACATGGCAGAGTTTCAAATACGTTGCAGTATTCCCACCTTAAATTATTTTTTTTCCAGTGTTGCCTGACAAGATGGAAAGGTGTGGTTTAAGATGATTTGTAGAGCAGCTTTCAAATATGTGGCAAATGAAATAGCTTTTCATAAGGCATAGAACTGGATTAAAATGCCACCAGAGCAGAGTGCATTGCAGCTGCTGCCCTGTTAACTATGCTTCCATCCGTTGGTTCTGTGGTTTGATCATTTTGAGACTTGTAAAGTTTACAGCCTGCCATGCTGTCGCTCTGGTCAATGACGCAGCTAAAAACCACGAGTGCAGACTGACAAAATGCAAGTGGACTGGGATGATTTGAATCATCCAATTTTCAGGGGCAGCTGTAGTTCTAATTGATAGAAACAGCAGCCAGAGGCTACAAAATAAGATCCAAGTTAATAAACCACCTGTTAAATTATTTACAGCTACTGTGCATGAATTCAGTTTGAAATGAATCACCCAGAAAGGGTTTTTACCAACATCAGATATGTTACCAGTTAAAGTAGCCTACAATGTGCTCAATCCCTGTCTCGACACCTAGGCCTGCTTCAAGTACTACTGCCGCTCTTGCTGGCACTGGCAGCACTCCATGGACATCTTGAGCAACCACCGGCCCCTCATGCGCAACCAGAAGAACAGGGACTCCAGCTAGAGCAGATGGATCCAAACACTCTGAAGGGCCAGAGGAAGAGCCCCTATCTACGGGGCGAGGCTGCCCGCCAAGGAGAGCACGTGTGCCAGACGTCCCTCAGTACGAGGGCACCATGGCACTCACCAGGCACTGGGGATATCACTGTAGAAAATGTTCACTTTTGCACTTGCTACATTTTTGCTGTTGTTCACAGTGGCACTATGCACAGTGACCTTGTTGGGAGAGACAAGGGGCCCTTCACACTTATGCATTTTCCCAGACTTGTGGCCAGACAGAGAGATGGGAGTCAGCCTAAGGT
This sequence comes from Morone saxatilis, assembly GCF_004916995.1. NCBI lineage: Eukaryota > Metazoa > Chordata > Actinopteri > Moronidae > Morone > Morone saxatilis. The sequence continues at coordinate 6,013,542 of NW_023339663.1, forward strand.
TAAGAAGTGGATGAAAATGCCATTTCTTTTTTTTTTCTTTTTGTTTACATGTGTTGCATAGTGAAGAGCAATCACGCAAGTCTCATTGCCGTTCATTGGCAAATGCCATACAGTGCCTTTAAATTTTTATTTTTTTCCCCTCCTCCCTCCCTCCCCTACCCCCAGTTGGCATCCGTTTTTCCTGTGCAAGCCAACTGGTGTTTCTTACTTTTGGGAGTTGAATGTTGGGCTTCATTTAACCAGTCGCATTTCAGACATTTTTACGCAGTTTTTTACTAATTTGTACACAAACGGTTTTAAGTCATGACATGAAAATTTTGAACAGAATTCTACCAGGCGGCTGTTTATGGGAGAAACCCCCCTTTTATTTTTTCCTTTTTTCTCATACATTTTTCTGTGGCTAATTTTTTCCTTTTTTAATTTGCCCTCCCAAATTTCAACTGAATGGGCACAAAATGTTGGAAGTACTACTTTAACTTGCTTTGTTGATCCAGTTATATTAAATGTATGTAACAATACTGGATTCGCTTCAACTGGCGATCCATCATTTCTCAAGCAACTGATGGAGCCTGTTGAGACTAGAGTGAATGAACATGTGATTGTACATAGTTTTTGATTTTTGCACTTTTTAATTTGCACGTTTGGAGAGGTGGCAGTGGTTTTTAATCACTTTTTGTACATCAGCAGGGGGACACGCCTATGTTAGAACAGCTGCTTGTTTCCTGTTGAATGTAAGAACTTCCACTTAGCTGATGATAAATTTAATCTATCCAGAGCTTGAGTAGACCCCAGTAAATGATTCCACGCTTTCTTATCCCATTTTTGCCTTCCTGTTCCAGTTGGACATTAATGCATAATAAGCTGTGTGCCAAAGACAAAGTGTCTTTTCTTTATCCATTAAGTTTGTCATGCTGAGCTTGTTGTCCCTTTTAGCCCAGCTGCTTTTTAGAGTTTTGAAAGTCTACCTCATTGTGGTCTGCCAAGTTTGCTGCTACTTACAGTTGTGGAGTATGTTCAGATTGGGCACAATAAAGGTGTTTAAGCATTACCGGCCATGTCTGGACTCTTAATTAATGACGTGTATTTGGGAGTTGTTTAGAAAACGTGGTATAATTTAACACCGACAGGTTGTCAGTCATAATTTGTCTTCAGTATCATTTGGTTAAATGTAATTGTGAGTTAAGTGTGGTGTTGCAACTATATTCAGTGACAGATTCCACTTTAACTCAGACAAAACTACAAAATTTATTTTCTTTATTATAGAAGCCTTATTTTATTGAAGGGGAACATCCCTTTTCAACATTGTATTGCGATTCAACTGTCGTAATATATTTTTCCATTCCTACTATTGTATGCTAAGGAACTGACTGGAGTTTGATCCTGTCTAATGTGTAAACTTATTTACCTGCTTAACAGGTTAACTACTCTTACGCATCCGTTTATTTACTCAGTACTACATAGTGTGTGCCAGTACATGCCCTGTCCTAGTCATTGGGTTGTATACAAGTATTGTGTTCCTGGAGAAGCAAATGGTATCACTTGAGTAATTGCAGTTTGGAGACTACACATCTTATTTCTTAAAAAAAAAAAGTCTCTGACTCTTAATGATTGGTCAAGCTCCAAAAACTGGAAAAAACCTACACTTGTGAAACTCAGTCTTAGATGTGTGTTAAACCTGCCGTCTATAAATCTAGAGATTACAAATTCAATGTAAGTTCATTGCACAATTTATTAACCAATGATTGGTAAGCTGACTAAGCATGTAAAGGTTCTGTGGAAATGGAGTCTCTCTTTAAAGGTCCAGTGTGTAACATTTGGGAAGATCTACTGTCAGAAAATAAGTATAATATAATAGGTATGTTTACATTAGTGTGTGTGTGTGTGTGTGTGTGTGATCACCACTTTTATTACCACAGAATGAGCGGTTTTTATCTACAGAGGGAGCGGGTCCTCTTCTATGGAGTCCGCCATGTTTCTACAGTAGCCCGTAACGGACAAACCAAACACTGGCTTTAGAGAGGGCCTCTTTCGTATTGCGTTCTTCGTAGCAACCATAGTTTCTCCTACGCACTTCACAGCCGGTCCTCGTTCCCTGGTTGTCCTGTACAGTCATACGGTCAGTTGGAATGTGAACCTTCACCACTAGATGTCACTAAATCCTACAAATGTTAAAGACCCTTTAATGCTAAGCTTAGCCCACAGATGGGTCAAAGATCACCTTAACCTTAACGTGAATTTTGGGAAGTTTCCCTGTAATGCTTAAATTTCATCAACTGGGGTTGGGTCGAGATGTTGGTGAGATGTTTGTTCCTGCAGATGCTGTTTGAATTCATCCCTAAAGCAGTTCAATACAACACTTGGCAGCCAGATTCATGCAATTTAAGCTGAATATTCCTATAACCGTTCAGCTTCAAGTCTTCTCAGAACATGAAATTGTTTTGAAAGGTAGATAAATTCTAATATGCAGATTAACGAAATTAATTTAAAACTGTTGTACTTTAATTCTTTCATTTGCAGGACTACCAGTTGTCTCTTAATGTAACTTGTATATATTTTAACACCAGCTTTGTCCTGTGCAGCTTTAAGTATGCCACTGTAATTAGACTTTTACAGTAGTTAATATAGCACAAATTTAAATTGCTTTATCAATTGATTACATTTTAATTATTTCATTAACTAAAAATAATTACATTTGCCAATTAACTAGTACTATAATTGAATTTTAAAACTGAATTTAACTGATGGCTTAAAATATTAGTTTGTAATTCCTTTTAATATTTGTGGTTTGTACTGTTCAGTTTAAATCAAATCTAACACACAGCAGCACTGACAACTGATCATTAGTTCTCTCTCAAACTGTCACAAATGGAGAATGCAGAAAGAAATATAACCAATGCGCACAATTATATCCTATTAAAGCACCATTGAAATCTAATTTCAAGCAGCTCATGTATCAGTATGTTTGATGAAAAACTGAATTGTGTTCGCTGTAACTTGGGTAAACTCAGATTGTTAGAAGCATTTATATTAAAGATGGCTTTAGGTTTCAACATGTATAAACATTTGACTCTTAGTGTATTACAGCAAGACAGTAAAACCCTTCCAGCTCTCACTAATAGGTGGATTTACCTTATTATTCTAATAACTTTCTCACTCTGCTGTGTGTGTGTGTGTGTACACTTCCTGGCTGTGAAAATGTTGTTCCATTTTGCTGTTCACAAATCATAACATTAAAAAGAGGGACAGCTCATTAATAATTGTCTCTTTATTAAGAGGATTATTTCACATGATTTTACAGTCCTCGTGGTGTCTTGAAGTTCATTCCAATAACTGGCTGAGTGACCTGAAGGTTGGAAAGGCCACCGAAATCCTACAAGAAGAAAATATTCATGATTTAGGTATATTAGCAGGAATATTAGTCATCACATGCAACCAAACAGGCATTTATATTCAATTTTTCAATCTAGAAAAATATTCAGAGTATTAAGAGCAGTCATGTGTAAACTTTTCTGACAGATGACATTTAAGTTATCAAACGTTACTCATTAACCTTAATGTCTGCATTAGTTATTAACCCATGTATAGTTGCCAGAGCACTGGTACTGTGCACACTTTCTGAATGAGCGAGCTAAATGAAACAGCCATCATTAATGTGATAAAGATCCTGTGCAACACATGTTTTTATCTGAATGTACCTAATCACCTTTGTAAAGCACTTTGATCAACATTTGTCTTTAAATGAGCTCAATAAATTAGACTAGGACTGTGTGTCAACAACAAAAGCAGGAAAAATATGTTTGACACTTACGAGCATCTTGAGCATTTCCTTTGTGTCTGGATCCACCTCGATGAGCTCTTGGTCCAGAGCAGAAATCTGGAGGATGAAGATACAGCAACAAACGGCAAGTTAAAAAGGTGTTCAGCTGCTCTCTCTGTCAGTTACACCAAACAGCTGTTTTGCTAAATCATTTATCAAACAACCAAAGCACAGAATAAAACTGAAAGATGTATTCGAGTCTCCGAAACCAGAGCAACAAATGTCTTGCTTCATGAAACAGTTGCAGACAGAGAAAAGAGTGAGAACAGACCTCTGGGACGTAGTTGTCCCTCCTCTCTCTCTCCTCCTCCTGCAGCTTGATGGAGATTCCTCTGACTGGACCGCGCTGGATACGTTTCATCAGGTGTGTCACATACCTGAGAGACAGGAGCACATGCTTATTATACCAGTGGACTATACAGTTAGAGTCCCTGCATACATTATTAGTTGATTGTTATTAATAGACACTAATAGGTTTACTGTAGCAAGTAAAAATATTAGATTGTTATGGATTATTAATTAGAATTTGTGATGAACATTTGTTAAAATGTCATTCTGCACTTGTTAGTTGCAGCATAGAAACATTCCCTGAAGATAATATAATTAAAACCATCAATTAGAAACCCCAAACCTATTTTAAAACGACAACAAAAATCAATCAACTGAGCCACAAGAATCACTTTGTGGTAAGCCGCGGTGTGAGTGTACATAGAAACCCAAAACAGCTCAGTACAGCACATTTAATGTCTGCTGAGGATGCACAGGACTGACCTCCAGAACAAGCACAATATTGTAAAGTCTGGTCCACACAGCGTGGGAGATCTTTAAGAACCAACACACATTAATAACTGCAGCAAAACGAGAGGCCAGCGTCTCGGTTTCTTCAGCACAAGCACCAATTAAATGTAGTTTCTCAACCAAAAAAAAAAAACCTTCCATTCCAAGAATAACTCCATTAAAGTGGGGTGAAATGTTTAATTTAGATGAACAGCTGCAGGGCACTTCGGCAGTCTCGTCTCTGAGGAAATATACTGCCTGCTGACGCACTGTGAAATTTCTCGGCACTCACTTCCACCGACTACAAACGGCAGATTGAGAGTCTTCACTAACAACCCTGAAGCCTGCACACTGAACAGTTTATAGCTCATTATTTTAATGCAGTGATATTAACATAAACACTCCACACACCTTTACAGCTTTTACACAAGCATCAGTGACTAGGATGTTATAGTTACTAAACAAACCCTTATCCTCATCATAAACCATATAAAAGTGAACCCAGGAAAAGATTTCCTCTGATATTTTTCACCCCTGGCTGCGAAGGAGATAAGGTACATTACAGTGGCATACTTAAAGCTGCACAGGACAAAGCTGGTGTTAAAAATATATACAAGTTACATTAAGAGACAACTGGTAGTCCTGCAAACGAAAGAATTAAAGTACAACAGTTTTAAATTACTCTTCGTTAATCTGCATATTAGGATTTATCTACCTTTCAAAACAATTTCATGTTCTGAGAAGACTTGAAGCTGAACGGTTATAGGAATATTCAGCTTAAACTGCATGAATCTGGCTGCCAAGTGTTGTATTGAACTGCTGAACAGCAACATCTCGACCCAACCCCAGTCGATGGAAAGTAGACAGCATTATGTGTAATTTACATGTCAGAAACCCATAAAAAAATATACTACAGGTACAACAAATACGACCAAAACCATACTTCCATCATTGTTACAAAGCCATTTTGTGATGAGACTGTTAAAAACATGTTTGATCTTCCAGGATAATTAAGTTGAGACCAGGCAGTAACAGCAGCTCTACTACTGTGACCATCAGATTCATATTTTTAACCAGGTTATCAGATTAAGTACATAAGAATGATCCAAGAATCGCCTTCACATAGTAACGTACGGTAGCCTCAGCTCTGGGATCCATATAAACATATCCCAGCATGCAATACAGGTGAACATAAAAAGGTGAACCAGGCTGCAAAGCAACATTCAACTGATCAAACTGTAAACAAACAAACACCAGCAAGCAGGAGCGCATGTTTCCGCAGTACACACACACTCAAAACAGCAACAAATTCCCAACGTACCCTGCGATTTTGTTGCGCAGAGGCTTGCTGGGGATAATGGCGATCTCCTCGCACACCCTCTTGTTGGTGTGGAAGTCGCTGCCCAGGCGCGTGTAGTATTTCTCAATGATGACCCTGGCGGCCTTCTTGACGGTCTTGGTCCTGACGCGCCCCTGAAGAGCAACGAAAACAGAGACAGGAACATAGTTAAAACAAAACCTACCACTAATAGAACCAGAAGGAAGTGGAGGTGTTGAGGGGAAACCACAGGAAGCGGACGAGTGGAAATATTTTGGATTTTTAGAAAATCATTCAGCAATAGCTGTTAGAAATGAGTTGTTTTGTTGTGTTAAAAAACAACAAAACGAACAGCGGAACAGCTCTGGGTAGAGATATATATTGTGTTTATCACTGTGAACATAAACCTGTAATCAAGAGTGGCACATTTCTATTTATTTTTACCAAATCAATAAACTTCCTCAGACCCTCCTGAACATGAAATCACTGCAAACACACTGCAGAGGGCATTTTACTGCAGCGTTGATCATCAGTGTAACCTGCAAGTTTCATTAAGAGCTTAAAGTTAACCAAATATCATTGAATGTTACAAAATAAAAGCAATTTCAATCACTGAATATTACAAAATAAAAGCATGCATAGTTTATAGCTTGACCTATAAATAGGAAGTCTGCATGACCAGGAAATCTTAGCACCAATATTTAATACCTCGTTAAGATAAATCGAGACAAAATGTGATTAAAACTGGTTATTGAGGTGATAAATCAATAAAATAACTGCAGTTATCATATATTTAAAACACTAACGTCCTTTAAAGACGTTGCTTTCCTCCATAACAACAAAGTGGAGATTTTTAAAAAGCTCTTTTAAAAGAGAATAACACACAAACAGAGGTTGTTATTCGGTATAAAAACATGTAATACTGTAATATTACGGCTGCTGCTTTCACCGTTTGTTGGCCAGTCAGCGACCACCGGAGCATTTAGCCCGTATTAACATGTATTTTAACCCCACAGGAGAGCATCGAAACCCGGCGTTTATTCATCTGTGAGCCGTTTGTGTGCAGACTGGTGGTGTTAACCGCCGGGCGGGCAGACACACGGTGAGGATGGAGGAGGATTGAAGCGGATTGTGAGGGCTGGAGGAGGGAAGCGTTCTGTTGTGTTACCCACCATGTTGGCTCGGACCGGTGGAAGAGAGGCAGCGGATGTTCATACAGGGAGTTTATAGCTTACAGCGGCCGCGGTGCATCAGTGGCCACTAGCGGCGGGAGGTGAGAAGTGCAGGGACGAGATCACACGGTGAGCATTAATAGTGTTTTTGTTTCCATTTGTTGACTTAAATCACTCGGTTTACCAATCAACAACAAGTATTAAGCTTCTGATTCTATGCATAACTTCTTGGCACAAACTTGTAATAATTGTACATGCACAGTATTTTTGCACACCACATTTCTATACTGCATATATTTTCATTATAGTCTTAATATTTTTATTTTATTATTCTTTATTGTGTTTTTTACATTTCTGTACTTTGACACAGCAGCTTCGGGGAAATGAGGTGCAAAACTCCCACAGGGGATCAATAAAGGAATATCTTATTCTTTGAAATAATTTATTACTTCTGTAATACTACAATCTTTAAAACTCACTAGTATTACTCATTTAATTACTGCCAATCACATACTGAGGCATACATTTACTTTAGTCTATATTGTCATATATTGTATATATATTGTATTAAAAGGTACATACTTACCCTCATACTATATTTTATTTTTACTTATACGTATAAACCTATATATACACATTTTCTATTTCTCTATATATTTTGTGTTAGATATTGTAATATCATAGTATTTATATTCTTTAACATCATGTGAGCATCTTGAGCAACTCTAACAAACAAATTTAAAAAATAAAGTATTTCTGATTCTGATTTCTTCCCCAAAACCTCTGACTAAATGTTTTTTAATCATGTATTTGTACCTTTTATGTATGTAATGATATTTTAATGTGTTCTTTTTATGATCCTTATCTATGTAGCACATATATGCAGTTTGAATTTTAACAAACACCACTCGTATGTCACATATAACTCCAATTCTCTGCTCCCTTCGTTGGTTACCAGCTCAGTATAGGACTGATTTTTAATAACTTTTACAGTCAGCCCCCAGTTAACGTCACAGCGCTCTTTAACTCCCTACACTCACAATCTGAGATCCTTAAGCCTTGTTATCCGTCCCTAGATCACGGTTGATGAGTAAGAGTAACCAGGCTTTTTCCGTCAGGGCCCCTGGGCTCTGGAGTTCCCTGTCCGAGGAGACAAGGTGTGTCAACACAAAAACAAATTTTTACAGGAAAGCCTTTTGTGACACCTGACTTGTAATTCTTGATATTGTTGCTTTGTTTTCTTTTATCCTCATATTTTGTTATATACTGTTTTGTATGATTATATTTTATCTTTTCTTTTTTACCTCATTGATTTTGTCAAGCACTTTGTAACCTCGTTTATATATTTAAAAAGATGTGTATTGTTAATGAAAGGGAAGACAGAAAAATCATGTTATCAACTCCATATACACAGAGACAAATAACAAAGTCACCTCCTCTTCCCGATTTATAAACTGTGACCACACAATGAGAATCAGAGTTAATTTAATTTGAAAACAGACAAGGGTCCGAGGGGTCAGACTGAAATCCTAACACAAGCACTGAGCTAAAGGAAGAGACAACTTCACATCCATGAACACAACCAAGTGTTCGGTGAAGGATTTGGAATCTGGAATCTGAAGGTATAAATCTACTCCAACATTAACATAAACTATCTGGATTTGTACAGCGATCTGCAACAAAATGTACAAAATCATCTCACAAAAGACATTCCCACAAGGTGGAGAGATCTTTTATTTTACATAAAAAAGGGTGCAAACTGGAGTTTCCCTTTAGGTGTGGAGGGAATAAAAAGTGATTTCATAAGGTTCATGTGTGAAACATTTTATATGAATCCAAGGAGGAACAAAAAAAAAAAATAGGCATCTCAGATAAAAAGGACCTTTAACTTTCTGTAAATTAAAAATATGAAACCATAAAAAGAAGAAATGTGGGTCCTTCATTCTTGAAGCCCTTGACTAACTCATTCAAATACATTTTTGAAGTGACATTCATATTTCAACACAATAATATTTATTTACAGTTTTAAGATTTCTCTTAATCATAGCTCTGAAAAAAAAAAAAAAAAAAAATGCTGAGGGGAGGATAAACTCTTGGAGCTGTACAATTTGATTTTCCACAGTCTGAGAGGGAAAAAAATAATCAAAGAATACATATTTTATATGGAATCCCAACAGAAAGAACAAAGAGTATAATTGTGAACTCTGTACAATTTACAATTTTCAAATAAACATCACAATATTGCAGTAAATGTCACCCTAAACCTCTCCCTCAAAGAAAAATATACAGTAAATCCAAGACAATTCTACAGTACAGCAACAAGGAAAAAGTGCCAGAGAACCCAAAAAGACCTAAGCCATTCATTCACACTTTAACTGTCCTTTGCTTTGATTTACACAGCTTTGACACACAGGAATGTGAGTTACACACAACCAAAGCCATAAACACAAGTCTGAATGACGTGAAGTATATCAGAAATAATGGGAACGGAAATGGAATGTCCTGTGAGGAGACATGAAAAAGTTATTTATTTTTTACATGAGGACTGGAAGCCATAACGTCTCACTGACCCAACAATATATGAGCCCTACAGGTGAGAAAATTCACTGGAGAGAGACCGCTCGCTGTCGTCTCCAGCTAAGCCATGCAGATACAAAGCATTCAGAGTACTCCTATATCACTCTGTATGAGGCCCAGAGAGTAAAAAGTAAATACATCAGAGTAATATATCTATATCTACCATTTCAGCCATGAGCTTAAGAGCTAGGCGACCCACAGTTTAAGGAAGAAGCCGATGTTAAAAGATGACCAGTCCCAAATTGAACCTAATAAACTTGGTCGATAAAATGGTGTTGGTTTCTTTTGATTTACAACATGAAAGAAACCAACAGAAACGACTCATAAAAAAACACTTTTTTCATTCCGACCCTCTTTAACATCTTCAACAACACTTCCCGGTACTGAATTGAGACGTTTTGCTCTGCGATTTCTCAAAATGACAGCGGACACGTCAAGGACACAAGGTGGAATGCGATGGTCAAAAAACATTCAACTTCATATTTTCCTGGCACAGGTAAAAGGCATGGGCTAGTAGTAGTCTCAGGAATGGCACTCGGGGAATTCAGGGGGAACATTAAAGGCTATATAGTCTGGATATCCATCTCAAACAGTGCAGCTGATGCTTTGTGGGGAGAATCACAGGCAGCAGATGTCACTGGTTTGGTGTCTGAACAAATGAAGGCCGACACCAGATCAAAATACATTATGGCGAATGTTTTTACATAGACAACAAAACAACATCTAACTGCGCCTCTTCTGGGTTAAAAACAATGAATCTCTCTCACTTACACCAGCTAGCACAAGACTCCACAGGCGAGTCTCTCAAACTCCACCTGTCCAACACACTCAAGAGGCACTAAGACATCTCAAACAAATGAATACCTGTCATTCAAACAGCCTGTTTTCCCTCAATTCCCCTCAAATCCTATGTGTGGAATTACTATGTTAATGACCAAGAAAAATAAAATAAAAAACAAACAGAAAAGGTCCCGTAGATTTTCATATTCAAGTACTTTCAATAACACAATAACTTAGACCCCGGAGTAACTGACATGTCAGGGGTAAGAAGAAACCAAAAAGCTATACAGTGTAAATACACGCAACAAGCAGGTTTACATACTGATTCATTGAGTTAGTTTTGCAACATCTACAACATTGTATCTCTAAAGATGATTGAGCAAGTCCACAAAACGGCCGAATCAAACACTCCACTGATAGCTGATTCGTATAGGACTTGCAATGTGTGTGTCTGTGGGTGTGTGTGCATGCGTGTGTGTATGTGTGTGTGCGCAGAGAGAAAGGGAAGGGGGGGTGTCATGGCACAAAAAAAAGGAGTGGGCGGGGATGAAAATCAATTGAAAGTGTATTCCCTGCACCCTATAGGGAAGGCCTAGCACACGAGGCAGCTACAATTAAAGTAATAAGCACGTTTAAAGTACAGTATTAAAAAGGCAGGGTCTTGTCAGGGAAAGCCGGGGTCAACAAATGTAGTGCAGTCACGGTCTCAAGCTTTTTTTGTTACCCTCTCTTTCCCCATAAAACCATGGCTATTTGGAATGGAGAAAAAAAAAAA
>NW_023339663.1:6024857-6025393 GCF_004916995.1 Morone saxatilis
AAGATATAAAATAAAAAAATAAAACAGCTATGTACGGTAATTCACTCTGTTAGGAGGATAGGCGAGGTGACATATCGAGGATATTGTTTCAAGGCAGTCCTCCATGACACTAAATTAAAATAAAAATGGTATGGACATGTTCACTTATGCGCCCTCGCTCGCACCGACGTTAAGGTTTTCTCTCTCTGTGTCGAGGAGAGGGACCGAAAGGGTTTCAGCAGACCCGTCCAAACATAAAACATTGCTATTGCAGCACAGGGGGGTCACGCAGGGGCAGGGACATCTTAACACCATTACAGATTATTACACCAAACCTCACATTTGGCATTGCTCTCTCGGGAATACATCATCAGTGTTACAAGGGAATTCATTAACTGCTCTGATACTAGCTGGGAACAGTGCGCAACTTTGGGCTTTATTATACAGGTGACCCCAAATATTGCGTCGCAAATCTCGCAACCATCATGCTGCCTACTTGTTTATCCAACTGGTGATGTGATGTAGTGGTCGACTGGTCGGTCGGTTGAGGGGGGGGG
>NW_023339663.1:6025398-6047040 GCF_004916995.1 Morone saxatilis
GGGGGGGGGGGGGGTTAAGGCATTGGACAGTAGCGTCGAGAGGCTGTGATTCAATCTCCAAAGCACATCACGCCAGTTTCTCTTGTCACTCCAAAGCAACATCCCCCAGTGTCTACTGGTGTAGAGTCCATTATTAACCATCACGTTATTAAGATCAAAAACATTTAAGACCCTCCCACCCTCTAATCCACTTAATTTTGGTCTTTTTTTCCCCTCCTTTTTTAAACATTGGTCTTAACTCCTTAACTGCAATTTCCTTCCCATGCGCATGACAGATTATATAAATGCTCCAAAGTCATTTACTTTCCTCTCCATACATTCAGTGTGTATGTTTTTAGAATTAGTAAGAAAACTGGTGGCAACCAAGAGATAAATAGCATAAATAGCATTTTTTTTCCCCAGCCCCATCTATAAGTGTCAGGTTGCTGCTCATCATCACAAAGTCAACAGGAGCAAAACTGCATGAGAGTCAAAAGAGACTGTAGTGTGTTTTGACAGCAGCGTGGTTAAGGGGAGTGCTTTAACCAAGCAGCGTGAGCAGAAATCATCCTCAGAGAACACAGTGCAGGAGGCGTCTCTGGTCTTCTGTTCTCTCAGGCCCAGGTCCCAGTGCCAGGGTTGACCTCTTTGGAGGAAAAAGTGCAGGGGCCAAATGGCAGACTGATGCTCTTTGTGCCTGTACGTGAAGATAGGCAGTTACACTCTTGGCTCCTCGTGTGTTCAGGTTTACATTCAGTCCCACGACAGGAAAGACCAAAAGGGCTTTGTGTCAAAATGAGTTAGCAAACTTACGATGGGCAAACCACTTTGAACTGGGACTCGACAGAGAGCAAATGAAAATATGATTCTGTGACTCAAACAGACACGTTATGCAACAAGTTGAGGGTGGCAAAGATTCCACAGGAAGATCTGTCTCTTCCTTTGCAATACCACAGAAGAGAAATGGGAGCAAGAAAATTGCCAAAAATGAGGAGAGAAAAATACAAATGCTGGGTGTCTTGGGGAGGAAAAAAACCAAAACAAAAAACAAGATTATCCTCTGCACAATTCCAACAAAAGAGTTTCCCATTTGGACGACTGGCCTGCAAAACATTCCCACAGATGTTGGAGGAAGAAAAAAAAAAAAGAAAAGCATTAAAAAAAGGACTCCCATCAAAAGACACAAGCGTCTTGTACATCTCAACAAACCATTTTTAACGGGTCCCTCCAAAGAACAATTCAATCATGATCTTTCAGTTATCTCCCTCTTGTTTTCTGAATGGGACCTTATTGATTTCTGAAATCACAAATCAACTGAGCCGGACACGTGGAACATTTCAGACCGGCGGTGGATGATCATTTGTGCCTCGGTGTGTTCTTCTTCCGTTTTCGCTTGAAGAAACAGCAGCACCTGCAGACAGAGACAGACATTAAATCGAAATGTAGATGAGAGGGGCTTCAGATGTAGCAAACAAAACATCAAAACATGAGCGGACTTCTTAAAATTAGTGTGTTAAATATCACAAAAGCTTAAATTTAATTTGAGTCATCCAAATCTGGACAGAAACACGTTTTTTGGGATCATAATGGTGAGAACTGCAGCTGGCGAAAGGTTTGATTAGTCAAATGTTAGCATCAAGGACAAGATGGATGCATAGCCATCCACCAGGTGTTTGCATGCTCATTCGCCTCCCATTTTTAAGAACTGGAAAAATGGCAGAGGGGACTCAACTACAAACTGCTGCAGTGACTCTGAAGGCAGTATTGACTATGCAAAAAATGGAGCAGTGCACACAAAGAGCACAAGACACGGTGAGCCTGAGTGGTCAATAAAAACATACAGAGACAAGAAAAAAGCTGTGGATCAAGACATAGGACAGTGACTGGGTACTCTTAGATTAATTCATCAATAACAAATAATGGTGCACCATGCAACAAGAGTTTAAAGACCTTTAATCTGAAGCCAAATTTGCTGCTAAAAAGTGATATCACATTTCTTATAATTATTACAGGGGCCAACAAGAGACAATTTAGTTAACTTATATCAAAGTTTATTCTTTCTGCCCTGATGTGCTCAAGTGTTAACTTAGTATGCTGCTCACATGGCAGCATGGTTTACTGTCACTTCTCAACATCAGCGGTGGTTAAAAAAAGCGGCAGAGAAGGGCAGAGAATGATAGTACACAGAGTAGACAATGTTCTCAGGGGTATATGACACTACTGCACCAGTGAGAGTCTAGTTTAAATTTGTACATAACAACTCCACTGGGCCCAGCCTAGGCTGGTCCACTCCCTGTCCCATGAGTCTGATGTGGACTAGCAGAGAGGGACTCACCACAGGTTGAGCATTTTCACGCAGCTACAGAAGAAGAAAGAGGAAAGAGTGTAAAGAGAAAAGTAAGATAGATTAATACAGCAAGACCAAGATGATGGACCTGGGCACATGCCACACAAACATGCACACAAACACACCAACAGGACACAGGTGGACACAGAGAGGGAATGTTTGAGAGGGTAAAAAGGGGAAAAGATTACAGAACTGAGGTTATTTAGTCATTAGTATAACTTTTTATAATTTAATTGTTTTTATTTTTGTGAAATATAATTTCACAAAAAAAAAAGGTGTCAGGTCAGATATGTTGACTATATTCCCTTTTTAACTCTTTAATCTCAATTTGTGAATCTCCACTTAATTTTATAATAACTATGGTATGTAGGTTAAGTTTAAACTTAGGAGTGTAAAAAAGTTCAGGCAACCAGCCACAGGACATTACCTGTTCTATCCCTGGGAAAGTTTCATTTGTTGTATTTTAGAAATATATGAGAATGTTGTCAATGAACGAAAAAAATGTAGTGCTACTACTTTATATATAGCTGGAATCAATGCACTAATGTATTTATATATATTTTAATAACTGTACATTATAGCATTACTGATGGAAACCAAAATCCAGAACAAGTTGAACCTGATCCTGCACAAACTGAAAATTATTTCTTATTGTTTGGCACTCAAAAGCACATTTTAGCTCATGAATGTAAATAAAAAGATGAAAGAGCCCAATATACATGTTCCATGGTTTCACCATGGAAACCAGTTATTCCCTCAAAAGGCAAAATAAATAATAATTAATTGAATTTCATCAAACGTATGATTTGAATTTATTACTTCATGTTCTTATATCAAACATCAACTTGTCTGACAAGGTATCAAAGAGACTGGCTGCAAACACACCAATCATCATATCAAACAATTGTGTGAATGGAGACAAGGAGGAAGGCCTGTCGTCTGGGCAGAAATAGAAACAAGCACAGATTAAAGTGAATGAACCTCTGGGAGATTCATGAGGATACTAGCAGAAGGGAATAATTTTTAACAGTGGCTTTGATGGATTCTGGTGGGAAAGATGGTCAATCCCTTCAATACAAATATGTAACACAATAACTAAAGGAGCTGGACTGAAGCGAAATACACCTCTACTTATGTTAAGATGTATTCGGATATATAGTGTAATAAATGTATTACAGTGTTACAGGATAAAATCCAATGTCTACTTTAGGATACATGAAAAAAAATAGTAATTAAATACCATTTAATAGAACACAAACTATATTATATATACTTGCTATAATTAAAGAAATGTTTCACCGTTTTAATCGTTTATGTACAAATTTCAGTGTTTTTCTAAACCAAATTGCCATTGAAAAAGAATAATTTATCTGCTCAAAGTTAAGTAGCATTCATACTACACATAATATTATTCATTCAGATTGAACACCACCACCAGGGATGCCAACCAGCTACACCCCACAAAACCCCAACTAGGTCCACTTAGCTACGATTTTAATAGTACAACTTATTCATCAAACAGAGTTTTTCCAATGCCAATCTCAGCTGCACCATGAACCTACATTTTCCGACCACACACTCACAGAGTAAATTCGCTGCCCTGCCCTATTGTTGTTCTGCTTGCTAGCAAAGCTGGGCCAAATTAGGATGATCTCCTCAATTTATCAACGTCAAGCCTTGAAATAAAATGATGGCACAACATAGGTGGTTGTGCTGGTGACTAGAGATGAAGCATCTCGGCATGTGAAGCTCCCAATACTTTTGCAGCTTGTAACAAAATCTCTGTATTTTGGAGTTAAGTTTCACTTCCACATGTTTTTATCAAGCAAAAATCAGCCTGTTTGCTGTAATATTCAACAACCCTTAAATTCTACCTGCAAAGCACTTATTTCCTCCATTAATATATCTTTGTCTCTAAGTTGTGTCTCAGAAGATCTCCACTCAGTTCTTCTCAGTCAGCTGAATCATGTGACATTCAGCTGGCAGCACGGTTTTTGCACAGTGAACGTCCAACCTTTCATTTCAAGACTGGCACCGGAAGGACCGAATGAAACCAATGTTAACAACAGTTTCCATGTTTGCAGAGAAGAAAAGTGACAGCTGCATACAACGACATCATGGGCATAATCTATATACATGTGACCAAGTTACCACATGGACAATCTGGTGTGATCTCAAATGGCTGCTACCACAAGTCGCTGACAGATTCTGCACTCATCGTTATTACTGGTACTGTTAAAGACACGATGATTGGGTTGATCAACAGTGGAGTATTTCTTTAAGACGGCCAGGCTGTGAGACAGTGAAGTGCCAGTGACAGTGGCTGCCAGTGTGACCTAAGTTAGTGGTTGACTGCTCAGGCAACAGGTATGAAAAGCCGTATTAGCTCCGACTGAGAAGTTAATCTGCACCAGTTTTCTTTCTTAAAAAAAAAAAAAAAACTAGTTGAGAGAACAGCATAGAGACAGGCAGCAGTAAAGATCAACAACCCACACAGTCAGATAGAAGATAAGAGGGGCAGGATGACAGCTGGAGGGGTTGGGGTGGGGGGGGGCTGTCACAATTCCACGGCATAGCAAAAAGTGAGAGAGAGACAGAGCAGGAAAGAGAGGAAGCGACAGATGGACACGGAGGAGTGGTGTGGCGGGTGTGTGACACATACTTGGCCTCGTCGACCACTTCCACCTCTGCCTGAGCTGTGATCGGAGCATTGGAATGAACTGCCAGTGGATCGTCTGCGTTCAGCTCCCCGTTGGTCGAGCTGACCACCTGTGGCACAGACGGGTGTTACTTCAAGAACAGTGAAGATGTTGGCTAGAATCAATGTCCTTCTGTGAATTCCCTTTACTTTTTCCTTCATGGAAACATGTCAAAGCAAACAACAACACATCAATAACACAAAGATACATAATAACGTTTATGTGTTCAATGAACTACTTTTTCTTGCTTGCAGTTTGTATCCAGAGTCAGTGATTGCTATCAGTGTGTACTGATATGTGTCTGGGTGTCTCTCTTTGATACTGGCGCAGGCGTTTAAAGTGAATTTGTTTGCAAAAAGTTTGCCCCAAAAGATGCAGCGATTTTAGTTAAATGCTAAATCTTTATCTTAACTCTTTCAATTTCTTCTTTTTATCATAGTCTGGCTGGAGGTAAGTTGGTTTTGTCTTAATATATCTTTAAAGGTATAATAAGGGAAGCTTTAATTTACAGTACGTTTAAAACGTTTACGTACCAGCCCATAGGCCAGCATAGAAGAAAACTTTTCTAAATCGTAAAGACACAGATGAACAATCAGACATCAAACAACAAAAAGACACGGCCAGCCAACACACAAATTGGTGGCTGTCCCATTAACCTGTAGAAGAAAATGCAGTACAATTATTGTAAAAATGTGTGTATTGTGTACGTAGGTGTATACAGTGTACACCTTTGTTGATCTCAACCAACCAAAAGCCATTCACTTCCATTCATGTTGAAACAGTGCAGAAAAGTCTCCAGATGAGGGTGCCGGACACAGGAAACACTATTGTTGAAATTACGTTGTTTTTGAAACTGCCATACTCCATTCAACTTTGCACAGATATAGGGGGGGAGAGACGAGGTGCAAGATGAGGGTCACATGACTGCTGGAGGTAGTGAAGCTACTATAAGTGAGTTATTCTGTGTGCTTACTGCCAGTGGACCACAATGTCTGTGTGAGCCACTGATATAGATCACCACCATCTGTGGGTTTGACTGAAGTGATGTGAAAGACAAAGACCTTTGCTTTCTTTAGACTTCCAGTATTGTGCTTGAAGATGTTTTCTTCATTTTCAGCTATTTCTCCAGCAAG
Source organism: Morone saxatilis (assembly GCF_004916995.1). Lineage (NCBI taxonomy): Eukaryota > Metazoa > Chordata > Actinopteri > Moronidae > Morone > Morone saxatilis. The sequence continues at coordinate 6,031,557 of NW_023339663.1, forward strand.
AGTTGGTGTTCCAGTCTTTTTCTGGGTCTCCCCACACATTAAAAGAATTTCAGGTAAAACTATGTGACGGTAGATGGAACAGTAACTGTGCATCTTTCAAAAGATAAATAAATAGTATATAAAAAATAAATAGCAGTAGCCTAAATAACATACAGCCAACCTGCCCGGGTGGAAGACATCTGGTTAAATAGCTTCGTCCATCTCTTGCAAGCAACCTGCAAAGAAAAAACTTAATACAGCAGGAGGAGCACGGACAGAGGCCTTCACAACCCTACTCAGAGGTCTAGGTCCAGGGATATGATTCTCCCACAGAAGCAGTTTCACCACCTTTCCATAACTCATCCTGCAGTGACAGTCCAATCAGAGCTGGAGAGACATATTTCTGCCAATGGAAAAAAGCAAGGCCGTGTATAAAGTGAACATACAACAGTTTTTACATTGATGACATTCCTATACCGTTTCAACATGAATGGCAGTTAGTGGCATTCAGCAGAAAAGCCAGAGATCACCTAAAGCCTACACTGTACACACCTATGCAAACAGCTTGTTACAGACAAGGGTAATGGCAAGTTGTCAGAACTACACCAGGATGTTCCTTAAAGCATAATGGCCCTTTACGACTTAAGAGCATGCACTTAAACGGATGAGCCAGGTCACCCTGCCATGCAAGAGGCTTCTTGATCTTGCAAGGAATGTCCAAGCGCCATGAAGAGTTGTAGGACCTGAGATCAAAATGCCACAACCAGGGCTGCTGTTTATAAAGCTAAACCACATTTTCACCATCTGGGGTGGGTGGCACCAGATGACATGCATATGGTGGTGCAGAAAAAATAACATTTCCCAGCCAGGGGTAAAGGGGTGGGGGAGGTATATGGTTGTAGATCTGTCTCACACAGGACAAATGCCATGTCCTGGTAAAATGTCTGTTATCTGCTATTGTACATTTTGTTGTGAACCAGAAGAGTAATTACAAATATAAGTATTCAGGAAATACCATTAAATAGTGATCAATTATAAGCCGTAATTTCAGGCAGTTAATAACGAAAACAAAATGTTTATATGGCCGAGAGTGAGAATAGCCTTAAATTAAAAATACCACCAAAATTAAGCAAAATTTGCTTCAGTTTTTTAATTTTTTAATACCAAACTGGTTCAAAATATTTTTGAGCTGATCGAGTATTTCACTAAGTGTGATGCACTTGAGTATTGTTGTTGAAGTTTTAATCTAAAATATTATATATATTTTTTAGATTCAATCCTATGAGACAGATCTGACTCCATAGAGATTAGGTGGGGGCTGTTGGTTGATCAGGTGAGGGGTGTATACCTGCACTGAGCCCCCGTGCCTGTCCGCTGCCAGGTGGGAGGTCAGATAGGAGGAGTTTGCTTGGCGTGTGGGCTGCACTTCCCATGCTCCTCGTCGATCTGAGACCGCTGTCTGCTCAGGAGTCGAGGGGGGAGTGGGGCATCGGTGATGGGAGGGGAAGAGGGATTGGGGTGCGATGGGAGGGGAGGTGGGGGGGTGATGGAATAATTGCATTAGGAAAGATGGGTAATTGGGTGTGCGAGGCCAGGTACCATGCAAAGCAGCATGAGAAATGGAGAAGAAAAAAAATGTAACAAAATAAAGGAGTGAATCAAATCAAAGCAAGGCTTCAGCCAGAGAACTGAACCAGAAACTACATGAGCCTGAAGCCAAATGGAGGTAAGCTCTTACATCTAAAACTTTGGCCTCGATCTCATTTCACTTAACACAAAAATACACCTAACTTATTGAACAGGTTTTTAACCTTCTTAAATCATTTTTTTGTTATGAAACCAGCTAATCAAAGCAGAAGTGTTTATTAAAACAAAATGTCAAGTACATTTAGCAGTGAAAAAAGTTATTAAAATCCTCAATTGGTAGAAATGTTCAAATGTACTTATTCACCCAAACCTTATATGGAAACTTTGCAAGGATTTGCACCACAGCTCTGAAATTTGCATTTAAGGCAACCACAAACACATGCAATTCCTTGGAAAGGCTGGCCAGAAATACCATTAATAAAACACCTGCACTGACAAGTTCAGCACATTTTTTTCACACTCAAAGTTTCACTGTTCTGATTAAAGAATCAAATAATTCCTCCCTTCACTATCTTAGTGTATCTCATTCCAATGCAGTACACTAAGTGAATGATTACAAAGCTTTATCTCAGTCATCTTCATCTTCGTGAGTTGCTGCCAATCAACAGAATTCATTTCAATTTCTGGTCTGTAATAATTCAACAGTCCACCCACAATAATTAAACTGCACACTAATTTGTCTCAAACACCAATATAGAGAGAACTGGGATTAATTGTTTGAAAACCAATCATTTGTTTTGCTTGGATTAGAATGCAGGTGACATATATGGGACTCCTTCTTTAAAAAAATAAACAAATGCTTAACACCTATACTATATATCCCATCAGTAATAATAGCTGTCATATAAGCTTTGAAACTCTGCATGCACATTAGCTTTGTTTGGTAATAATGATCCTGATAACTGAAGAATCCGGAGTTGTTGAAGATGTTGTGTTAGAGTTTCCCTCATCCGCAGGTCAGGTTGAAGGTCACCGAGACTAACTCTTTATGGACATCAGTATCAGGGGTGTGGTACATACATGTGTGCCTTGTACATTTCAGGTTGTAACGCACTGTTTTTCTTGCTTTCACTGGAACAAAAGCCTGGTAAACACACAAACACACACACACTCACTTTATAACAAAACCTGGCGTACCTGATTTCTAATTGGTGGGTGCTGTGAGGGTCTGTCTCTGTGAGGATGGCTCTCTCTCGTGACAGCAGATGCTCCAGAGTCTATATGAACAGACCCCACTGGTGTGGGCTGAGGGGAAGAATAATTAATTAAAAGCTGGGCTGTCAAGCAGCTTGCTAAAAACTGTTGACAGACTTAAAATGTATCTGTTAACAGTTTACGTGTGTTACTTACTATCTGCCTGCCAACCCAGTCGTAAGTGTAATCAAAGGTGTATCCTTTTCGCTCAAACAGTTCAGTGAACAGAGTCCTCAGATACTCATAGTCAGGCTTCTCAAAGAAGTCCAACCGTCTCACATATCGCAGGTAGGTGGCCATCTCCTCTGAATTACACACAAAACAAAGAGGAGGACTGGTTTAACCTTTAATATTGATACTATGATTCTAATTCTGCTGTAGGATGACATTTCAACAACTATCTGGAAATAAACAGGTCAAATCACAGCACAATATCGAATTTTCAAGCTTTACAGCTTGATCCATAAGTATACTACAGCCATCATCAACACACCTGGGAAGTTCTCACAGAGGACCTCAATGGGAGTGTTTCGTTTTGTGTCTCCGATCTTTTGGTATCGTTCTTTCAACGTGTCGGCCTGTAAAATCCAAACAGAAATCATAATTATATGAAAACAAATTCCTAATATGTTTTTTTTTTTTTTAAGAACAGACAGGAACATCTTAAATCCTGACTGCACTGTCTACACACACACAAATTAACAACTGGTTAATTTCCAGTTTATTTCTTATAGAAAACCCTAATAACTTAGGTATTTATATTAACTTTCGTTCACTTGTAATTATACTGATTTTGGACTTAATACAGAATTGACACATTTTGAAATTCTTCATAAATAACTGCAAATAAAACAATGATACTGATCTGATTATCGGATTATGATTTCAAGGCTGCAGAAATCACTTAATCACTCAGATAGTTATTTTTTTAATGATTGTTTTTCTGCATAGGATAAAACAGATTTTGTAACACACTCTTCCATGTACTTGGTATACCTTTAGTCCTTGCCACGGTAGACTGCCACGAAGGAAATACATGAACATGTGGCCTAAGGCCTCCAGGTCATCTCGCCGGCTTTGCTCTATCAACAGATTTGATACAATTTCACTGAGAAACATCAAGAATAAAGTGCTAAACACACATTACATAATAAACATTATGAACAATATTGAACAAAAACAAAGCTATGAAATGAACCTTACCTTTGCCTAAATGTGTATTGATGGACATGTATCGAGCAGTGCCAGTCAAGCTCTTATGCTCCCGGTATGGAATGTGTTTTTTGGTCTCGGGGTCGATGTACTCTTTGGCCAGGCCAAAGTCAATGATGTGGATAATGTGTTCCTTTTTATTCCCTTGCCGTCCGATGAGAAAGTTTTCAGGTTTTACATCTCTATAGATGAGGTTTTTAGAGTGTACATACTCCATTCGAGAAATCTGGTGAGAAAGAAAACAGTGGACTCAGCAAACAGAAATATGGACATAAATCAGATGTAATCAAATCACAAAGTCTGCAAAATGGGAATCAAGATGTCAAAATTACTCAAAAATGAAATTTTTAGTGAAAGTTGACTGCTGCAATACGTCAGTCTTTTCAAGAGCATTTTAATACAATATTTCCTAAGGAACTGACTTCAGCATTATTATACATTACAGGGGCACTTCAATGATTACATATGAAGGTCAGTTTACTAGTGATGGTTAGTATTGCGCTTTACTCGTCAGGGATGTAACTGAGCTGTAATATGGGAAATGTTAGATTGAGTGTTTCACCCATACTCAGGACTAAAAGTCTGCAACATGATAATTCTTTTTTAATCTGTCTCTTGCAAGTCTCATGGAAGTACAATACTTAAATGCTGCTTAAACCCATTTGAACACATGATAGTAGGCTTAACTAAATGGATCATACAACCAAAAACACACAACCAGAGAGTAATACTAGCCATGCATTAAGACTGCAACTAATGATGATTTTCATTGATCATTATAAATCTTTTTGAGTAATTTTACAATTACTTATGGCTGCGACTACAACATATTGAGTGTAGTCCTCAATTAATTTATGCTGACTGACTAATGATTAATTTACTAATTGTTTCAGCACTATGCTGCACAGCTACCACTGTGCCCCATTACTATCACACAACAAAAGCCTCAATTAGTGGTTGGAAATTCTGGCTCAACATCAACAGAGATGCAAAACCATCCTGCTGGGATTTAGGACTACGAAAAGCACCAGCGATTAGGATCAGAACGACAATGTGTTTATAGAGAAGTCATTTTAATCAAGTGCTCATAGCTGTTCCGAGAAGAGATTTGTAATGGAAGCAAGAATGACAGCTCAGACACAATGGGAAAATAAGTAATGGCATGAGTAATATGATCCTTCACTTGGGTTTGATCTTGAGGAATCCTGATACCCTGAAACAATCGTGGTGAAAACACAACAAAAAAACAGGAGCTTGAGTAGAGTGAGTCATTTGTGTCAAAAAAATAAAGAGGAAGACCTACATGATGAATATAGAAGAGATTGGCTGAGATGCAGGGTTTAGCAATTCTCTGTTCTGCAACACCGTGCTTATGTTGTGCTGTTTTGTAGGTTTCCTTACAAATTTGCAGAGGCTATCATTACAAGAGCACTGCAGATTTTGTGCTGACAAAATGAAATGTTAGAAATTTTGAGATGTCTGAGGCGTCTAAAAGACTGGGCAAACCACCCTCTGAGCTGCTCAAAGTTAATGAGATTCAGTGATGGCTTTGCTCTTTTTGACAGCTCCTAGCCCACCAGACTGTCCAATAGTACATGTATACTGACAGATTGCGAATTTGCAGAATGTGTAATGGGAGACTTCACTGGTAGCGCACCTTCCCACCTGTGCTATGGGCCTGGTAAGCAGGACTTTGGGTGCATTGTGTTTATTTTATTTAAACAAATACTGTACAACAGTTATATAGGCAGTGGAATTGAACCCGGCTTCTGCGGTAAGGAGTCAGCCTTGATACATGGCACACAGTCTACCAGGTGAGTTAATGGGGCGCCCCCAAAAGTAAAATCTTGAGTTTAAAAAAAAACTGTTTAACAAAACACTCTGAACTCTAGGTCAATTTACCAGCCTTTTCCAGGGCTTTCAACCACATCTCATGGTCTGCTCAGTTGTCAAAGTGAGCATAGTTGAGTTGTCAACTGAGCAAACCCCATCTGCTGAGAAAGATGAACTTGAAAGCTCCAGCAAAAACATTAGACAGTAGACTAGGTGTGGGGCAGATTCACGTCAAAGCTCTGCAAGGCTTTTACTGTGAAACATATAAGCAGGAATTTTATGTTTTAACAGCACATTACCTCATCACCTATGCAAAGTAGTTCAAAGTAGTTCATCAGAATGAACGAAACAGTGACTGACAATGCCACTTCTGTTGGTGAGCATTGTGTAATCAATGCCGTGGAACTGCAAATTTCACAATTATTTTAACATGGGCTTTATTTAACAGACAGCTCCTACAGCTATTTTAACATTACTTAAGAGTTTACAATCATTTCATCAGATATGTTAGGTGAATTGAACAATTTCATGTGTCATATAATGCTCTGAACTCACCAGCTGAATTGCTATCATTAAGACGGTCTTCAGTGAAAAGGTCCTGTCACAAAGGTCAAAGAGGTCCTCTAGACTCGGGCCCAGCAACTCCAGAACCATTGCGTTGTACTTCCCACAGGGTCCAAAGTAAAACACCTGGGGGACACCTTCAGCTGAAACACAAGAACAAAGAAATTAGACTTCAGAGACAAAATTCCCAGGCTGGTGGAAACAGCTGTACATCCTCACATTTGTCTAAGTAATCCCTAGTCTTTATTGTTTACCGCACATTTACAAGTGCATCAAACATATAAGAGATCGCTGTTAATAGTTTAGATAATTAAAGGCAAACTGATGTAAGAAAAATAAATACTAGTTACTAGATACTAAAAAGAAGAATATGCCTTCAATGTGTTGTATATACTAGTGGGACTTCTGAGAGAGTTAGGGTGGCAAATGTGTTTATTATTCCTGTCTCCCTTGACTAATGATATTTGTAAGTTGGCTTCAAGGTGAAGCAACAACAGGCCTCAAACTGGTCAGATAGGAGGAGGGGCACCACAAGGTTACTCAGGACAGAGAGCAGAGAAAGCTGCTAGGTAAACATTAACCCTAAAGAAAAATACAACGCAGTGCCGGCAAATAAAACTGTGTCACAGCTCTACTGCAGGCTGAAAACTAATCTTTTCACTGCCTCATATCACATCCTCCCAACTGAATCATATCCTCTCTGCTCTACTCACTTTAATTGCTCCAAAATCCCTTCCATCTGTCACCTTGGCTCTTATTTTATTTCTTGTCACAGTGCAGTTTAGTGTTGTGTGGCCAGTGTAATGCAACTGTAATAATGATAGGGCTGGTGCTCTGACCCTTGTTCTTTTTTGTATGGGTTGACTGTAATACTCGTGATCTGGGAATTAAAGGTACTTGTATTGTTAAACTTGTAGAAAAGTGTGTGAGCTTAATGCTCTAAAATTGAAATGTCAAGAGCTGGCAGGATGTGAACCGTTTTAATCTCTCCTCTATTCCTGCAGTTTTTAATGAAATATAAAAAGCACAAAAGGGGATTTCTGAATTTTTAACACAAACCAAGTTCAAGTTTTATGCACATACAGCTCTCATTAATTCCTAATTATTTGGTGATGTCTGTATTGTTTGTGGTATTCCTGACCACATCCTGAACTTTAGTTTCAAAGAACAGGAAATCAGGTCAAACTGTTAATTGCCTTCAGGGGAGCACGATTCAAAGTTAGACTGCAAGTCAGAGTCCTATTAAAAAGGTCCCCTCAAGAAACTTCAAAGAAATGCTGGCGCTTCAATCATGCAGACCTTGCTTTATCAGACTGCTTAAGCTGTGCTCAGTCCTTGGAAATATTATTATTGTACAGAAGTTGGAAAAATGCCGACTGCAACGTCGAAAAAAAACTCTTTGGGAGATAGTATTACTGTATATACAGTACAGTAGCTTTGTTTGCTTTGTGTGTATACTTAGAGATGTGTTTATGTGGATATGTATGTATGCTTGTATGTTTATTTATGTATATTTAGATTTTGACACTGACACTTGTTCCTCATATCTGAATGGATGATTTCATTGTAAAATCTAAAATTTAAGTCACCATTAATTAATTTTTTTGGCCACTTAGTTGGCTGCTCAACAAGCTCGAAAGACAACAGTGACATATTATCTTCTTTACACACTAACAGGTCATAGAGCAGCATTACCGTGCATTTGGAGTCGTGTTTCACCTGGAATGGAAAGGTCCATTATTTACTTTTTTTCTTTCTTTGTTTTGGTCTCCAATTCCTGAGCTCCTTAATGCTCCATTGTGTTCAACTGCTAGTTTATTCTGACTTTGTCACTTAATGACATAGACTTGACTAGTCTATGCTGGAGAGTGAACAAATACAGTTAAGTTGCTCGCCATAAAACGAAATTAATGAGCTGACATGAACATAAAAATATCAGAGCAGCTTTAAAACAACATTTCTAACTCGTTTAAGTAACAGCCCTCGACTAGATCAGTAGATTTTGGTTCTGCCCTTAACATATGTACTAGATGTTTATATTTACAAGTTTGAACATAATTTAATTATTCTGTGCACACACACACACAAAATATCACACAAACAATCACACACCTCACAGGTAAAAAAAGTTTAGCTGCCAGCCCACACTATATTGGTTGTGTACTTGGTTGTGTATGTTTTGTGTGCCACGACGAAGGAGACAGACGTAAGAAATGAGTGGGCACAATAAAGTTTAGTGAAGGGACCAAAAACTTATCATTCTGCTCAAGTAGCTCAAGCAGAGTATAATAATCAGAAAGCTAAATACTAATACTACTACAAATTCACATTGAATATGCTGATGAAGACATCTGACTTGCCAGCTGGGTAATGGGAAATACACTGCAGCATGAAAGGTGGCGTAAATGCTGTCAGCTAGCATATGGGCATGTAGGAGTCATGCTGCGCTCCATCCTGTGTTTCTGGACACCATTATGCAGTTCTGTGGGTTGCTAATTGTACCATAGGAATGAGTGCCTTGAAACCCTGGGTGCCTGTGGGAGGCCTAAAAATGTGTCAGATTGGAGATGTGCTGTAAATAAATGGATAAACGGTTGTTCAATTGAAAACAAGGTTGGTCTAGCTTTTTAGTAGCAAAGGAAAAGCAGAGATTGCAGAACCGTCATTATGTATAGCAAAACAGTCCTCATAAAAGATGGAATCTGTGTGTCCTGCACTGCAAAGTATACTCTAATTGTACGAGACTCAAACTTTGATGAAAGCTACCAATTTTCTAGGTACCACTTTTGACTTCTCTCATTCAATTTAAAAAATAATGAGAGCGATGCCTGGGTGAAGTACTGACTTGGTCCTGAAGACATTTCTACAGTGTTGCAAGCAAGTGAATAGCATGCAGCATAGACAAACAAACACAGCCGTTTCAAAATGACATCCACACTGACATTATGCATCGGTGAGTGAAAGAGCCGAACAGCGCTGGGTAAAAAGGTGGATTTGCCTCTACTGGAGCAATATCTTGCAGGTACCATTCTTCAAGAAAGGCTTCTGACTGTTAAATAAGCTTTTGAACTTGAGTATGTAGTTCACGCTGGAGGTCATGTCTGTTCAAATCCTGCTCAAACCTTACAGACTGACACTCCAGACCCCACAGACATAACAATATTTGACTGTAGATTCAGCTTTAGTCATTTTAATGGACTTCATATGCTAAGAATATATACTATAGTTGTATCATGCAGTAACATACAAATATTTGATAAATATCATATATCACACATATACTTGTATCATCCCTCAGAGTAGCAGGTCTGTGCGAAGGTAAGAATAACACATCAGTATAGAAATCATAACTACAAAAGGCTGTAACAGTAGACTTTCCCAAATGTATCAGTTCTGTCAGCCACTGAATGAAACCTGTATTGTATAAAAGCACAAATACATTTTCCTATGCATTACTATAATCTGATAGAGGTGCTGGCTGCAGTCCTTTACAACAAAAGGGGAACAAGTTGAATGTGTGATGAATGAATAGAACTGAAAGGCACTCGCCCAAATCTCCCCACACACTTATTTCTATGTGTGCAATTTTTCAAGCTGCTGTCAAAGACCATATCTTTTTCTGGACTGTGATGAGACCAGTCCTGCGCTAAGACGTTTTATTTTGACCATCTGGTAGCAGTTTTTCTCTTATTAATAATGTATCCATCACTGTGACGAAAGGGGTTGTAGAAAATTCACTAAGTCTGTTTTTACCCGTTATATTTCATTTCTTTCGTCTCAATACTTTGTAGACTTATTTTATGTCGTAATTCCATATTATAACATGCTTAAGGCCAGAGCAACACTACACCACATCACAAGTGCTATGCAGAAATATTAAAAACGGCGATTTCTTCGTGCATGGTGGCAACGTGGAATGCATTTTTTTAAAATAATGGACGAAAATGTCGTCTATTACAGAAATAATTACGTTGGGATTACTGTATTCTGCCGTTCTGTGTGGAGTTTGCATGTTCTCCTCGTGCCTGTGTGGGTTTCCTCCCACAGTCCAAAGAAATGCAGGTTAGGTGAAATCGTGACTCTAAATTGACTGTAGGTGTGACAGTCAATGTGTTTCTTACTCTATACACAGTAAGAAAAGTGGTTACCTGTGCAGGGTAGACCCCACTGTACTACACTGTAAATTTATGACAGGTGTTTTTTTTTTTTTACTGAAGTGGAGAATAAGCAGAGATGGGCTACTCATGTTGGTTCTGCAGTGGCTCTATAGAATATTCTATGCCTCTTGTGGACTACAGCCAGCTCCTGCCTCACACCATGTTTTGTGCACTGTGCAGATCCACTTCTGATTGCACGAGCCCTGCACGATCGCTCCAGCCTCTGATTGGTTACTCAAATTACATTTCTGACAGACATACAGAATTTACTGGCTTGCTTCAGTTCAGTGGCTGCTTTCCCTAAACCTGCTTTGTTGATTGTCAATCTGCTCATTTGTTGGATCATTTATTTGATTACTGCACCATTTTGTCACATTCATTTACATTCTACAGAGCTGCAGAACCAGCTATTCGGTTTTGTTGTTTCGAATTTATTTGGAATTAACTATGAATTCTTTTACAATTTGGTAAAGGACAGAAAATTCCCAACCACTGACCATATGACTTATTCACGCAATAAAAATTCAATGCAAAACTGTGTCCACAAATACCTCTAAAGGTTCTTCTACTTGAAAACTAAAGTGAATAGAAATAAACATTAGTACTTATATTGTAACTCATGTGTACAAACATTGCATAAGATCATTCTATCCAGAGAGACATGTACAGAATGATCAAGTGTCTGAACCAGTGCAATTTGTTTTTACAGACTAAATTTGTTTCTTCAGTGCCCATTAAAAACTGGCTACTTGGCACAGACGGATCCTTAAATCTCAATTTAAAGTGCATGTTTTAGAGTTCAGTCAATTAACAGCATGACCTCAGCTTTATGTAATGCACAAATATAAGCTTTCACGTTGTAAACTGTATGACTGTAATGCCCGTCCCTGTTTCACAAGGAAATGTACACAACAGACTGCTTAGTCATAATGGCGTGATCGCAGCCAAAATAACAGAAGACAATGACATTGTTATGTAGCAACTGAAACATTGCAGTCAATTCTGTAATCAGGGTGGATATTATTTTCTCATTAAAAGGAAGTTTTTAATTAAAATAGGAGTTGTTTTTTTTGTTTTTTTTACATGTGCAGTCATCATGACAAGTCTGAGATTCATAGATGTCAAAGAATAAAGTACCATATCAGTATCAAATACAACTGTACAAATATATTTTCTCTGTTGATGCAGTCGTTATAATTTTTGAAATCTATCCCCTAATAACTGATAAAACTATAGAGTTGTAAAAACTAAAAGCCTGCTAAAACACTCCTCCCTAGTTTCTCACCATGCCTTAGCTTTTCACTCGATGCAAACAGTGCACTGGGAGAAGCTCTATTCTTATCAATGATCCATGTTTTCGCATTAGTGGGAACAGATATCCCGGATAAGACCTCCGACCTTTCCTTTACATGTTTGTAAAATCTAGTAAGCTGTGTCGCTGTGGGAAATGTTTACTTCTTGGGATTGCAACGGTCACAGAGCTGGTGTAGTGTTTCATGATGAAGCCTGGCTGCCAATACCTTCGACAGCTCAATAGTGTCCAACCCACCCTTGAATAAACCCTCTTGATCTTCAAAACCGTCTTGTCCTTGGCACAACAATCCCTCATAGTCTGCTGTCTTGTAAAACCAAAGCAGCAATTAAACAGTTATTGACTGCACTGAGAAATATTCTCGCATAATATCTGGAATGAGATGCTTAATTCCTAATTGAATCATCCTCATTAATATCCAGTGACAGTTGGTTATGCACCAGATACAACACCTGATTGAGCATCTGAGTCAAACCACATTAATTCATAAAGACCCTGTCGCACAGACACTGTGACAACCACATTGGCTGAGAGGAATGTGGCACAGCACACAGCCAAGAAGAAATGAGGTCACGTTATCCCATCTGGAGGAGAGGACAGAGGCAGGTTAGTACTAAGAGAGGCAGACCCACTCTCTAAATATTTAATGAGTTTCCGCACAGTTGGCCTTTTCAAGCCCTTGCCTTTGCAAAACAATAGCCATTATATCCCCAGTCTGGTTATCATATATGCATGTAGAGCTCCAAAAAGCACATCAAGGACCATACATTACGCAAAGGTGGCTTTTATTTTCCATGCCAAACTGTGACTGAGGCCTCCCATAAACTGTAACACTGCGACTTAACTGATATGTGGGGAAAACCTTAATTAATAAATTAACAAGCAGCATGATCAAACTTAGCGCTCATAAATCACTGGCTACAACTGTGTATTTTGGTGTATTTAGGTGTATTTAGTGTATTCATGTGTCAACCAGCGCAATGCATACGATATTATTTTAACCATTTTACCAGAAGAGCAACTAACATCTATTAAAAAAGATTTTTCTATTGTCCCATTGTTTCTAGTGTCCCCACCCATTTCCTCTGGTACCAAGAATAAAAAAAAAAGTTTGCCCTTCATTTATTTCTCTGTTGTAGTTATTTAATCCTCACAAGATTCTTGTCAGTGGTTGCTGTAACAGAGATGCGTCAGCAGACCTTGACTAATCTTTTATGACAAACCGAGAAATTCTCAAGAGAGCAGAATTAAGGGAAGAGAAGTTGAGAAGCAACTATTATTGAATTGTTTTCCATTATGAACATGGAATAACAAAGTTTAAAGGGCATGACTCAAGAAAATGAGGACCTGGAAAAAGACAAATATCAGTGTTAATGTGTACCATTAGTTTTGAAATCACTATGCAACAACACAATAAAGGGCAGAAACAGCTACCAATAGCCATTACGCGTGAACAATAGTAAATAAAAAATTAGAACAATGATAAATATAACCATTTAATGAACTGCAAGATATAATACTACAGGTCAGGTATCAAGTACATTTTCAACATTTGGGTTAAAGTCATTTGGGCTTCACCGATTGCAGACACTGACTGCAGGAACCGAACATCAGAACCAATATATGAGCACTAGATACACATTAGTAATACAAAAATCATCATTCAGCAGTGACATTGGCTGAATGACCACGGTTCCTTGGTATCTGCCAAACTTTAACGCATGCATATTAAATATATAAAATACCACCATAATAAGACCATCTGATGACATGGATTATCACTAATCTTGACCACATGATCTAACCTCATGCAGTGAAAGTAACCCAGTTCCCAGGTGTTTTAATAAGACAACAGAAATAAATACATTTCTTAGCTACCTGCAGCACCACAACAATGTGTAAGTCTGCTTTATACTGGATATATGTATTTTTTGTCAGATAAATCTGCACACTAAGATCAAAGCTCATGCTACATTTCCTTAATGCCAATATTTTTATCCTAAGATGCGTTGATTGACTAAATGTAATGTGAAAAGAGGAACTTGTAGTGATGAGCCCACAGATAATCATTAACTAACTCTGCAGTTCCACTAAGCTCTATTTCAACTCATTATTTTGGTTTTCCAGCCTACAACTTTTTGGTTAAATAAAAGAATAAAGTTAACGACTAGCTGATGAAAACTGTGGAGCGTTTAGTGTAAATCTCTCAGGATTCAGGAGACCAAAAAATAGAACAGAGTTGAAAGGTGAGTGATTACTGGATGCATATTCACCAGGTTTCTAGAAACTTGACTCCAAATGAACAATAAGGTTGCTCGGCGTCTGCTGGATGTGTGGAAGTCTGTATGCACTATGCCATCTTCAACATGGTGATAATATGTCAGTGTTGTGTTCACAGCTTCTTTCCACAGCCACCAAATAACAAATTATTGCAGGTTTAAAAAAGAAATGACAATTATTCACACTATTTAATACTAAGTCACTAAGTCAGTACATAGAAACATGTTTTAACACATTCAGATTTAGCCTATGGAGACCCACACTAAGCCAGGGTGACACACTGACACATAATGTTTAAGTTATTATTGGCTCAGTCACAACTGGAGATGTGAGTTAAGGCTACTGCAGACAAGACACCAATGACGGTAGAGACAGAGCACTGAAAATAAGTTACGACCTCAAATATAGTCTGCAACACCTCCTGCTTATTCTGCCTAGAAAACAACAAGGAAGTCTTTTCAGTGAATAGGAAAAAAAGATCCGCTGCTACATCGGTTTTGTAAGCGTATAAGAAGCTTTATGTCAACACCTTTCATATTGAATTGCACCGCTGGTCAAAGTATCGTCAAGCAAGGTCACTGTTCAACACGCCTGCTATGCACGTAGCCATTCACGCACTCGTGTACACAAAGTCCTGGAGATTAAAATAAGTTGCTGACCCAGCTTAATATCAATACGTAACCTGAGTGGAGTAATCACTTGTTGTGGAAATGATGCAATCTTTTGGGCTGATCTTCCAAAACAGTCAAATCATGGTCATGCAGCCACACAAAAAAACACCACAAGGAGTGACAAACAAATATGTGACCTTACCTGTAGTTCCCAGTGTTTTGTAGAACCGGTACTCTAAATGCAACTGTGGTGCCCTCGACTTCACTGGTTCCTGCACGGTGGACACATCCAAACAAGAACTCAGTTAATGACAAACTGGAATAAAAACACTGAAAAAAAAAAACTTAAAACTGAATTTTACTTGATATGTTAAATCAAAGTAAAAAAACAATAAATGGATTTTCCACACAGGACCAGTGTGTAGGATTTAGTGGCATCTAGTGGTGACGTTGCAGACTACAACCAACTGAAACTGCTCGCCTCAACTAACTGGTAGGAGAAACTATGGTGGACACAAAACCTGCGAAAGGCCTTATCAAGAGCCAGTCTTTGGTTTGTCCATTCTGGGCTCATTCTAAGATAACAAAAACATAATTCTTATTTTCAGGTGATTATACACTAATTAAAACAAATATTAATTTTATTTTTTGTGTTATATTCCATTTCTGCCAGTAGATCCTCCCAAATGTTACAC